>NC_058414.1:11701334-11763925 GCF_002201575.2 Neomonachus schauinslandi | reverse complement strand
TTTCTTTCTTTCTTCCTTTTTTCTTTCTTTCTTTCTTTCTTTCTTTCAGTAAGCTCCCTGCCCGGTGTGGAGCCCAGCATGGGGCTTGAACTCATGACCATGAGCTGAGATCAAGAGTCGGACACTTAACTGACTGAGCCCCCCAGGTGCCCCACTTTGATCATCCTGTGATGCTGACATTATTGGTTACCTGGGAGAACATCGTTTTTTGAGATGCTGAAATATTCAGCAGTGAAAAGTGAAGAAGTCTTCAAGATACTTACAGATGGTTCAGTATTAATCATATTTAATCAGGGATTCTCAACCTTGCCATTATTGACATTCTGGGTTGGACAATTCTTTGCTGTGGAGAATTGTCCAGTGCATGACAGGTTTAACAGAGTCCCTGGCTATGACCTATGAGCCTATGTGAGATAATCAGTCTCACATATGGCTCCCCTGCCCAGTTGTGACAACGAAAATGTCTTCGGACCTTGCTGCATGTTCCCTAGAGGCCTAACCTGACCCTGGTTTGGAACCACTGACTTAGATAAAACAAAACTGTATAGTTAAACAATTTAAAGGTAGCAAAATGTCAACAAGTGTTGGATCTAGGTATATGGATAATCATTAAACCAATCTTTTAACTATGGTGGGTAATCAATATACGATTCTTTCAACTTTTCTGTAAATTTGAAAGTTTCTTAATAAAAAGATGGGGAGAAAAATCACGTCTTGGCCTCACTCCAGAAATTCTTAGTTGGCTTTGAACAGGGGCTGGGCATTTTTAATTTTTGAAAGGTCTCCAAGTGATTGTAATATGCAGCCTGGGTTGGGGATGATCAGATTCAAACGATTTTGTAGTATGTCCTCAGAGTTTTGATACGGCTGTAGGAAATATAAAAGGACTTTGGGACAATGAAAAATAATGAAACATAACATTTGATTCATACCTCGTGTATATTAAACAAGGAAAATATCTTTTACTAGTTGGTATCCACAGAAGAAAGTGGGATTAAGAGCAGGCAGTAATGTAATACCTTGCCACTGAAAATGTGGCCCAGGGCACATCAGCATCACGGGGAAGCTTTTCGGAAATGCAGACTCTCAGACCCCCATCCCCACACTGACTGATTCAGAATCTGCCATTTGGCAAAATCCCTATGGGTGATCCTATGCACATTCAAATTTGAAAAGTGCTTTGTAATCCACCCAGAGAGAGCTGAGCTAATTGTGTCTTTAAGTAGGGAACATCACTGAGAGTTAAAAGTACAAGCCCAACAACCGGTTAAATGTAAAAAAAATATTTAGTCAAATAAATATCATGTACAAAACCACACTTGAACTCACTGAGAGTTTTGGTGTTTGTACAGGCCTGGGTCATGAAGCCAACATTTCCTTTCTCCCTCTGGAATGGTACCTTCTCGTTAGAAGACTCTGTTCTGACCAAAGATACCCCCAATCACTTTCATTCCCGAAACTTCGTGAGTGCTGTTCCTTTATGTTCCATAAATTATCTGCACTCGATATCATATCAATAAACTAAAAATGTACTGCTGATTTTTCTAGAACTAGAAATACCTTCAGCATTTGCAGTAGAATGATCTACTAACAGAAAGTAAGTAGCAGAAAAAGTCAAGAACATTTGTTTTTTCACTACACAAGACGCAGAAAGAAGGTTTCTCTCCACCTCCTCACATCCGAAGATTTGATCTCTTCTGATGTTGGGGTTTCTGGTGTCCAGGCCGTCATTCCATCCACCCTATTGGGTGAGCAGAAATAAAGGCCAGGAAGATGGACGATCTCGGCGCTTACCCCACAGAAAATAGCTCTAAGATACACTTTCTATTCCTGCATCCCTTTCTCTGTTAAATGTTTCAAGAGATGAAATATTCATTGCATCCCTTTGACTACTTCAGAGCACAACAGGCTTCTCGTTAGGAAATATTTTTGGTAACTCTAACAAATTTTTTCCGTGTACAATTCCATCTAATTATCCTGTACTACAACCATTTAGAGTACCCAAGCCAGCCCTTCTTCTCTGTCTCTGCAGCCTCCAAATATAGCTCGTGGAGTCAGGCTCAGCTACAGGGCCCCTCTTAGTCATAACCCAGGTGCCCAAGCCGAGGAGAAGGCAACGACAAGAGGCATACGAGTAGGTGAAATACTCCTCTTGTCTTTGTACCTCCCACATTGCATCTGAAAGATGAGGGGGAGAAGAATTCAGTGCGATTTCTCAAGTAGAGAAGGAATTTACCTTTCACATTGCTTGACATGCCTCAATATCTCATCTGCTCTTCCTTCTTAGGAATGTAAGGAATTTTTTTTTTTTTTTTTGGATAAAAGCAGCATTATTTGAATCTAGATTTTGCTCTCTACCTCCCAGTTTTCCAAGGAGCACTGTCTATTGCATATAAATTGCTCTGCTATTGTTGTCATTCAAAATAGTGGCCATCTTACTGAGCCGGACCTGAATATGTGCAGTGAGTAGAGAACTTCACTTCGTATTTTTTTTTTCCAATTTTGTCTGTTTCTTCAAAGGGATGCCCTCCTAGGCCTAAGGGGTTAATTTGCTTTTAGAATCGAAAGAAATGCAAATGACGCAAAGCAAACAGAAGTAAACATTTAAATCTTCTGGTTGGAAAGGCTGTGTAGTTAATTAAAAAAAGAGGAAGCCACCACTGGTTTGCATGAGAATTTGTGGGAAGGCTGCCCATTGTTAAATTAGGATCATCCATTCATTGCTGAATTTGATTTCACCACACTCCTTGCTTTAGTTCTTGAGTGGGAGCTAAGCCAGTTCCGAGATTTACAGTCTTCCCCATCTGCTGGTGCCAACACATGGATCTTGAGAAGGTGTTCCGTGGTGTTTAAGATGTTTTCAATAAGAAAAACCTGTTTGTAGGGTAAGTTCACTTTTTGTCCCCTCCTTTTAACTTTCATTTGGCTATGAACTTGGCTTCTTTGTTCTTTCATGACTAATATTACCATCTGTGACATTACATATCAACATAGCAATGTAACATATTAGGCACAGGAAAACCCAGAATGCTTGAGTTCATCCAAGCATTTGTTATACTTAAAGTTCCAGGCCTGCTTTCTAGCCACCTGAAAGCACTTCCAAGTTCCCACCGACACAGTATCCTATAATTAAGCAAAACAATTTTGTCTCATTAGGAATTGGAACCACCAAGCCTCCACCACAATTGCTCCATCACAAGTCTTTAACAGCAACGCCTAACCGGCAATAGCTTTTGCCACCATTGGTCATCTCAGCCGGAAGCACGTTCCGGAGATTTACCCACTCCAACGAGAAGAGGCTACTGACAGAATCCTCTTGATTCCCTTTTACTGCTGAATCTGAAGGGTTACGCAATGATCGCTCATCATGAGTCCAAACTGATCACATCCTTCTCCGTGGATCATGGGTCTATCCAAAGCAGGCCTTGAGACCGAGGCCAGGAATTCGGTAGGGAGCACTGTACTACCTGGGGAGGAAAGACACATGGGGAGTTAAAGACAGAGAGCTTGAAAAATTATGTATTACAATGGATTGATCTTCAAGTATATGATCAAAATGAATAACCCACCTTGTGCTTAGTTTATATCTACCCCTCAAAATAATGTCATTCATTTGTACTTATGTGACCTAAACCAATAAAGAAATGAATGTTCTTTTTCATATCATACATTTCAGTAAGTGTGAAATGTGCCCTGGATTCTGCTGGGTTCTGCAAAGGCGCTATGTAGCTCAGAGCACAAGTAGCAACCTATATTCTTGTACTAATGATTTTCTAAAGTGGTTTTGGTGGCAGTTGACTTGTAGGTGAAAACATGCCGCAAAAAGCTGGTTGCCGTTTTGGGGAGCTCCCGAGTTGGAGAATCACTGCTTGCTCTTATTTTAAGAGCAGGTGGATTACACACATATGGTGAGACAAAATCCTATCAGGTTTGGAACATTCTTGAGCAGGACAGGGACTTATCAAAATTTACTGCATTGGCAAAGATGGAGAATTGCAGAGCTAACTGTGTCAGGCTAACATTTTCTATGACTGGACTAAATATTGTCAGTGCTTTCTTTTTATTGTTTGTTTCTTAAATGTTTTTATACATTTAACTTCTATGAATTTGTTTATTTACTGTTCAGACTAAAGTGATATGTTTGAATAGAAGCCATAAATTACATTTTCTCATTCTACCAGAAGAACATTTTCTAGTTTGTGAGTTTTGACTCATGGTGGGTCATGAAATTAATTTAGAGACTCTTGAACAGCACTTTATAGTGAAGTAGAATAGGATAAAAAATATCAGTGTGCATCGCACACAATAAAGGTGAGTACTATTTTATGCAAATGTTTCATTTTTATCTATATACCCACTTTTTAAATATACATGCATATACTGAGTCATGCTAAAAAAATGTATTTCTTATGTTAAATCTTGGTCCAAAGTTCAAAAGCTACTGCTTTAAATTATAACTCCTCATTTTTCTTATTATGAGAAAATTTCTCTTAATATATGTGTGGGCGCACTTTACTATTACTTTTACTTTTGTAGAAAAGTAACCATAATCCGAATTGAGAGACAGGCTAGGAAGTCCTGTTAACATAGCCCAGCTTGTTCTATGGCCTTTGAAGCAAAACTCTTAGTCCCAAACCTAAGGAGAGACCGTAGAGTGTGAAAAATAGCATAGTTGAACCACTTTCATCAACTAGGTCATTACCAAGTGCCTACCGTGTGCTCGGCCGGTGGTGGGCCTTGAGACACCCAGACGAATAAACCAGTTCCGCCAGCCCTGCTCACGGCTGTCAGTCCTCAATTTCTCACTGGAGTGAGAAGCCCCAACATCCTAATCAGTGTCCCTGTATCCAGGTTACCTCTAACTCCCAAACTCCATGCCGAGTCTTTTTAAGGGGCAGATCTGGTCATTTCACTGCTGTCTCTAAATCCTTTGAATGTCCATTCTAGAGTGACAGTGGCTTGTCCAGAGTCACATGACAAACCACAGTGAGGTGAAGTCTCTACTCTCCTAGGTTTTATTCTCACCTCACGGTCTCCCCAACCCAAATGCTTCCTTGTCTGTCGGAGTCCACTTGTAGGGCATTTTCCCTCCCATTGGAGGAAGAGTTGTTCTCTCCAAGCAGGCTGGAAAACCTCTAAGAGCACTGCCATCCACTGCTTAATCTGTGTGTGTGTGTGTGTGTGTGTTGAAAATGGAGTCCTCAGCCCCTATGTCCATCATCAGTGAAGTCCGCGTTCTTTGCTTCTCCACCTTGTTTTACATTATGAGTATGGAAAGCGTTCCCAGGACCTCTTGCTCATGTTACTGTCATTATTCTATCACTGGCATGCTGGTAAATGCTTAGCTGTCGGTGGAGGGTAGGGTAGGGTCAGGCAGACCTGACTGGTAGCATTTGCCAATTTCCAAGCTGTCAATACCCACAGGGTGGCTGATTTTAAGCTGCCAACATGATGTCACCGAACGTGGAGTTAGGAAGACACGCATGGTTAGCACACCATTAGGCCACATATCCACCCTACAGATAAAATGCACAATAGTAAAAGGTAATAAAATAGTCAGCGATGCACTTTGAGCATTTATTACCCTTGTTTCTAATATAATGTATTTAATTCTAGGTGCATATCATTGAATTTTCAATAATGGCTGTGTTTAACAGCTAGCTTACGAAACTCCCTAAGTTTTCCTAAGTCAAACTCAGTGCACCGTTACACAGTCATTGCAGTTAATGTTACTCAGCCTTATGTTGGACTCTTCCCACAGTAATAGAAGTATCCTCAAAGACGGCCATTTAGAACATTGGTCCTGCCAATTTATTTTCTTATGTGAAAGTAAGAGTCGGAAGAATTTGATATCCTCTGGGGAAAAGAAAAAAAACAAAAAACTAGCTTTGTACAATTTCTGCTCTGTCTCCTCTCATCTCACAACTTTTTTTGTTTGTTTTAGTTTAAGGGCACTACGGAAAATATGCTTTTTAATATTAAAAAAAACCAGAAATCTTTATGCAAAGAGTACAAATCAAGTTAATTTGAATATTTAAAACTAAATATGCACATCATCCTTGCATTTGTAATTTCCTACCCCAAATCTTTTAGCTCCTTTTCTAATGTAGGATGAAATTTTAAAGGCAATTATAATTCCCGAGGGTGGTTCATTTCAGCTGCTGCCTGAGAAGAGGGAGGGGATTAATGAGACGAGCCTGCGAACTCTGGGTTTGAGGTGCGGGATTAATGAATGAACTGGGCTGTTTGTTCACTATGGCTCTGATAAACACCTGTCCAAATACAAGCAGTTGAAAATCCTGTGCAGTTGAAAATCAGAGATGAAACAGTCAAGGTACTTGCAGCAATCTGGAAATGTTCTAGAAGCTTAGCCTCCCCTAACCTTGGTTCCTGTCTACCACTGCATATAAAACCCCAGAGCAAGCAGCATTCAGAAACCACTCGTCAGTAAATAAGCAATACCGAAGAATGACTAGAACTGCAGTGCCAACTTCGAACTTTATTCTGAAATGTTTTACAAAACGTGTGCAGCAGATTTTGTAGATCCAGTAATGATACACTGTACTCAGATTCTGAATAAATTCCTAGAGAACAGAAAAAAAAAAATCCCTCCATTTCCCTCTCTCTTACTCTTAGTTTGACGTATTTTTCTAGTCTTGATGGGAAAAGGAGGATATGTGGGAAGGAGGGGCTCTGTCCTTCCTTGATGTTTCTCCAAAATATATTGTTTGCTCCTGAGTTTCCTAAATTCTGCTGAGGCAAGGTTTCTCAGTCTCGGCACTACTGACCTCTCTGGCTGGATACCTCTTGGTTGTGGGGCATCCTGTTCCCGGGATGAGTTTTGGCAGCAACCCCAGCCTCTGCCCACTAGATGCTGGGAGCACTGCGCCCTCCTCCAGTCATGCCATCCAGTGCTCCCCTTCCACCCCTGCCCCAACACGTGGGCTTTGGGGATGCCAAGGCTGGAGAGAACTCTGTCCTGTCATATCCATTTCGCAAGGCAGTGGGCTTAGTACGAGCCACCCCCATCAAATAAGGGGAGTGAAAGAGACGGCACAGAAATGGAAAAGCACTTCAGAGTGATCCTTGTAATGTTTTTATCGTGCCTTTTGTTGCATAATTCCATTTAGGTCCAATCAAAAGCACTAACATTTGACCATTTTGACTCAAGAAAAGCAGTTTCGCCTGGTTAAAACTGGTATTTTATAAGCGCACACAACTATGGACAAGTGACTATCCTCTTCCTTCCCAAGCTAGCCCTGGGGGGTGGCCGAAGACAAGGGAAAAAAAAAAACATAATATCATGATAACAAAGATGATCAGGCCAACGGGAATCCTCAGAGATGAGAAGTGACAAAAATGGAATAGTCATTAACATCCAAATAAATTCAACAAGGCCCTCTTTGAAAAGATCAGTATGCCTTTCCCCACTCTTAAAGTTGGACCCAGTCTGAACAGTGAGGGCAGCAGAAACACTGGGTGGAAGAGAAGGCAGAGACTCCGTGGCCATTTCCTGGACTCAGCCTTGGAGTAGGTGCGGGGCAGGACTGCAGAGACGTCTTCCATGAGAGCTTACTCTCAACCCTGCAAAGCTGTGGCATTGGGATTTCGGGCAGGTGGTCTGAGTGCCCCTCGTCAGCCTCCTGTCTGCAAAGGCCGTCCTCCCTCATGGTCCAGCCTTCTCCCACAGGCTCTGCTAGGGACGCAGAGCACCAAGGCTCTCTCTCAAGGACCCACCACCTCTCACAGTTTTGTCACACCCTGACAACAGGATAAATTCAAGGTGCAGTGTCTGGGGTGCTGAGCCCACCCCCCAAGGGCTGGCAGCCCTTTAGAGCCTGCTGGGCAGTGCCCAGGCCAGCAGGGCTTGAACAGAGCCCCTGCCTACTCGCCCCCCTGTGACCCTGCACTGGAGCTGACAGCAAGGGGGGTAGGGGAGAAGGATGCATGAAAAAATAGCCATCTTTCCAGAAGAAGCACCTTTTCCTAATTTGTACAAAGTCCTAGTGGTATCCTGCTCCCCCCACCCCCACCCACCAAAGTCTTGGAGGGACTTTGGAACATAAGCACATACCTGGAGGGCAAGGATGAGGAAGCCCCAGAGAATTGTGCTGCCACCAGCCGATTGGATGCACAAAAAAGAAATGGAATTGTGGAAAAATAAAGGTAGAGCACCTAAACTCAGGATTTTGCTGCCTAAGACTTCCGTTTGCTGCAAGTCCTAGAGCCAAAAGGGAACTTTAATTGACTCCCACTCCCTCATTTTACACACAAGGAAACTGGACATCAGGAGACAAAAACTGACTTCCCCAACCTAATATAGCAATAGCATTGGGGAGACCGAGGCACAAGCCAAAGCCCAGTCTTCTTGACTGCTTCATTTCGAATCCCAACACGTTTAAGTGTGGTATCATGATTCAGAAAGTTTTTTCATCTCGCACAATCTGGTCACGATGCGAATATCCCAGAGAGGAGTTCAGCCTGAAGGTGTATGATAGAACCTTTGCACCAGGTTTAGCGGTAATAACGCGGGGGTAAGGTGTTCAGGGAGAAATGTCCATGGTGGTGGTGTCTGGAGACGGGAGCTGGTTGCAGGAGGACTGGAATGGAGACTCTACCCGAGCCTTGTCCCATCCACAGGAGCTAGGAAACCAGCAGCTCCTCCAGATCCAAGATGCTGTCGCCTGGTCATCTGGTTGACCTCGCTATGGTATCTTCAGGGCAAGGAGTGGCCAAAGCACTAGGACATAGTCCAAGGCAGCAACATTTCCCGGAGGAGATCTGAATAACTGAGGACTTGTAATGTGCCTCCAAAAATCAAGTCTGTCCACTTTTTCTGCAGGCCTGATTCAATTACAATCAAATCCAACTGGGATTTATCTCATGGAATATGTAAAATTATTCTAAATTCTAAATTACCCTAAAATGCATCTGGAAGATTTCACAGGTGAGATTTACTAAGAACATTTGATAAAGAAAAATAATAATGAGGGAGATCTTGTTCTTAAAACCACAAAACATATTTTAAAGATAAAAATAAAATACTATGCACTCATGTAGAAAATGAAAAATTGGGCGCCTGGGTGGCTCAGTCGTTAAGCGTCTGACTTCGGCTCAGGTCATGATCCCAGGGTCCTGGGATCGAGTCCCACATCGGGCTCCCTGCTCGGCAGGAAGCCTGCTTCTCCCTCTCCCACTCCCCCTGCTTGTGTTCCTGCTCTTGCTATCTCTCTCTCTGTCAAATAAATAAATAAAAATCTTTAAAAATTAAAAAAAAAATTTAAAAAAAAATTAAAAAAAAAAAAAGAAAATGAAAAATTGAAAAAGAACAGTCAACCCAGTCAGCCCCAAACAACCTATAGAAACACAAAATCATGTTCACACACATATTTTGTGCAGACTGTACAAAGCAGTTGCAGTGAACTTTGCACAATCCAATACTCTCCATTCCTTCCAGAAAGCAAAACGACCGATGCCCAGAACACAGAGCACTCAGGGATTGAAATAAATAAATAAACCATCTGTTTACTGCTTAAATAAATGTATAAATCAATATGTAATGTTAATACATTGAAGTAAATATATATACATATATTGCTGAAATAAATGTATAAATATATACAATTTATCGAAATGACATATAAATCATACCTATCTGATGCCACTGATCGAGTTATTTGCTTCCCAAACCAGTGATGTCTCTCCACAACCTATTCATACTATTGTTTTCCTATTATAATGACTTTATTTCATTATTGTGTGGGACCAATGAAATGTGGGTAAGAAAGTAGCATTCTTGCTGTCCTGAAAACTGTGCTGAGTGCTCTAGGAAGACCAGAGGAAACTAAACCACCAGAAATAAAAGCATAAAGAAAATACAAAGCTTCTGACCTTGGTTTGTTTTTGTAAGAAACTAAATGCAGAAAATACAAAGGATGCAGTATCAGTGTAGCTTACCCAAGAAAGGGGGTTGAGAACTCCAATCAAATGGACACGTATCAGAAAGACCCTGGAACCACATTAGAAGATTGACAAATACATTTTATTAATATATATAATATTCAAGGAAGGTAAGAACCACATTTTATCATCCTGTCCTTTACTCGGCTTGCCTGATTTACCAATTAACTGTGGGTATCAATAGATTCAGATAAACAATTTATCTCTCTCAAAACACACATATTTCTTATACAATAGGTTAAACATCACCGAATAATGAAGAAGAAATGAATTATTTACTAAATTGTTGAAGGGAATATAGCTCTTTGGAAAAAAAATCACACAAAATCTCATTTTAGACTTTACTCAAAACTCAATTCCCAGTTTAATAAAATAAATGTAAATGTACTTGGGGGCAATAAAAGGATACTGGACAAAGTTTTTCATTATAGAAAAGAAAATTTTTAGAATTTCAAATGTTTAAGCAACTCTTAATAAACAAAATTAAATAATAAAATGACAAGCCAGATGGAAAATTGTAACAAATGAACAGGTGAAGGGGTAGTATCTTTAATAATAAAAAGCTCTTACAGGTCAATAACGTTAGTATCAACTTCTCAATAAAAAATGAACCATGGGTATGAAGTTATCAAATGGAAAGCATTTGGGTGAGAAGAAAAACCAAAGACAAAAAACCTATAGAAAAATATTCAATCAATAGTAATTGTACATATTCAAATAAAGCCAATATAATAATAATTTTTCTCATAAAATTGAGAAGGAAGAAAAATAATAAATGCTATCAGGGAACAGTAAGATAGCTACTCTCATAGTCTGTTAGTGACAGTAAACTAGTATTATCAGTCAGAAAATTAATTTGTTAACATTTATCCAGAACTTTCAAAAATGTTACATACTTTGATTCTGTAATTCCACATCAAAAATTATCTTAGGGGGCACACGGGTGGCTCAGTCGTTATGCGTTTGCCTTTGGCTCAGGTCATGATCCCGGGATCCTGGGATCGAGCCCCGCATTGGGCTCCCTGCTCCGCGGGAAGCCTGCTTCTCCCTCTCCTCCTGCTTGTGTTCCCTCTCTCACTGTGTCTCTCTCTGTCAAACAAATAAATAAAATCTTTAAAAAAAAATTATCTTAGAAAATAATTGGTTGTATGGATAATCTGTTTATGGATATGTTTATTACGTATTATTTATGAAAAAGAAACTGTACATGGCTTAAATGTCCAATCCAAAGGGAGATCATTTAATGATCTAATACATCATCAAATGGATTAATCATCACTAATGTATATCCATCTGATAGATTATGCAGTCATTTAAAAAGTCACAATTTTTAAATAAAAAATGCTCTCTACTCATGTTATTTTTTAAAGGGCAAAAATATATAGACAATATGACCCCAATTATGCTAAGAAGTGTATGTGTGCGTGTGAAAAAAAAAAAAAAAAAAAAAACTAGAAGGAAATACATCAAAATAATATTTTGATCTATCATCTCAGCAGAATTATTGTTTTTTCTTTTATATATATATTTTTAAGAATTTATTGTTTAAGAGCAGTTTTAGGTTCCCATCAAAATTGAGAGCAAGGTACAGAAATTTCCTGTATACCCCCTGTTCCCGCACATGAATAGCCTCCCGATTATCAACATTCCCCACCAGAGTGATACACTTGTTACCACTGATGAATCTACACAGACACATCATTACCATTCAAAGTCATGGGTTCACTCTTGGTGTGGGTTTGGACAAATGTATAAATGACATGTATCTATCATTATAGTATCATACAAAGTATATTCACTGTTCTTACCCACCCCCCCCCCCCCCCCGGGAAGGGGAAGAGCAGAAGCAGAGGAAGAGAGAGAATCTTAAGCAGGCACCACACCCAGCATAGAGCCGGAAGCAGGGCTCTATCTCGCGACCTGAGATCATGACATGAGCGGAAATCAAGTCAGACGCTTAACCGGTACCGTCGGAGTATATTCACTGTTCTAAAAGTCCTCTATGCTGTGTGTATTCATCCCTCTCCCCACCCTGCTCCAGCAACCACTGATCTTTTTATTGTCTCCATAGTGTTGCCTTTTCCAGAATGTCATCTACTTGGAATCATATAGTATGTACCCTTTTCAGATTTGTTTCTTTCACTTAGTAATATGCATTTAACTGTCCTCCATGTTTCCCCATAGCCTAATAACTCACTTATTTTTTTTCTTTCAAGATTTTACTTAAATTCAAGTTAGTTCACATATAATATAATATTAGTTTCAAGAGTAAAATTTAGTGATTCATCAATTGCATATAACACCCAGTGCTCATTACATCAAGTGACCTCCTTAATGCCCATCACCCCACCCCCCCACCCATCTCCCCTCCAGCAACCCTCAGTTCATTCCCTATGGTCAAGAGTCTCTTATAGTTTGCCTCTCTCTCTGTTTTTATCTTATTTTTCCTTCCCTTCCCCTATGTTCATTGTTCTGTTCCTTAATTCCACATATGAGTGAAATCATATGTTATTTGTCTTTCTTTGACTGACTTATTTTGCTTAGCATAATACCCTCTAGTTCCATCCACGTGTTGCAAATTGCAAATGGCAAGATTTCATTCTTTTTGATGGTTGAGTAATATTCCTTTGTATCTCTCTCTCCCCGTCCCTCTCTCCTTTATCCATTCATCAGTTGATGGACATCTGGGCTTTTTCCATGTTTGGCTATTGTGGATAATGCTGCTATAAATATTGGGGTGCATGTACACCTTCAAATCACTATTTTTGTATCCTTTGGATAAATACCTAGTAGTACAAATGTTGGGTCACAGGGTAGTTCTATTTTTCACTTTTTGAGGAACCTCCAAACTGTTTTCCAGACTGACTGTACCAGTTTGTATTCCCACCAACAATTTAAGAGGGTTCCCCCTTCTCCGCATCCTCACCAACATCTGTTGTTTCCTGAGTTGTTAATTTTAGCCATTCTGACTGGTGTGAGGTGTTATCTCATTGTGGTTCTGATTTGTATTTCCCTGATGCTGAGTGATGTTGAGCATTTTTTCCATGTGTCTGTTGGCCATTTGTATGTCTTCTTTGGAGAAATGTCTGTTCATGTCTTCTGCCAGTCTCTTAACTGGATTTTTTATTTTTTGGGTGTTGAGTTTGATAAGGTCTTTATAGATTTTGGATACTAGCCCTTTATTCTTAACTTAGTCATTTGCAAATATCTTCTCCCATTCCGTGGGCTGTCTTTTAGTCTTGTTGATTGTTCCTTTGCTGTGCAGAAGGTTTTTATCTTATAATGAAGTCCCAAGAGTTCAGTTTTGCTTTTGTTTCCCTTGCCAAGTTCACTTATTTTCATGCTGAATAATATTCCACTGACCAGATGTACCAACTTATCCATTCACCTACTCAAGGACATCTTGATTGGTTCCAGGGTTTAGCAATCATGAATAAAGCTGCTATAAATATCTGTGTACAGATTTTTGTGTGGTCATGTTTTCAACTTCATTGGGTAAATATCAAGGAATGTGATTGCTGGATCATACTGTGAGAGTATGTTTTGTTTTGTAAGAAATTGTCTTCAGGATCATTGTACCATTTTACATTCTCATCATCAATGGCTGAGAGTCTCTGTTGCTCCACATCCCCTCCAGGATTTGGTGTTGTCAGTTATCTGGATTTTGGTCATTCTAATAGGTATGTAGTGGCATCTCGTTGTTTTAATTTGCATTTGCCTGGTGACATATGATGTGGAGAATTTTTCATATACTTTTTTGCCATGTGTATATATTCTCCAGTTAGGTGTCTGTTAAGGTCTTTGGCCCATTTTTTAAGCAGGCTGTTTTCTTATTGTTGAGTTTTACAACAATAAGACTGTTATTTTTCAGCTTTTTATCAGATGTATCTTTTATCAGATGTGCCTCTTACAAATATTTCCTCCCAGTCTGTGACTTATCTTCTCATTCTCTTGACATTATCTTTCATGGACAGAAGTCTTTAATTTTAATGAAGTCCAGGTTATTAATTGTTACTTTAATGGATTCTGCCTTTAGTTTGTATCTAAAAAGTCACCGCCAGGGCACCTGAGTGGCTCAGTTGGTTAAGTGTCCAACTCTTGGTTTCAGCTCAGGTCATGATCTCAAGGTCATGGAATCAAGCCCTCTGTCAGGCTCTGCACTCAGCACTGGGATCTGCACTTAGCGTGGAGTCTGCTTCAGGTTCTCTCTCCCTCTCCCTCCTGCTCTCTCTCTCTCAAATAAAAAAAAAAAGAAAGAAAGAAAAAGTCATTACCATACCAAAGGTCATCTAGGTTTTCTCCTGTGTTATCTTCTAGGAGTTTTATAGTTTTACATTTTATGTTTAAGTTTTTGATCCATTTTGAGTTAATTTTTGTGAGGGTGTAAGGTCTTTTCTAGCTTGTGGATATCTAGTTGTTCCAGCACCATTTTTTGAAGAAACTATCTTTTCTCCATTGTTGCCTCTCTCCTTTGCTCCTACAAAGGAGCACTTTGTCAAAATCCATTGTCTATATTGTCTATATTTATGGAGATCTATTTCTGATTCTAATTCTAATTCTAATTCTAATCCATTGTTCTATTTGTCTATTCTTTCGTCAATGCAACACTGTCTTGATTAATGTAGCTGCATAGTATGTCTTGAAGTCAGGTAGTGTCCATCCTTTGACTTTGTCTCCTTCACTACTGTGTTGGCTGCTCTGGGTACTTTGCCTTTGCATATATATTTTAGAATTAATTTGCCAATATCCACAATAACTTTCTGGGATTTTTACTGAGATTACATTAAATCTGTAGATTAAATTGGTAAGAACTGACAGCTTGGCAAATTGGATCTTTCTATCCATGAACATAAAATATCTCTCCATTTATTCACTTATTCTTTGATTTCATTCATCAGAGTTTTGTAGTTTTCCTCTACAGATCTTGTACATATTTTGTTAGACTTATATCTCAGTATTTCATTTTGGGAGGTACTAATGTGAATGGTATTGTGTTTTTAATTTCAAATTCCGCTTGTTCATTGTTGGTGTATAGGAAAAGTGAATCACTTTGCATATTAACCTTGTAGCTCACCATCTTGCTATAATCATTTATCAGTTCCAGGATTTTTTTTTTTCTTTTTTTTTTTTTTTTTGTCTTATTGCATTAGTTAATACTTCCAGTATGATGTTGAAAAGGAGTAATAATAGGGGACATCCTTGCTTTGTTCCTGATCTTAGTGGGAAAGCTTTAAGTTTCTTACCATTAAGTATGATGTTGGCTGTAGGATTTTTGTAGATATTCTTCACCAAGTTGAGGAAGTTCTGTTCCCAGTTTACTGAGAGTTTTTAACATAACTGTTGTATTTTCTCAAATGCTTTTTCTGCATCTATTAAATGGATCATGTGATTCCTCTTTTTTAGCCTTATTACATTACATTACATTTACATTACATTACATTTACATTAATTTATTTTCAAATGTTGAACCAGCTTTGCATACCTGAGATAAATCCCACTTGATCATATGTATAATTTTTTTTATACAGTATTGGATTTGAGTTGCTAATATTTTGTTGAGGATTTTTGCATCTATGTTTGTGCTCTCATATTGGTATATAATGTTCTTTTCTTGTAATGTCTTTATATGGTTTTGAAACTAGGGTAACACTGGTCTCATGGAATGCATTGGGAAGTATTCCTTCTCCTTCTCTCTTCTGAAAGAGATTGTAAAGAATTGGTATAATTTCGTTGTTAAATGTTTGGTAGAAGTCACCAATGAACCCATATGGGCCTGATGCTTTCTGTTTTGAAAGGTGATTATTTATTGATTCAATTCCTCTAATAGATATAGGCCTAGTCATATCATTTATTTTTTCTTATGTGAGTTTTGGCAAAGTGTGTCTTTCATGGAATTGATCCACTTCATCTAGATTATCAAATATGTGGGCATGGACTTGTTCATGGTATTCCTTTACATCTTTTTGATGTCTGTAAGATCTGTAGTTATGTCCCCTCTTTCATTTCTGGTATGAGTAAGGTATGTCCTGTCTCTTTTTTAATTAGTTAGCCGGGCTAGAGGCTTATTATTTTCATTGTTCTTTTCAAAGAACCAGCTCTTGGTTTTATTTTCTCTATTGACTTCCTGTTTTCAATTCCATTGATTTCTGTTCTAATTACTGTTTTTTTCTTCTGCTTATTTGGATTTAATTTGCTGGGGGTTTTTTTCTAGCTTCCTAAGGTGGATTTTTATTTATTTTTAAAACTTTCTTATTTTCGGGGCGCCTGGGTGGCTCAGTCGTTAAGCGTCTGCCTTCGGCTCAGGTCATGATCTCAGGGTCCTGGGATCGAGCCCCGCATCGGGCTCCCTGCTCTGCGGGAAGCCTTCTTCTCCCTCTCCCACTCCCCCTGCTTGTGTTCCTTCTCTTGCTGTGTCTCTCTGTCAAACAAATAAATAAAATCTTTAAAAAAAACAAAAACAAACAAAAAAAAAACTTTCTTATTTTCAAAGCATGGCTTCTAATATAAGGAAAATACAATTAATATTGTATATTAATTAATGACTTTATTAAATGAAAGCACATTTATGAAGAAAGCACAATCATGAAAGTAGTTATGAGAGACCTTGGGAAATCATCAACTTCAGCAATGCTAACAGAGAGTTTTATATAGTTATAATACTAATAACATCTTTGAGTGATTATGTATGATACAGTGTGCTCATTTGATTTTGGGGTTACACCCATGGGGTTCACTCATTTTCATATAGAAGAAGGTTAAGTGAGTAGTCCATTCACATGGTTAGGTTTTAAGCAGAAGGACCAGGCCGTGTGCCTCCAGAGTCCATTCCCTTTACTACTGTCATATTTTTCTGCCCCTCTCCCAAAGTTTCATAGCCACACCAGGAGAACTGAGAACCAGGAGACCACATGGTGAGAAGAGCTACAGAGGGGATCCAAACCCAGGTCTCTCATGCTTTCTGTCAATCGTCTAACCCCTTCTTGATTATACTTTGGACTACCTTCCTAGTCAGTGTTCCAGGGTGCAGAAGCTCACTCTTCGGTCACATAAACAAAGTTTTGAAGTTAACATAGCACAGGGTCCTGCCAGAGTTTCCTGTGTCCCAGGGTAAGTTGCCTTTCTTGAATAGATATTGGGTCTGAAAGCAAGTCTATCTTTTTTCTATATGCTCTGAGATCAAGTCTTCCATATATGCTTTGTCATGAATGCCCACCCAACTAAAACTCCAACCCTCCACCTGTACAGTGTGGATTTCCCCCAGCCATTCCCAGTATTGTCTGCCCAGCAGCCGCTTTATCACCACCAATGTGTCTCCTTGATGCACATCAAGGTCAGATTTGAAAATGAAACAAAATCTCAAACTATGAATCTCTGGTAAGAAAAACAAATAGAACTTCACACTGCTCTCAGCATTTTCTTACTGTGTATGTGTATAGAAGTGGGGTTGGGTGGTGAAGTAAAGGTAAAGGATTTATTTTAAGGTGTCTTGTAATTGCCCAAGAATTAAGCAATAATGGAGATACATTGTCTCCTTTGTTAAAAAGTCAAACATTTCAACTGACTATACACTGCCAGGGGTTCCTACATTGACATTTTCCTGAAGTGATGTTGGTTTGCAATAGCATGACATATTAAGCTCCTGGTGCAGCAAGATGAATAAGTTCATCAGCCTGGCAGTCTGGCCATGTAATAAATCTGTTAGAAAGTGTGTGTGGGGGTCATACCTGCTCCTTTGGGGTGTGTAATGTTACATTAACGTGGTATGGTAGCTGTTAGCAGAAATACGGTGCAAGAGCCATAAAAAGTGATTTATACCTATTACCAAAGCAGCTAATAATTACAAGGTTGAATGGGGAGCCTGGGAGAGACAATGGTGAGGGCAGAAAAAAACAAGAAAAATGTGTGGTACAACATATATATTCATGAAATATGGGTACTACGGAATGTTGAACCTGACTTTGGGTATCCATTAATAAAGGAGTTAATTGGTGATGATGGCTTTGGACAATCAGAATTTCCTAAATGGCACATCGACTTCAGCAAAGTATAAGAGGGCATGTAAAAATGTCTTAAGGAGTGTGCACACATATCCTTTCCTTGCTCCCTAACAGAGTCCTTGCTTTAAATGACAGAAGAAGAGCGGTCTGCCAGTGGGGAAGGATTGGATACCAGTGGCAGAACTGCCTTAAACAGAGAAGTCAATAGCTCTGGGGCCTATGTTCCTTGCACATATATTCAGCAGGCATTGTGGATGAGCTATATTGATTTCCTTGGCCAAAATTCATATGTTCATGAATTTCAGGCTCAGTTTTCTTATGTGGGAGGGTGACATAGGCAGCCAAAACCCATTCTCTTACACACATGTTTTTCTTTTTCTTATTCATCTCTCACCTGTCTGCTTTTGACAATTTGTTTCTCCAGTTTTCCCTTTACATTGCTGCTATGGGTACAGATTGGATGTCAAAGATGAAAGACACCACCTTGGGACATGAGAAGGAAATCATTTGCATAGCAGTCAAGGCCATGTCCATGTGTCCATGAGGTCACAACTATTTTCAAAATAACATCAAAATATTATTTGTAAGAACAAGCACTGGGTAAGACTGATGGCACCTTAGCATGAATTAAGCATGAACTCTACTCTTCACCACATACACAAAGAAATGCCAATTTAGAATGTCCTTATGATGCAATAAAAATGATTAATTTTATGTATCTTAACATTTGAATGCATTTTTTTTATATATTCTGTATGATGAAGTGGGAAACACGCATGAGAAGAGCTTTGGGGTATACTAAAGTACAACAGTTGTCTCAAGGAAAAGAACTTGTTTGAATGGGTTCCCAGCTGAAGCAGCTACTTTTTTTCACGAAACACCATTTTTATTTGAAAGCACACCTGAAAGAGAAGTAGCATTTATTCAGATTTGTGTATGCAGCATACATGTTCTCGAGGATAAACTTGCCACTTTAAGGAAAATAATTGACAAATTTGTTCATGAAACAATTTGAGTCTTACGCACCAATGAGAATTTTGGAAAATGTGTATCTGCCCAAATGAACTAGACGGTTTCTGAATACATAAAGGGTTTTCAAGTGAGATTTGATGGTAATATTAATAGATACGACTTTTTGATATTGTTTAATGAAATGTACCAACATTGTTTGGAAATCAGTATTTTCCAAATGACCAGGGCATGGTACCATAAAATCACAAATAGCTAAAAATCTACTGACTATATCAGTTAGATGAATGGATTTTAATCTCGCAGAAAATATAATTTCATTGTTATAATTTCAGATACTACATAAGTTGCAGATTCTGCAGCCAACCTTTAAGAAATGACCACTTAATCAAGTTTTGGTAAAACAACAAAGAATAGCCACTATTATCTGTAAAGGCCATTAAAACACTCTTCTTTTCCAACTATATATCTGTGTGAGGCTGGAATTTCTTTATATGCTTCAACCAAAACAACATATCACAGCAGATTAAGTACAGAAGCAGATACCCGCTTTCAGCTGTTTTCTATTAAGCCAGACATGAGCTTTGCAAAAATGTAAAATAGTGCCTCTCTTCTCATTGTTCTTTTTGTTTCATAAAATGCAGTTACTTTTTATAATATATATATATTATTGAAATACAATCGCCATATAGCATTATATTAGTTTCAGATGCATGACATAGTAACTCAATATTTGTATATATTGTGAAATGATCACCACAATAAAAGGTTATTTTTGTTAGCATTGTTATATTAGCTGAATTAATAAATATTTTTAAGGTTTTATTTTTTAATTTCTAATCTGGTACATTTTGATAGATGTTGCCCATACAAATGAACATTCTTTAGGGGCCTCAAAAGTTCTTAGAAGTGTAAAGGAATGGGACCAAAAATTTGAGAATCACTAGATTGGATGAATAAAAAATGAAAATTAAAACTTGATTTGCTATTATTTTTACTTCAGCTATCACCTGAATAAAATGCTTAGGTGAACCTAATACGACTTTTTTTAAAATTTTCAATTTTTTCAATTTCCAATTTTTTAAAAAATTTTAATAATTAAGTAATAAAAATAACAAAAGTTCATTGAACACTTATTTTGTGGCAGCTCTTAGCTAACAACTTTGTTTACATTGCAGGTGTATGATTGCTATAGACTAAGAGTCTGTGTCTTATCCCCCTCTCCTATCCCCCAAAACTTAGGTTACATCCTAATCCCTAATGTGAGAGCATGACGAGGTGAGTCCTCTGGGAGGTGATGAGGTCATGAAGGTGAAGCCCTCCTGGATGGGATTAGTACCCTTATAAAAGAGACCCCAGAGACCTCCCTCACCCCTCTTTCCACCATATGAGGACACAGAGAAAAGACAGTCATCCATGAACCAGGAAGCAGGCTCTCACCAGATACGGAATCTGCTGGTGCCTTGAGGTTGGACCTCCCAGCCTCTAGGACCGTGAGAAATAAATTTCTGCTGTTTATAAGCCACGTCTGTGGTATCTTTGTTATAGTAGCCCAAACGCACTAAGAGGGATCCACGCAACAGAACTGAAAACTTGTTATTCTACGCCCGTCGTCTAGAGAACAGACCTGAACCTCAAGGCGGATAAAAACAAGGACAAGCTCACATCTGGCAGAGCCAGCTCTGAAAGCTGCAGGCCTGTCTGGTGCCAAAGACTCTGACCTAAACCCACAAGTCACATGGGCAGCCTCCCAGTGGCTGATACACACTGGTGCTGACCATGTTCCAGAACAGGGCTAAGAGCTCACTGCACTTTATTTCATTTAATCCTAAATTAAAATAATAAGGCAGTTATTTCATCACCTCTTTCAGATCAGCAAATGAAAGCTGCATAAGGTTAAGTGATTTAGCCGTGAAGAACACAGCTGTGGAGCTCCAAGTACCGTGATTGGAGTTCGTCATACCACTCAGTCGGTGGGACGCTAATGATCAGTTTAGCAAGACCCCTCCTGTGCTTTACTTCATGATTTTTTTCAACATTTCCCCATCCCCAGTGCTATTAATCACTCCCATGAAGTCACCATTTTAAAGTGCTTCCGATAGCTTCTTGGATATTTACTTTTCCTCAAAAACATCACTCCCTAATGTATGTTTTAAATTGGTCTAGGTGAAATTATATGATAGATGAAGTTCTGGATTTTTTTTTTTTTTAACCCCACACTGGCTTCGTGGTCTATCCATGAGGCTGTAAATTGTTAACAACTTCTGATTGTTACATAGTTTTCCTTCACATGTGTCACTATTCCTTTACCAGACATTCCTAGTTTTCTCCAAATCACTGCTGTCACCCTAACACAACAACCCCACACGTAACATATTATAGACCACAGTTTTTTAAAGATCTATTTTCAGGAAGAGATTTCTGAATCACAAGATACAACATTATCAATTTTATTAAGTACTGCTAAAGAGTTTTCCAGAATGGACATAAAAGGACAGACTCTCAGCAATTGAGCATGAAATTAACAATTTCCCATTTGTCAGTGACACTTGGTATTGTACAACTTTCTAATTTTGCAACTGTGATAGATCTAAGGTTTTAGTTATGGTTTTAACTTGTGTTTTGCTAATTATTACAGATTTTTGCACATATCTTCATCCATCTGCTAGCCATTTGGATTCCTCCTTTGAATTGCCTACATTTGAATTGTACCCATTTCTCTATGGAGTTTTTTTTTTTCTTGTTGATTTGCAACTGTTACTTTTACATTGCAGTATTAATCTTTTATTTATATTAAACTTTTCTTTTCATCTGTTACCCATTTGATACCTTTATCTAAGACACCTTCCTTGAAGAATAATTCTTATCTTAAATGTAGTGAAATTTATCAATATTTCATGATGATAAACTCATGATTTTTGGATCTGGATTACAAATTTTCATCCAAAAGACATGAAGATATTCTTCTGCCTTTTCTTCTATTAAGTTTTGTATTTTTCCTTTCACATTTAATTCACCTGGATTTCACTTCTACATGTGATGAGTTCTATTCTTCTCCACACAGTGAGCTAGTTTCCCTGAGACTTTTCACTAAGCAATCCATTTTTTATGCACCAAATTGTGGTGTCACTTTTATATCAGTTCTGGTATATATCAGGTCCTACATTTTATTTCATGGGTTCTATTTATTCTTGTGCCAAAAGCATGTTATTTTTTAATCCTTTTGATTTTGTAGTAGTTCTTAATAACTTGTAGAACAAATATGTTGCCCACACCATCTCCATATTCTGGACTATTTTGTTTTTGTTTTTGTTTTTTAAATTTGGGTACTAAACTGGCACATATATTTTTATTTATCAATTTTGGAGTCACTTTTACAAATTCCATAAGAAAAAAAAAAGTCTGTTTAAATTTTGCCTAGAATTGCATGGATGTATAGATTAATCGGGGAAGAATTAATATCAAAACATGCAAAGTTGTCCCATT
Organism: Neomonachus schauinslandi; assembly: GCF_002201575.2. NCBI lineage: Eukaryota > Metazoa > Chordata > Mammalia > Carnivora > Phocidae > Neomonachus > Neomonachus schauinslandi. The sequence goes on along the minus strand of NC_058414.1, from coordinate 11,741,513 downwards.
CATGGACGTGGTCATAATTATTCAAGTCTTCTTTTAGGTCTTTTAATGAGGCATTACATTTTTCTCCATGTTTTAAAAATTCTCTTGTGCTTTTTTAATAAGTTAATACCTAGGTATTGTAGAGTTTGCTACCGTTATTGTGAAGCAAGTCTTATTTTCTGGTAAGTTTTCTAATCAATTATTAGTAGCATAAAAATGGTTATTGATTTTTATAAGTTGATCTTATAATTGGCAACTTGATTTACACTCATAAAATCTTAATTTTAATATTTTAAAAATTTAATATTAATTCTGACAGGATTTAGGGGTGCCTAGGTGGCTCAGTTGGTTAGGTGTCAGATTCTTGATTTTGGCCCAGATCATGATCTCAGGGTTGCGGGATCAAGCCCCACGTTGGGCTCTGCACTGGGCATGGAGCCTGCTTAAGACTCTCTCTCCCTCTTCCTCTGCCCCTCCTCTCCACTACTCTCTCTCTATATATATAAAAAAAATAATGTGCCTTTAAGTCTGCCAGGGTTTCTATGTAAATAATTATATTATCTGGAAATAATAAAATGCTTCTGTCTTTCCTCCCAATGATTAAATTTCTTCTTTTTCATGTCTTTTGTTTTGGCAGGACCTTCAGGATCTATAGAAGGACAAGAATGGCAGCAGGTATTGTTGTCTTGCCCCCTACCTAAAAAAAGAATGTGTCTACTATTTTAATTAATAAAAATTGGTATTTATCATAGCTTTTTTGAATAAATAGATTTTGTTAGGTTTGGAAAATATCTACCTGGCTCTTTACTGAGAATTTTATCATAAATAGGCATTGAACTTTAACAATTCTTTTCTATAATTACTGATATAATAATGTGATTTTTTTCCATTGGCCCATTTTTCTACCTTTGATAAGTTAGATGAAGTTAACAGATTTTCTGATATTAAACTATTTCAAATTATTGTGATAACCCCTTCTCTTTCCTAATTAATAAACTTTATTTTTTTTATAGCAGTTTTAGATTCACAGCAAAATTGGAAAATACAGCGTTCCCATGACCTTCATCCCTACACACATACAACCTCCCCCACCACGGACATCGTGCACCACGGTGGTACATTTGTTACAGTCAATGACACTGACACGTCATTACCCCCCAAAGTCCATAGCTTACATCAGGGCTCGCTCTTGGTGCTGTACATTCTGTGGGTTTTCACAAAGGTCTAATGACATGTATCTACCATTGTAGTATCACACAGAGTAGTTTCATTGTGGGGGTGTAGGTCGGGGGAAACTCAGGCCCTCCCTCTCCCCATTTTCCTGACCCCTAGAGCACCTCCAATTTACACCAATTGGCCCGAGAAAGATCGGCCTTTCTGTGTTTTAAGAACCTTCTCCAGGGTATGAGCTGCAGATACTCGGAGTGACCTCAGCCAGAGCTGCTGGTTTGCACCCCTCAGAAGTAAAACTCCTGCTAATGTGCCTTCCCTCAGATACTTGGTCCACTTCTGCTCCTGCTTACTGTTTCTCTTCCCTTTCATATTTGTCTCCCCGTGAGTTTTTCACACTTCTTAAGATCTGAGAGCAATCAACTCCTGTCTTGTTTTTGTTTCATCTCCAGAGTTGGTTTTGGCATCAAAAGCCAGCATCTTATATTAGTTCCCTTCTTGTCAGCCAAAGCAGAGATTTAAACCTTAGTTTGTTTGACTCCAAAACCCATGCTCTATGAGGTAATAAATAGAGAGGACTCAGGGCATTAGAACAATTAGAATTCCAGATGCTATCTCGAAATGAGAAGCAAATAAACAATCGACTTTCCTAGAGAAATTCAAGGACACATATTTTTGTTCTCTGACCCAGATGTAATAAAACTTCATTGCCGAAATTTTGGAAACATGTTATTATAAGCTATAGATAAGTACTATTTTACTATATTGTAGTATATTTCCTTCTAGTGTATTTGTATAAATTTTTTAAGGCATAAGGAAAATCAATTTACATTTTTCCTTTTGAGAAAAAGACAGCATAAAGGCAAAAATAAAAAACCCGAGGACAGTTCAAAGGGAGTCTCACTTCAGCCCCACATACAGAGCCATATCCCACTGAGAACCTGGCGAGCATAACATCTAGCTCCTCGGAAAAGTCCCATCTTGTGCCAGTGATTGAAAAAGTCATTCAAGATCCACGTCCTAGGACTGTTCAAAACAAATTTAAAAGAACCCAAAAAGTTTGTCTAGTGTTACGAGGACCTTCTACTCTATTCCAGGGCTCTTAAATTATACCAAGTTTATATCCACGGTCCACTGTTTTGTGTTTGGGAGGTGATTTCTCCCAACAGGACCTGATTTCTTAGTATTTGCACCGCCTAGCATTGTACTCAGTTGCTTAATAAATAAGCCGTCTCTTAAAAGACTTAACAGTGGCCTGAGGAACTTTTTTTCTACTTTAGAAGAAACTTGACTCAAAATTTAATTAAAATATAGAAGCAGCCACTGTTGTTTGCTCGTCACGACTTCCATGGCAGTCACTAACTGAACAAGACCCAAGAGAAAATTCAGGAAGTTTCGCTGACAACCTAAAGCTGCTGACCATCTTCTGAAAGTTTAATGTAGATTATTGTTCAGTGTACACACCTTCATACCTTTTAAAATTATGTATCTCCACCTTCGTCCACCCCGTGGCTACAGTATAACATAAGCAGACAATGAGGGAGAAACTGTTGGAAACCAGGCTCATGGTCATTGGTTTTATGTTAGGCTCATCTGTATTTTTTTCATAGCCAAAAATGACATGTAAGAAAGTGACTTGACTTCATTAACTTTATTCTCATTTTTCCACAGGAAAAGGAGTTTCCAGGGAGACCAAGGCAGAAGAAACCAACCTCTGCTACTTTTTCCACAGGCCTCCGCTAACGGACTTATGTTTGAATGCTGAATCTCCCAGCGTCGCTCCTTTTTCTTTTTTCCTTTTTAATATAACAATGTTACTGAGATTCATACGCCATAAAATTCATCCATTCAAAATGTTAAATTCAAAGGTTTTTAATATATTTACAGCATTGTGCAAACGATCCCCACCATCAATTTGAGGACATTTTCATCACCCTCAAAAAGAAGCCTTATATCCATTAGCAGCATCTCCTCACCCAAGCCCAGTAGGTCTGTCTACTTTGCACACTCTGTACACCCTGCGGCCTTCATGTCTGGCTCCTTTCACTGAGCACCATGTCTTCAAGGCTCATGCTTGGTGGAGCACTCGTCAGAACTACACTACCTTTAATTGCCAAATAACATTGCACTGTGTGGACATACCATATTTTATTGATCCATTCCTCAGTTGATGGGCATTTGAGTTCTTTCCACTTTTTGGCTGTGATGAATAAGACCACTATGAGCTTTGGGTAGAAGATTCTGTGTGGGTGCATGCTTTCATTTCTCTTGGGTATATAGCCAGGAGGGGAATTGGTGGGTCATACAGTAACTCTATGTTTAAACTTTGGAGGGGCTGCCAGAACTCCTATTTTTTGTTTGATCTGGTTAATTCCTCATATTTCAAAAGACACTCAGAGAAGATGTTCCTACCCCCATTTACTAGTTTCTCTGTTATATCCTAGCATAGCACATAGTATTTCATTGCAACCGTTGAGTTTGTGATTTCCCTAGTTGTTTGGATGGGTGCTCCATAAGGGCAGGGATCTCTGTGTAGTTCATCCCTGGCTTCCCAGCCTGTAGCACAGTGCCATAGACATTGAGTAGACACTCAATACACACCTACTGAACGAACGAACTAATGAATGAACGGATGAATGAATGGAGAGTTACTATTCTCTCTAAGCCTAAGGAGCTGATATGCCAAGACATTTTATTTTTTTAACACATCTGAATGCCCCCCCCCTTTTTTTTAGCCTGAAATTTCCCAATAATGACTTTTTCTAATTAAACTTTCTTAATAACTTTGAGGCACATTTTCTAGGAATCATCAACTGTATTGCCGTAGAAAACCGGGATATATAGGGAAAATATCACAGAACTGAAGACCGCAAATTATGGAAGATAGAAGGCTCAGCCCCAGCCCACGCCTGCCTTTATAAGCACTTGCCCCGCCCCCGCCCCATCCCCGTCCCACGTGCCTACTTCTAGGACACGGGAATACAGACCACCCCAAGTCACTCAGTCCTAAAGTGGAAGTAACCAGATACTATTGCTTCACATGCCACGGTTGCATATGGTAGACAGTTATTCAATGTTATTTTGTCTGAACATAATTTATCCATGAAAACTATTGCTCTCTCTTAAAAAATTGAAGTTTATTTGATGTTTTCTGTATAGATTGGTGCAATATTCCTGGAGGGTAATTTGATTAAATATATACATTGCTTTTTTTAACGTACCCTTGATCTGACAAATCCACTTCTAGGGCTTGATTTTGGGGAGATAAACCAAAAAGTGTATATTTGTGCATGAATATACATACACACAAAGATGTTTCTGCAATATTATTTTTAATAAGGGAAAACTCAAAATAAGCTCTCATTCTAATAATAGATTAATAAAATAAATGCTAACTCACCTCTATAAGGAGATAGCCGCAACTTCTATGATTAATGCTCTAGATTATGTATTGACGTGGAAATACTCCCCATATTGTTACGTGAAAAACATAAGTTACAATGAGGCACGTAACATTTATTTGCACAGTATATAACAATTTTAACTTTTCAAAATCACGTAGGAATTTTACTAGGAAAACTGTAGCCACAACATTCCTTTATTAAAATGACTTTAGGAACTGCATGGTTTTATTAGGAAAATAAATCATGTGAAAAATGAGCGTAAATTTAAAAATGTAACAGCATATTGTTACATAGGCAGAGTAGAGTGGTTTGGTTCTTAAAGCATTTCTCCATCCTGATTGTATCAGCACATTTTCGGAAACTTTTGGAGATGCTTCCCTGGCTGCTTAGAAAATTCATCTTTGATACTGGTGTTTTGTTTCCTGAAAAAAAAAATGTGTTTTTATTCAAGATAAATGTTACTAGTAAGAATGGAAGAAGGAATTTGTGTACTTTGATAATTTAAATCTGTGAATTGTGAGGGGAAAGAATTGGAATATGTTATATTAAAAACTCAGTTGAGATTTTCTGCCTGGATTATAGCTACGCGTGGTGGCATGGTACAGAAACGAAAGACCTTGTTAAGGCTCCATTGCCCCAACTCCCTAATTTCCTTGCCCTCCAGCAAAGCGTGAGGGTTTAGCTGGGCTGACCTGCAAGAGATTTGCTGCAGTCTGACTCTCTGATTGTCAGACTCATGGTCAGTTCGTAGGAAACAGAGAGGACATGTACCCTCAAATATCAACCTGGAAAGCAGAAAACCAGTTTGAAATGAGGCACCGTACCTCAAGATTATTTAGACGAATAGGAGAAAATAGAATATTGACAGAATCGGGACCAGTCTGAGCTCTCGCCTGTACCTGGAATCCACGGAAGTCACCTGAATGCCTCCGATGTAGATTTGGTTGGAAAATGGAAATGTATGCTTCGATGATTTGGGGACTCACTGATTTGGGCTTAAGCTGCCATTTAAATGGACCCTTTACCCCTAAGCTATCAGAATAGCACAGCCAACAAATTTGCCTGTGAGGGGGAAGCAGAGGAAATGTATTGGGTCATTTGAAATTGAATCTCTTGCAGCTGACCCATGAGAGGTGCTGATGGCTTCCAGATGGAGCTTTGTCCAGTTCCCATTGGCCAGATGTTTGGGCCTGTCCAGCAGGATTGTTTTGTATGTAGAGTGGGGAACCATGGAAATAGCATCAGGATTGACCAAGGGTTTACCCTTGAAATAAGAAAATTCCAGTCAGAGGTGTGGTCTATAGCTTGAAGCTTATTCAGTGCACTGACTGGCTTTAAACTCCAGCTCTATCTCATCAGCGCTCTGTGCCTCTGGGTAAATTATTTAAACTCTCTGAGAATTGGTTACTTCATCTGTAAGCTGGGGGTAAAAAGAAAACTGCTGCACAGCAATGTTGTGAGGCATACAAGAGATGATCCATGTGACAGGCCGACTCAAAGCACCTAATAAACGCTAGCCATTTATAATTATGAATATCACATCATCATCCTTCCACAAACATTGATTGAGTACCTGTTATGCACCTAGAACTGGGTTGGGTGCTGGAAATACAAAAATGCATAGAACATCATTTGGGCCTTCTGGAACATCAGTCAGTTATGGGAGACAGGTGGATAAGTAAGTAGTTGCCCAAAGCAAATGAGTGCTGATAGGGATGTGCACACAGTGCTCCGGGAGGGGAGAGGAAAATGGAGTGCACACGCACCCATCATTTCCATGCCCTTGGCACCATGCTTAAGACGCCATCTTAGTAAGCTTAACACGACCCCATGAGAGCCACAATTTCCCCTACTCAACAGGTGAGAAACTGAGGCAAAAGTAACTTAGTCATGCTCATGTAGCTGATAAGTGGCAAGGTTTGGTTTGTCTCACCTTGTCTTCTCTCTGCTTCAGCAGGCTTGGTGCCTTCAAAGCACCAAGGATGCCCAGATGGCAGGAAGTGGTAAAGACGAGTCAGAAAGTGCTTCACAAGCGAGGTGGAATTTTTTACTCCAGATGAATAAATAAGAGTTGTCTAAATGGGCAAAGGTTGAGTTTATTTGCTATGGTATGTGCCTTTCATCTAATTATCTCCTGGGCTTGGCACAAGGCACGGGGCAAACATTCAGTGAATCTCACTCCATGGCAGAATGGAGGCAGGAGCTGAGTTAATGGGAATTATGCAAAGCTTGAAGATCTCTAACACCTGCCCCAGAGGCAAAGAAGAGTGTTCCAGCCCATGGATTTGAATGCAATCCCTCGTAAATGCAGCTGATCCTGCAAAGAGTTATTGAACACTTCCTATGCAGCATGCATGTTAAGTGTCAGAGGTCTAGATGCACGAACAGAACACGTAGGCTTCCGTGTTCTGGGAGCTCACATCTTAGTCGGGAGAGTCAGAAACTAAATGTCCCAAATACATAAATTGCATAGGATGGTGACGAGAACCACTGGAAAAGAGAGCAGAGTACGTGGAGTGCCTAGGACCAGAGGCTGGCAGCATTTGCAATTTTAGATGGGGTGGGTGGGGAGCCCTCACTGAGGAGATCACTGGAGCAAAACTTGGGGGATGTGAGGGAATGAAGCATATCTGAGAAAAGACAATTCCAGCCTGAGAACGACCTATGTGAGGCCCGGGACCCCATGAGCTTGCTGGACAGAAAGGAGGTGAGTATGGCTATGACAGAGAGAGTGAGGGGGGAGTGGACCGCCCAGGGGTCCGACAGGTACCTCTGGCTTCCCTGGAGATGGTGCGGCAGGCTTCTGAGCAAATGAGTAGCATGATCTGACCTGGGTTTGAAAAGGCCCATTCTGGCCGTGGTTAGAATGGACATAAATACAAATGTAAGCCAGAAGTTAGTACAAATGTCAAAATCAATGGCTCTCAAGCTTTTGGACCGTGATCCATGGGAAGACACACATTTTATATGATGACCAGTGTAAGTACCAGTCTGAAAAAGACAAAATGATAGGCTGAGATCCATTAATTTTAATGAAATTAAAATAATATTAAAGTTAAATCTAAATGATGACAATATTTTCCTCCAGTAATGCATGGAAACAGAGCCCCAAACTATGGATTAAACTACCATACTAGACTAACTGTGGTGGTCTACTAAGTGTGAAATAAAATAATAAAGTACTAGTGCACATTAGAAATCATGTGTGATAAACTTTGAAAGTTGAATTACAGAATGAAATTTAGGGGTGACTGTGTGGCTCGGTTGAGCATAGGACTCTTTGTTTTAGCTCAGGTCGTGATCTAAGGGTCATGATCTCAGTGTTCTGAGATGGAGCCCCATTATGGGCTCAGAGATCAGCAGGGAATCTGCTTGGGATTCTCTTTCCCTCTGCCCCTCCCCTCACTCGTAAGCATTCACACATGTGCTCTCTCTCTCTCCCTCTCTATGTGTCTCTAAAATAAATAAATAAATCTTAAAAAAAAAAAGAATGAAATTTTAGCTTTTCCTACTACTATGCCCCACTAGATACATATTTGTACTCAACCAAGTTGCTGGACGCTGTTTCTCTTTTTCCTTCTTTTTCTTTTGTCATGCAATGTTTTCAATTACAGATGACATTTTCTGTAGCCTTAGAGCATGCGTGTTGAACTGAGCACGCACCAGCTCGGTGCTACTGAAGACAGTCCGGCAATAGGAAAAGTCGCTGCTCACATGGCTGGACCTGTAATCAGTCACTTTTTAATTTATCCTAGGAGTATATTATTTATGTAACGCCGAATGACCCTTTTTCAGGCTCTTAGCCACCCTTTGAAACTTTGCCCATGTATATTATCAACCTTCAGTTGATATGCTGAAATATTTGGATGCAGAGTTTATAGCAGGGACTAAAGCTGGGGGTGTCAAAACACGACAAGAAAGGCTTTTTCTTGTTTGATTTCTGGCAGGGATCAGAGTGGAAGTGATAGAAGGCTTGGGAAAGAGCCCAATCCTGTCAGTGGTTCTAGCCAACTTGGCCGACACCATAGGTTTAGAGGGTTCAGATGAGCTTTGTGTCCGTAAACCTTTGAATACTTATAGAGGAACTAATCTTACTGTCTGAACTTTTCCGAGGTTCAACACATCTAATTGCTCTGGAGCCAGACTTCTAGCTCCAAGCAGACACTCTTCCCCCACCACACACACACAAAACCATTGAGCTCCCATCCTATGTGCCAAACCTAAACTCACGGACAATGGCACGGATAGAGTAGATGCTTGTCCCTCACCTACATTCCAATTGTTAATACTTGCTCTGCTTTGCAGCATGCATACCCCCAAAATGTTGGGAGGCTTTTGTTTGTCTGTTTTTGTTTCGTTTTTGTGTTTTTATAGGTATTAGAGATACACGAGCTAAAAGAACTAAAAATGGCCTCTCTGGGACATACCTTTTTGAATGCAAACATTTCTACTTTTCCCCTAGAAGATTCAGGCTGATTTTTAGCATTTTTTTTTTCAGCAGATGAGATTATTTATCGATTTGTATTTTATAAGTGAAGTGTGTATGTGTGTGTGTGTAAAATAAGCTTATGATCTACATATATTCTAAAGCTTCTTAGTATTTAAAAAATCATGATTCAGGTTTTTATTATCTGTATTATAATTTGTCTTAGGCAAACCCTCAGTAAAAACAAGATCTCCCAAGGGCACCTGGGTGGCTCTGTTGGTTAAGTGTCTGCCTTTGGCTCAGGTCATGATCCCAGGGTCCTGGAATCGAGCCCCACATCAGACTCCCCGCTCAGAGGGGAGTCTGCTTTTCCCTCTCACTCTCCCTCTGTGCTCTCTCTCTCTTTCTCCAATAAATAAATAAAACTAAAAACAACAACAACAACAACAACAACAAAAAAACAAGATGTCCCAGAGAAACCATTGTATCTGGCAGTATTGGAAGATGAGCTTCTTTCTAAATTCATTATTTTTACATTTTGCAGATCTTGGACACCCATTTTGGGGCTTCGCAGAAGTCTGTGCAAGTCTCCCCTTAGATCTAAGTTATCTTCAAGGCACACATTTCCTTGAGAGCATTCTTATTGAAACCACATTTCCAACTTGTACATCCCTGATATTACTGTGCCTACGATGCTGGCTCAGAATCAGGAATATGTCTCACATATCCCTGCCACATTTCCTGAGTGAATTCAGGGTTCCAGTTGTAGCTGCATATTCTCTGAACTGGAGACACATTCAAGAAAGACCATGTCTGATAGTCAGAGAGTAATCACCAATGTCTTATGTTGGCGGGCATACTTCCATGAGGCATAGAAGGTTTTGTGTGTCCAATACCACCACAGGGTCCTCTGGGTTTGTGCATCTTCCAGCTCAAGTGGCAGGGCAGTTGGCCTTCATTTCATAATACATACCAAATGTACAAGTAGGTCACCGCAATTGGCCCCTCATGGATAAAAGCACAAGGCATTTACTAGAGAAGGAAAGTGGGGAGGGTAGACCAGTAGGCGCTACTTCATCTCCCATTTCCACGATCTCTTTCACAATGTCTAGCATTGAACTTCACATTTCAAATATCAGTAATGTGAAAAGTTTATTGGAACACCCAGAAGACATGTAATAGGCTTCAAACACCCAACAGAAATCACACTGAAATTGAGATATACTGCATTTGCTGTATTTCTGCAAAGCTATGGATTTGTTTTTTTTTTAAGCTACTCTATCATCAGTTCAACAGAAGGAAGCCTCCATTTTACTTCAGCCATTCACATTTGTGAATGTTTGTTTGCTTCTGTTTCTGCTGTATCTGAGATAGCTTTCTGATATGTTTACAGACTTTGACAACACTTGGGACCATATCAATAGGAGCTCACACATTTTAATTTCCGCCTTGAACTTAAATTCACCATGTAAAACAAAATTGCCAAAATGGTTTTTCAAATAAGAAGAGTTTCCATACTTTTGAATGCATTTTGTTGTACTTCATATGTAATTATTAGAAGGTATTTAAATGCTTTTCCTAAAACTTCACATTTCTAAGAGTTCCAAGAGCCACTTAACATAGAGAATTTCATGAACATTTTTATTATGGCTCTAGTACAAACAAAAGAAGTACATTAATATCCTGCCTTATACAATATTGTATTGTATTTTTTATTATTTTTTTAAGATTTTATTTATTTATTTCAGAGAGAGAGAGACAGAGAGAGAATGCAGGAGCAGGAGGGGAGCAGCAGACTCCCCACTGAGCAAAGAGCCCGATGTGGGACTCGATCCCAGGACCCTGAGATCATGACCTGAGCTGAAGGCAGACGCTTAACAGACTGAGCCACCCAGGCGTCTCTGTATTGTATTTTAAAATTCATACTTGACTTGATAAACTCAGAACTTTACTAGAAAAAAAAAAAGTTTAAAAAATAAACACTCACTTATCCACAATTTAGGAAACCTAAATTCCATTTCCATTGGTCTTTGCTGTCACTGAACTGACCAATTCCAAGAGTATCTACCTATCTACATTCTATTGTGGGGAGGTAGTAATATGGAGTGTTTGCAGATTAAAACGGCTTCCAAACGAATTAGACTAATGGTGCCATTTCTGAAACTGGGGCTGTCAGCTGGGCAGAGATGCTGGCAGCTGGTCCATCTGCCCACTGGAAAGGTCAGCCATGTCTGTTCCTTGGCAGAGAGGACTGTGGCTTTTTCCCTACCCCACCCCCATTCCACGGAACCAGAGCCAGTTCCTAGGAGCATACCAGGCGCTTAATGAACAATTTCTCCATTATTCTTTCAGGAAGGCACTAGCCACAAATCTAAGAAGTTTGGAGAAGAATTTTCCTTGCATCTATTTTAGTCTTTGCAGACTTAAATGTAGATAGACAAGAGGGCCCCCATTCATCCAGGGCATGTGTGTCAAACCACAGTGGAGGATCAGTGTTGCTTTCTGTTCCTATGGGGGAATGCAGATCAGGAAGAGAGTCATACAGGCAGAGACAATCTTGCCTGAGGGAGGCCTGAGGAAAGAGATCTCCCTTCTAGGCTGACATCCATCCTAGGAATGACTGATTTCCCTACTCCTGGTACTAACTCAACAATATAACCAAACTCAGCTTATGTGATGAGAAAACAGAACGACTCTGGCAGTTTTAATTTGTGGATATGCCCATATAAAATGAAGAAGTCACAGCTATCCAGAAGGAAAATGAGACTGAGGTTCTCTACAAGTAGCAAAAGTGTGTTTTCTTCACCTATAGAACTGCCACAATAACAAGAGACAACACTGTAATAAAGCAGGGCTCAGCTTCAGTGAGAGCCTGGTAGGAATCTGGCTCAATACACACTAGCACTCAATCGTGCTGAGCAGTAAGAGCTTAGGGGTACATAGCAGAATATACTATTGAAACGTTCCTGGACCCCTACTCTTGAGAAACAAGCTTTCTATGGAGACATAGTAAGCAACCTTGTATGATTTACCATTTTTACCACCAAAGAGTGACTGAAAGCAAAAGAGATAGAAGGAGGGAAACACTGACCATGCAAGCTACCTGTTAATGTCTTACATTTATTTGGGGCTAGGTTTCTTGGGCACTCCTCACCTTATTTGATTTTTTAAGAATTTTAATTTTAAAAAGATTAAGTAATAAATAATAACCAGTAGGTTTTCTGCATCAGATTCTATAACAATGACTAGGGAGAGAGAGGGAGAGAGAAATGTCTAGAAGAGTCATAATCAAACAGAGAAGGATCTCCTCAATCAAAGTTCTCTTCCCACAATAAATATCTCCCCCACCATGATGTTATGGACAAGTTGGGGTGGGTGGATGTGTGGACAATCTCGATGCTGTGATGCCACTCCTTCAAGTGTCAGCACTCGCTGAGCTGGTCTGGTGGACCAGGCAGGTGCTCTTGACATTTCAAGATGGAGAAGTGCAGGAGAATTACCTGGCTTGAGAGAGATGCCCGCTCCCTAGAAAAGGGGTCCAGGTGGCCGGGAGGAAGGTAAACCCAAGGGCATGAGCAGGGGAACAATGAGTTTTAATTTCAGTAAGACAGAGAGGCAAGACTGTCTTACGTAAATGGGCTAGGAAGTCTTCATAGTCAAGGCAACAGAAAATTGGTTTTACAGTGGGAAAAAATGAGGTTGAAGAGGTGATAATGGGTTATGGGGCAAGCTCTCTGATGACGTAAATTGTGGGTGGATATACAACAAAAACATGAAACTATTTCTCCCAAGGGTGAGGCTGAGCTAACCTTAATAGTAGAGTCATTATGATTATGTAATTTAGGGGGAAATGACACACAAAACCTGTAAAAAGAAAGTGTGAAAACAAAACAAAAAAATAAATAAATAAAAAAGTAAAAGGAAGACAGCATGACAGCAGAACAATGAAAAAAAAAAGAGGATATGAAATCAGTTCTTGGGTCTAAGGCAACATTTCCCCAATCTTCAAGTTAGATGAGTGATTTTTCAAAATGTTTCAAACAATTGCTTCATGTAGTGTTAAAAATTCTGCCTCAGGAAACCCCAAGGGAGGTAGAGCTAGGGTGAAGGATGAATGGAATAGGTTTCTAGGTCTGGGGCTCCACTGCCTCTCCAAAACAAGTTCCCACTGTGTATGTAAGTGGTTACCATAAAATGATTTGGCTTCTAGAGCATAAAACAACTTTCTAAATGATGGTACCTCGTGGTGGCCATTTAACCCGATTCTTGAGATAATATCCATGATGGGGCCTCCTTGACATCCCTACAAGTCAACTGAAAAAAAGTTTAAATGGCTTAACTCGCCAACCAACTTGACTCTCTCATCCCCCCCTAACACTCAGTTACAAGAGTATATTTACACTGGCAACCAGCCCCATGTCAGTTTTTCGCTTACTGTGAAGGGGCAGGCACATAACTGTTAGTGGAAATTATTTTAGTTATTCAACTTTGCCCAGAAAAGTATAAGAACCAGTGAATCCAAACCCCTGGAGTTCTACCCTTGCCTCAGACATCAACTTGCTTCCTCAGAAGATGGTCTAAGGTCCATTTTTATTTGTCTGGTTCCTGAAGGAATCCTGCCACCACCACCAATTTTCCACCTTTGCAACCTCTTTGAAATCTTTGGCCAACCCCGCTTCATCATCTGAATTCTAAATAAAAGGAAAACTGGTAGATGTCTTTCTTTTGTACTTACGTGGTAAATTTCAGCCAGTGCCACGAGGATTCGGTTACTAAACTTGGTTTAAATGAAAACAGTTTTCATTGTAACTCTGACCTAAATTGGAATTGGCTTATAGACCTGTCAATACTATTGATCAGAATTAATTCATGTGGAATGGGACAGGAATACTCCAAATTTCCTTGTTTCTTGAACTCCATAGCTTTCTAGTCGCTTGTAGAATATTCCTGATCCACTAGGTCTAAGTGTCATTGAGATGTCTCAAAATCCTACACATTTTGCCATTTCTAATTCTTAATAGATTTATAACTCGGTTCTGCACGGTTCAAGTATTATACTTCTAAATCAAAAACATTCATCAATTTTCATGTCCTTGTAACAGAATGTCTACATATAATAGAATTTCTTAGAAACCCCTAGATCTTTGCTAATCACATTAGTAAATTCTTCCTTGGTACCCTATCTTATTATGGCAACAACATGTGCTTCAAATTTTGGCCACTCACAAGTTATTTCTTACAGAAGAAGGAGTACATTGCACTCGACTAAATGATGAGCATATGTTAGCACGCAGACACACACATGAACATACTTTGAGTCAAAGTCTGCTATTGGGACCGTAATCCATCTGGCCAATGAAAGTTATAGATGTGCATTTGAGGGCTCGCTGTACTAATTCACATGATTAATAAAACTTGTTCAAAATGTCAGGCTCATATTGCTATATTTACTTATAGTATCTCTACCTTAACTAATAGAGTCATTTACTGTTCCTCAATTCAAGCTGTGGCTTCTGTCCCTTGGAGGCTTTCTGTATGAATCGATTGCAGTTTGCGGTCATCACGCCCTTGCATGCTCTAGCCACCATGTGGCCAGTTGCAATCTTTCTTTGAAGTACTGAAGACATCTCACCAGACAATATTTACCTTCCAGGATGCTTCATCATTCCTTTGGACACCTGCTAAACCTGACCACACTTGAAATTTCAAGTGTTTTCTGCTCTTAAAAATAGGAAACGTAAAAAGGTGAGGCTAAGCAGGAGTTCTGTATCATTCTTAAGCGAACTACTTTGTACATTGTATGCCCCTGGTTTATAATTTTACAACAAAGAAGGAATACTGTGTTTGGCCTAGGATGATTTAAATGCTTAACAAAGAGCAGACCCACACCACAACTGCTCCTCCTAGAACCCAATGAAGTCTATTTCTTCCTAACCTTCACATTGGTAACATCCCTTTTGATAACCTGCAGCCACGATGGTAACAAAGACCTCTGAGGAGAGAACATTCCTCCCCCAGTGACCAAGTGTAGTGAGTTGAACTGTGGCCTCCAAAGAGATATGTCCAAGTCCTAATCCCTTAAACTTATTAACATGACTTTATTTGGAAAAGGATCTTTGTAACTCTAATTAAGTTAAGGACCTCAAGATGAGTTCATCCTGGATTATCTGGGTTGGCCCTAAATCCAATGACAAGTGTCCTATAAGAGAATGGTAGAAGGAGATTAGAATTATGGACATAGGGACTGCTGGGTGGCTCAGTCGGTTAAGGCTCAGGTCATGATTGCAGGGTCCTGGGATCGAGCCCCTTGTCGGGGTCTCTGCTCAGCAGGGAATCTGCTTCTCCCTCTCCCTCTGCCTCTCTCCCCAGCTTGTACTCACTCTATCTCTCTCTTTCTCAAATAATAAATAAAATCTTTAAAAAAAAGAAAGAAATATAGACACAGACACAGAGCAGAAGGCCATGTGAAGATGCAGCCAAAGACTGAAGTAATGCTCCACAAACCAAGGAACACCAGAAGCCACCAGAGGCTGCCAGAGACAAGAAGCATTCTACTCCTGAATCTTCAGAGGAAGCACAGCCTTGTTGACACCTTAATTTTGGACATCTGGCCTCCAGAACTATGAAAGAATAAATCTCTGTTATTTTAAGCCTCTAAGTTTGTGGTAAATTGTTATGGCAGCCCTAGGAAACTAATACACCATGACTTGCTATCCCTCTGATATAGCAAACAAAAGTATAGGATCATTGAGTGTCAACAAATGTTACCTTTTAGTATAGGAGAGGAAAAGCAAAACCTGGGTATAGGTATAAGGCTGGAAAGTGGAAAATTTTGTTGCATGATATAAAGCTGATGGTATGATAGGCTGTTCCATTTCAAAATAAGAGGAATTGACATAGTGACACCTTAACAGGAAAGTCAAAGAAAGATCATTGACTTGGAAGGCAGTTTAACATAGTCAATGATCAGGTCAGAGTATTTTTTTTATAGATCTTGGGCTATAACGAAAAAAACACTGCAAAGAGTAAAACCTTATAAAATCCCCCAAATACGAGACTGAATAAATAGCACATCTCCAGGAAAGTAGGGAGAGTAAAGGCGCCTTCAGTGTGTCTTGATTTTGGAAGGGTCAAGGGACTCTCAGTGTGTCATGATCTTGTCCTCAGATAGGATTCCCTGAGATGGACACATACGCTTCTTGTAGCTTGATCCCAGTGCATCTGCTCACAGACTGCACTCTTGTGTGGTCTACCAATGTCAGCATGAAATTCCAAACTCACCATATAGTTTAGTGTTTTTATTGTTCCTATTAATTTTTAGAAATACTGAATTTTTTTTAGCTCAAGCTGTTCTATTTTTGTTTACATGTGATTATTTCTCATTAGGTGTAAAATAGGTCAGGTGTCTGTGAGTGCACTGGTCTGTGAGAACTCACCAGAAGATAGCAGAGACGAGGCTCTCACTGCGGGAGAAGAGGTCTGGGGCTGTTTGGTCAGAGAATTCCTCTTCGGGGTACTCATCTTGCAATGGATGTTGGGGGAGGGAAGACGGGGGCTCTGCATGGTCACCTGTTTTTGGCTCTAAGACTGGTACTAGAGAAGACTTGGAGGGCTCTGAGCAGAGTCATGAAATAACAGGACCTAAATGGTAAAAGAATCTCAGTAAACGACTCAGTGGAGAATATAGTAGCCTCCCTTATCTGTAGGAGATATGTTCCAAGACCCCCAGTGGATGCCTGAAATCATAGATAGTATCAAATCCTATATATATATACTATGCTTTTTCCTATACATGCATACTAATGGTAAAGTTTAATTTATGAATGAGACACAGTAAGGGATTAACAACAAAAACTAACAATATTAATAAAGCAATTACTGTAATAAAAGTTACATGAATGCGGTCTCTCTCTCAGACCACTTCTCTCGCAGTGAGAGCCTCATCTCTGCTATCTTCTCTAGGTTAAAGTGCGGAGGACCTATGGACACCCACCCCTAAGCCAAGAAGTGGGGTCAGGGTGTGGCTATGGGTTTCCATTTGTCCTCTCACCCTGGCCCCAGAACTGTTAGAGACTGGTTTGTGCTTCCCATGTCACTCAGAGAAAAGCTTCAAGTCTTGTAAAGTCCTTCAAGGGTAGATGATACCTCCCTCCCCTGCCTTGTATCTCCAACCTCATCTGCTCTGGGCTCCTGAGCCTTCTAATGGTCCCTGGGGCACTTAGAGGGCTTTGTATCTTGGGTCTTTGCACTGGTGATTGTCTCTGCCTGGAATTCTCCTCCCTTCCTCTCCTTTTCCTGCATTATTTTTCTTCGCAGTACATATTACCTTATCATATGCCATATTATATACTACATAATATTGTATATAAATATATATGCAGATAATGCTAATATATTATTTTCAAAAAGGTAAAATTATGACTCTCCTATAAATATAAATAAAAACTAGTCAAAGATTTTATTTAGTTCAACAGTAAGTTGTTCCAACAGTTCACTGAGAATTCTTGCAGAGATTTATACTCTTTACTTAACAAAATTCATTTGCATTGCCATGCACAAGAAACATTTGCATTGTTATAGGTAGGAAACTTTTACATTCTGATAAGAATTTATAAACTTCTACAAATTAAATTCTATCCTAACAGAATTGTAGAATAACCTCGTCAATCAAAGGCAATCAAGGTGCACACCTTATAGATTCAGATAATCACTTGAAGATCTTTCAAAAAAGACATTCCACTGAAAGGACACCAAGTGATCTCTTTTCCCATTTCTAAGTCTTGGACACATTCAATCCCACCGATAATTATATAATCATATTCTACATGAATATACTAACTAGCATGTACTATATATTAATATATGACTCTCTTCCCATACTAGAATGTTCCTTGAAAAGCAAAGATTCTTACACTTTCTTTCACTGCTGTATCTCTTGTTTCTAGAATAATGGCTAATCCATCGTATGCATTTAATAATTTTTTTGTTAAGAGTGAATATATGATTCCAAAAGTGCAGGCAATAACTGTATGGCATAGAGGAGTCTAAATCTACAGAGAAAAATAATGGTTATCCCATCAAAGTGCTATAATCTGCAGAGATGTCAGTCACATAAAATTTGCCCTAAGTTTATACTATTAAGTAGAATGCTTAACTGCAGATCTTCAGCCCTCTTCAGAGCTTCAGTCAATCCCCCAAACAGTGGCTTCTCACATTACATTTACTTAATAAATATACCCTAGTGTTAATATGTATATAGGTATATATAAATACACACCCTCCCCAAAGGTAAACTTAAATTTTTACCCATTGGGAGCAGAAACTGCTGACTTGGTTATTTCTCCACATCTTAAAAAATCTTGGGATTTAGGAGGCTAGGGTGCTTAATTATATTTGGTAGTCCTCCCTTATCCATGGAGGATACCTTCTAAGAACCACCGTGGATGCCTGAAACCACGGCTGGTACTGAACACTCTATATGCTATGTTTTTTCCTATGCATGCATACCTATGATAAAGTTTAATTTATAAATTGGGCACAGTAAGAGATTAATGACAATAAGTAATAATAAAATGGAACAGTTATTACAATATGCTGTAATAAAAGTTATGTGAATGTGGTCACTCTCAAAATATCTTGTTGTAGTGTACTCACCTTCTTCTTGTGATGATGTGTGGTGATAAAGTGCTAGGCGATGAGATGAAGTGAGGTGGATGATGAAGGCACTGTGATGTAGCTACTACTGACCTTCTGATGATACATCACAAGGAAAGTCATCTGCTTCTGGACTGTGGTTGACCATGAGTAACTAAAACTGTGGGTAAGAGGGTACTACTGTATATGTTTCTTACAAACTTTGAAGAATAATATTTAAGGACATGAAATGTTTTCTATAAGGACACTTTTGATTTTTGGTTGCCCCTTCTTACTAAATTATTGGCTGTTCCAGAGGTAGGGCCATTCCCCACCATGCCCCCTCCCCCCATAAGAGCATGAAGAAACAACCATTCTAGCTTTTGACATATTTGGTTTCTTACCAGAAGGGCTCTTCAATTCAGCTATTTGGATTCCAGGTCAGACTTTTTTTCAGGGGGCCTTTTTTTCCAGTTTTGGGATGTCTCTATGATAGACCAGCAGTCTTTACAAATCTTATTAACTAGTATTAAAAAAAAACAACAACAAAGCAACAAAATAAGCCCTCTCTCCAAAAAGCTCATCAACACTCTAGAAACCTCAAAAATGTTAAAGATATTCTTATAAGCAATTGTCATAGAAAATTCTTCACTAAGCTAAACCGCTAGTGCATTGAGTGCAAGATTTAGAGGTCTAATTAAAATCCTACTTCATAAGGAGGAAATCCAAGATTTCTAAGAATTACCAAAAGGGGGAGTAGGTCTATTGATTTCAGCCCAAGAAAGATATATAGAAGAAAATATGTGGGAGGAAAGAAAATAAACAAATGTTGATTAATTATTTATTATGACCAGTATGCTAGTCACTTTCAAACACCGTTTCATTTACTTTTCAGAATATTCCGAAGAGGTAGTTATCAGCCTCCTCCTCAACCTCATCACCATCTTATAAATTAGGAAATGGAGGATCATAAGGCTGATATCTTGGCCAAGGTCATGGAGCTGGGGGGTAACAAAGGCAAGATGCAGAACAGGTGTCTGGCACTCCCGGTCCTTTGCTTCATGGGGGCAGGCAGGCTACAGCCAAGGTGATTCAACTCCGTTCTGCTTTGATGTGGGAATTTACAAATTAGTAGCAAGGCTTAAAATCCTGCAGGAAGAAGAATTACAGAAGGGACAGATTTTAATCATATTCATACTTAAAGGATACATTTTCAAGGATTTTACAGTGACCCATTGTAGATGTGTAGCATTGGTATCCGGTGAACTTCACATTAGGACTACAAAGGGTTTAATGGATGCCATCAATCAAAGGTTTCTTGCCTGGGAATTTCTTACTTTCTCTTGTTCAATCGAAAAGGGCATTGCCGGTAGAATTTGCCATTCCACTGAACTTAACCACTGTATATACAATATAAAGAAGGTTCTTGACTTGGCTCTAAAGAAAATAGCAGTGTGGCTTTGGGCCACACTTTTCTGTATATGTAATATTTTGCTCCAGTCACAAGGAAATGATCACAATTCTCTTACCTGGACTCACCGGGCAATTAAGGATACAAATAAGGTAGATGAGAAAATGTTTTTGAAAACCTGATAATACATTTATTGAATGATATTATGGTAAGAAGTGATAGAATACAAAAATCAAGGTTTTGAACTTGCCCTTCTCTTCAATGGCATAGCGTTGACAGCAAGTCCCCTATTGCTTAGGCTGTCCCTACTTGCAATAACAAGGAGAGTCATAAATGTGCACAGACCTGCATCAATTAATCCTCACAAAAACAAAGAATCCAGTATTACTTCCATTTTTTAGGTGAGACCATTAAAGGCCCCAAATTTCAAATAGCTGGTTCAAAATCATCTAGGAGAGACTCAATCTTACATCACTTAGCTCTAAAGGGTATGCTTGCTTATCCATGCCGTATCCTGTAACTCTCGAGATTATTGTGGTTTAGTGCACACATCTGTACATAGAAAGCCTCATTCAATAATAGGGTTTGGACAGTGCCCCAGACAGGGTGACCACGCTCCACTGCAGCCATGCTTAGAAGGCAGAGACCCCCCAGGGCCTGGGAAGAAGAATTTCTTTCGTTTGGGAGAGACAGCGTGTTAAGTCTCTCAGCTGCTATAGATGCTCTTTAGTGGCTTAGCTCAATTGGCTTGTCTCGTTAGCTTGTTGCTTCCCCCTATCTCAAAGGACAGAAAATGGAACGCTTAGTTTTTATCAGCAAGGAGTTGGGAAAGGCCAGCATTTGGAATAAACTCTGAACCTCACCCAACCCCTTCTGTTCACACAAGAGCCTGTGTTCAGTCCCAAAGCTTATTAGTTCATGACAGTGAAAGATGAATTTATAGGAAGATGAGTGGAAAAAGAAGTCTCTGCATTGGACACTTAGCTGGGAATCACTTAGCATAGACTATGAAGGAAGTTTAGAAACTTGATTTGGATGAAATCAGCATCAAGTGCCTCTTTCCTCCATTTTAACGAATGAATCACTGACTTGACAAGGCAAGAATGTCTCTAGTCCTGTTGGATATGATGAAGGGCGGTAAGACAAAAGAAAAGACACTATGAGTTGAGAGAAACGTTTTTCCCCTTTTATAAAAAGCGGTAGAAACAAAGAGAAATGAATGAAAAAGAGTGGTGGCCATTTGAAAATCTGGTTTTTGGCTATCAGATGCTTGTGTGTCTAGATCAACATTTTAAAACAAACCTGAACATTCTCTCAAGCCTAAATTTAAGTTGCCTATTATTTGTTCTTTATCATGATTCAGGCTTCATATTTCATTGTGTGGAAGGAGCATGTCGCAGGCTAATGGTCTAAATACCTACGTCTCATTTTATAAATATTTATTGCCAGCTGATGTGCTCCTATCTTTGAAGTCACGGGCATGGCCCACTGTGGGCCTGCCCTTCCCTCCTCAGCCTGTGGAGAGTAACTACCCGGCGCTCTTGTTTACATGAGGATCACTTCAACACAGAGTTAATTTTTTTTATCTACATCTTCTCACATCACTCATCTTCGCTTTGTTACATTTTTCTCCCTTCTTCACCTCACATCTTACGCAGCGAAGGCCAGAAGTAATAAACCAAGCAACATGATCTGTGCTGTTGTTGAATTAAAGTAGTGGTTCACACTGAGCTGATCATTCATAACCTCTCCTGGGGTTGCTACAGGTACCAGCCTGGTCCAGGGGAGAGGAATAAACAAAACTCAGGGAAGAAACTCAGAATAAAAGAGGAGAGTGTGGAGGATCTTGACTCAAACTAAAACCCCCGGACACAATCCTACTGGCCACGGACAGTCGTTGGAGATTTTGAAGCAGGGAAAGCAAGTGAAAAAACAGTGCTTCGGGAAAATTAACCAGATATTGCACGAGAAGGGTTGCCATAGTTCGGAGGAAGAGAGAGCAATTAGGAGGTAACTGCAAAAATATAAATGAGAGCGGATGAAGACCTGGACATAAATATAGTTCCATTAATATTTAGGCACTGGATTAGGACAGTGGAAATAGATAGGCAGGTGCTGATGGGAAAGATGCAACATCATAGAATTGATAAAATTTGGGACTGTTGGAAATAGGGCAAAGGTGAGTGAAAAATCTAGTAACAATTTTGACAATAGGGAATAGGGAAATGAGAGTGATATTAACTAAAACAAGGAAGAGAAGCGTGATTAGAACAGAAGTTGATATGAATTATTCATTTGGGGACATTATAAATTTTAAGTGTGACTAGAGCCTGAATAAAGAGACATCCACAGAGGTAATGGGTGGGAAAGGCAGGCAGGAGTTAAGTGTTTGGATGGCTAAAGACATGGCAGGTGAGGAAAGAAAGGCACGAGGATTAGCTTCTGGTTTCTGGCTTGGGTGACCATATGGTGGTGACAGAGTGAAGGGAAGAGTGTTGAAGAACAAGGGACGGTGCCCACATATTCATGTTGAATTTAAGTTTCTTGGGAGACCTTCGGGTGAACGTTCAGAAAGGCGAAGTCACCTGCCTTGAGCTCAGTGGATGGTCTAATTGGGCAATCTAGATATGGGAGAAGCGACAAGAATTTAAAACACCATTTGGGGAGCAGAATTCCCTTCTGGAAAGATGGAGTAGACATACCTTTTTCTATTCCTCCTACTAAGTAAAGTGAAAAGCCTAGACGTTATATATGAAACAAACCTAAGAAAGTTCTTAGAGGTAGAAAGAAGACCTCAGGATGAGAGGAAACATACGGTAGGCAGTTTCCTGGGTTTTCTTCTTTCTCCTCTATCTCAGACTTGGAGCTCAAGAAGTTGACAACCTGGAAGCAGCAATAGATGCAGATAGAGGAGCCCAAGAAAACCTGCTCTTCCTCATCAAAAGACCAGGACAAGAGCAGCCTGGCAAGTCAGAAAACTAAGTTTAGACAATGACTGCTCTACTCCTTCCAGCAGAGCATCACAGAAAAAAAACTGTAGCCTGGCCCCAACCCACACTAGCTAAGGCCAAGTGGGAAGCCCAGGCTTTTACCTGCATGAGGCTGTAACAAGGTGCCTCAGTATCCTTGATCCCCACCAACCAATAATGAGCTCCATCCAGGCTCATGGTATCTGAGAACACCACCTGGGGAGCTGGGACAGCCAGCCCCACCTGGCAGTCATGAGGCACCCCTCCCATCTGCCTCCCTGCTGGGGGTGGTGGCACCAGAAGCCTAGTGGAGAGTGAGGACTGTCACCATTGCCCAGCAGTAACAAAGCCACCCCTACCACAGTATCAATGAATATGTGGAAAATGAAATTAAAAAGGCAAAAACATTTACAGTCACTCAAAAAATGAAATACTTGGGTCTAAATCTAACAAAACCTGCCTAGGACTGGTATGCCAAAAGCAATCAAAGGGGATTTAAATAAATGGGGAGACATATTGTGTTCATGGATCAGAAGACTCATCACCGTAAAGATGCCAACTGTCTACAAATTGATATACAAGCTCTTCATTTTCCATTAACTTCTTAAGTCAGAATAATCTGATTTCTGCCTCCACTGCTCCAATAAAATGGCTCTCCCAAAAGTTACAGGTGACCTCCTTGTTGCTAAATCCAACAGATATTTTTTGGTCAATATCTTCCTTGGTCTTTTTATTTTTGTGGCATCTGTTTCTTTGGAGCACTCCTTTCTGGTACACATGATCTCGCTAACATTCTTTCCTAGATTCTTATCACTTGTAGAGACACATTCTTGAGCTTCCATGAAAACTCCAATTCCTTGAATTTTTATGCTGCTCTAGGTCCCTCATC
This sequence comes from Neomonachus schauinslandi, assembly GCF_002201575.2. Lineage (NCBI taxonomy): Eukaryota > Metazoa > Chordata > Mammalia > Carnivora > Phocidae > Neomonachus > Neomonachus schauinslandi. Next base: position 11,717,632 of record NC_058414.1, on the reverse strand, counting down.
TTTCATTCTCCCCTTGAAAATGTGTCCAAACCTTTGGTTTAATTACTCTCATGTCTATACGGGACCAAGACCTCTCTCATGTATGCAGACCCACCTATCCAGCTTCATATTGCACAGTTTCATAAGATGTGCCATTTTTTCATTCATTTATTCATTTGCTCATTCATTTAAATATTTATTGTGCTTTTTGTGTCAGACCTTTGTTGGTGTTAGGGCCAGAGCTCTAACCCAGAGCTCCTGTCATCAGGAGGCTCATACTTTGGAGTCAATACAACATTTCTCTGCACATCATTTCTGCTTCTCACTTGGGCTTACGAAAATGTCTGCTTTTCTTTTTCTTTCTCCACACGTCCTCAAGGTGTGTTCCTGCTACTGCTACTACCAGGCCCTCCCAGAGAGGACCATCCTCAGCAGGTACAGCTGTCCTGCACTGTGAGTTGGCCTCTCACCCTCAGGACACCAAAGTGAACCATGGCTGATGACTCCGTAGAGGGGAAGAAAGATAGTCCTCTCTTAAATTCTGTACTGCTGCTGTTAGATGCCTCTTCCCCGAGTCTTGAGCATCTCATTCCATCCAGCTCATCTAATAATTTAAGTGCCCAACCAGTTTGTGCCACATTTTAAGGGATATGTAAAACTGAAATGGAACAACCAATCTCCTGATACTCAACTCACAAGACCAAGTATAATCTTCTAGCAGCTCTTCTAGGTGCCCCTGCTGTCATACCCCCCCACTGCTTTCAGGCTTTCTCCCAATCTCTCACTGTTGGGTCCTCTGCCATCTTGCTGGACTCACCTCATTTCCACCTCCCAGCTAAGAGGAGCTCTTCCAACATCCTACCAGACTTGCCATGTGTTTTTGGCTCCATTTTAACAACTTTCTTAGCCCTGACTGGCCTCACTGACAGCCTCCCGGCTCTGGGTTCAAATCCATATGAAGTTCCTGGTTGGTCTTTCTCCTAGTGATGTTCATCAAGATCTCTGTCCATACTGCTGATCAGAAATACCCTCCATGCCCGCACACACCTGGCTTCTCTCCCCTTGCAATCATCCTTCTGCCCCCATGGCCCCCCACTTCTGTCTTTCTAGCATGGTGCCTCCACCCTTGAGTTCACTCAGAGTCCGCATGCCCCATATTTACTTTTTTCTTTCTCTATCACTTCCTGTAAATATGCCATTCCATACAGCCTGCCTCTAGTAAGTTGCCTTATGTTGGCATGCATCCTTTTGACCCAGCTGAAGGTTCCTTCCCTTCAGGGGTCACTGGAGGAGAATTACAGAGATTCCTGTAATCTATACAAATATACAACAAAAAAGGGAAGAAAACTGATTCAAATTTCCCATGGACATCTGTGCACACTAGTGGACAGTGGGCAGGCAATGAGTTAAGATGCAGACAGATCTGTTCTGGAATCCTATCTCTGCCACATACGAGCTGAATGACTTTGGCAAGGTTAATAAATAGATCAATAGTAATAGTGTCAGCTCTGATTCAGGGTCGATTTCTTATCCTGAACTTTATATATTTTACATCTAAATTCCACAATAACTCAAAGGAAGGTGCAGCTCTCTAAAAATTATAAATAAGATGTAAGACTTAAAGAATTTGGCAGGATTGAGTTCCTCATCACGTGTGCTTCATAGGGCTTCTCATGACACAGCAGCCGGCTTCCCAGGGAGTGTGCGGTGAGAGAGAGAGAGACAGAAATAGAGACAAAAACCAAAGGCTCTTTTATAACTTGTCTCAGATGTGACACACCATCACTTCTGCAGCATCCTATTGGTCACACAGATCAACCCTGAGACAATGTGGAATGTGGGATCACACCAGCGTGTGAATACCAGGAAGCAAGGTTCACTGGGGGCTATGTTAAAAGCTGGCTGCCACACCAACAGAATCAGGACTGGTTAATATTTTTATATTTATAAGAGTAAAACTTGCACCCCATTAAAAAATCAGAAGTAGCAAGCATATAATACAAAAAACAATCCCTCATATGCATTCCCTACTCTGTAACAGTCCCACTTCCCAAAGATAAAGGCTTTTTAAACTTCAGCTTTTTGTTTTTGAGTCACTATTCTAAAGTGGTAAACAATACACATTTATATGATCTTTGATTAACTTTAGAAATTGTCTTACTCTGAATGAGGACTTAGCATTCTGAACTCCTATAACCCAACAACTGCCTTCCCCGCCACGCACATGTACATGAACACCCTTTCACTCTTTCATCCTTCCAATAGACCATAAAGCCTTCTTGCCTAATGTGGAGGGGGTTGGTTAATAGAAGCAGCTGGTTAAAGAGGGTAATTATACAAGAGGATGAATAGTTTTAACATTTGGTTTTAACTTAGAGTATGTCAATGTGTGTTCATTCACCAAGCTCTAGATACAGGGCCATGGCCCTTTCTTTGAGAGTGGATCTGCTGATGGAAGGTTGTCATCGTTTTCCTGTATGAATCACATGAATAATGCATCTTCTACCATTTACAGTTTTGGAGTCTTTAAAGTAGAACAAGAATTTAAAGACCCCTGCAAAATTTTATGAACGTAGAATCTTTCTCTATTTTGTCATTTTTCTTCACTCTTTTGCAATCATTTCTCCCATGGCTAATTTAGCCACCAATGTTTTTAGTGATTTTTTCCCCTTAGCTCTATAGAAACAATTCATTTGATTGTTAGTTTGCTTTTTTGTGTTTTGCTTTACTCGTATTTCAAGTTTTTATGCAGCATAATCACAAATACAACTGGCACATACAGATTTGGGAACAAACACAACTGAGCCTTAGTAACCGTACAACTCAACCAGTGAGAGCAAAATTGCACAGGTATTGTACAGAGTGACCCACTAGCAATACACATTCAGTATTCTGAGAGCATCAGACAACATATTTTACTCAGGAAATGGGAATCATCCATCAATCCCAGAGTTAGTTCAGTGGGATCCATTAAGAGATTTTCTGTGTTACTTCCTGTCATAGCAAAGTAAAGTTGAGAAGAGGATTGTTATCTATCACAAGAACTTAAATTGTTAGCATCACAACAATTGAGGGGACAAAGTATTCAGAAGAAGCAGTCATAAAATTCAAGAAGAGCCAGGAACTATTTAGTTTAGGTGCAAACAGCTCTGTCCCCCTAAACAGTAGCTACTGAGATTATCAGTGAATAATAATCCCTATGTCATCATTCCCCCCCCCCCCCCCAAAAAAAAGCCTAAATTATGATCAGTGTGGTCCATTTAAGGATGTAGGAAGTGGGGACACTGTATAAAGATTTCCTTCAAGAATACTGAAATGTGAGTTTGGTACTTGTATTTTTGACTCTCCACCTTTCACCCTGCCTAATCCCAGGCATCTAGCAGCAATGTGATTTAGGGAACTGACTCTTCTCAGGAAGCTGGTTCTGATTTGTCTTAGTCAATCATGGTCTTCTGTCCTTCTGATTGCCCTGGGCCAACTTGAGCCAGAAAGTCACTAGGAAAGATTTACCCTCTCTGTGAAAGGTCCTCACTGTTTTTAAGAGAAAACCACGGGGGAAGGATTCTATGCCAGATGCAAATGAAGATGAATAATGCCTAGGTTTTTGCTAAGGGTTTTGTAGAGATCATGAGCCTGAGGACAAAGGCAAAATGAGAGGAATGATCAGAGAATTTTTAAGAAATAGAGCTGGTGTGCCCGGAAACTTGGTTCCAAATTACATGACAACAAATGTCTTTATTATTTCAACCTGTTTGGTCAATTTCTACTTCTTATAGTCACACATACACTAATTTCTTTTCCTTTTTTTCAATATTTAAAGATTCTTCTTTAATTATGAAAAAAAAGTTCTTTATATGGGACATGTCAGTGTCCATCAATTCAAAGAAATTAGATGCTACTTCAAGAGATGGACTAGGCTGAAAAGGATGGTGATAACAGGATTATGTAAGAAAGCTGTTTGGATTAAAAACAAGACCCTTCCCTGATTGGTATCACAGAGAGCAAGCAACAACATCTACTCTCAAGACATCCTGTGGGGGCCACTGTCAGAACTTGAGTCCTAAAATGCATGGGCCAAGGGTCCGACAGAAGGAAGTGTTTCCAGTAATTCTTGGAGGGTGGGGCCATAAAAATATAATTGGATACTTCTAGCAGGGGTCAATGGTAAACTCACCTTGTCAGACACTGAGCTCTGCCACTTAGATGTCTTTTCACTTTTGGAAATTTTCCAAAAAATCCTATCAGGTAGATATTATTTTTATCCTAAATTTAAAGAAGAGAAGGAAACATAGTTATTGAATTTAAATAATTTGCCAGTGTCACAGTGCCACTAAGTTGCTGACCTCAAGTTTGTATTACCTACCCTAGAAGCTATTCTCTTCACTGTTTTATAAGCTTCATGTAATTTAATTATTTAATTCATAGGCTAAAAAAAGGAAGATTAAAACTCAGAAGCCCAGTATCACAGGGCAGGCATAACTATAATGATTAGAAATATCTTCTAGCACTTTCCTCTACTGACCCTTAACTCAGCTTCACTTGTTCTTTTTTTTTTTTAAGATTTTATTTATTTATTTGACAGAGAGAGAGAGAGACAGCGAGAGAGGGAACACAAGCAGGGGGAGTGGGAGAGGGAGAAGCAGGCTTCCCGCGGAGCAGGGAGCCGGATGCGGGGCTCAATCCCAGGACCCTGGGACCATGACCTGAGCCGAATGCAGATGCTTAACGACTGAGCCACCCAGGTGCCCCTCAGCTTCACCTGTTCTAATAGCATGTACCCTCTCAGTGGGCCAAAGGGGCTCTTCTGACTTTTCAAAGACAGGAGTTTTCTGCTGTGGGTCTCTGGAAAGTGATAACCTACAATAAATGCATTTCCAATGACTTTACATTGGAGTGAGATGGTAAATGTGTAGGTATTTGGGGATTGGTTCTACTTGAAAATTTTTTGGAGGAGTAACCTTCAAAGTTTAAAAAAGTACTTTTGACCAAGGTTGTGTTACATGGCCACCATCATTCTTTAAAAACTATACTCAGACAGACTGTGCTTCTTTATCATAAACCTCATCTCAAAGTGGTATCCCAAGTAGTTTGGGTACAATGGTAATTAAGCAATAAATTATTGAATTAAAAAAAAATGTTAGGGGCGCCTGGGTGGCTCAGTCGTTAAGCGTCTGCCTTCAGCTCAGGTCATGATCCCAGGGTCCTGGGATCAAGTCCCACATCCGGCTCCCTGCTCAGCGGGAAGCCTGCTTCTCCCTCTCCCACTCCCCCTGCTTGTGTTCCTGCTCTCGCTGTCTCTCTCTCTGTCAAATAAATAAATAAAATCTTTAAAAAAAAAATGTTAGAAACAAATGAATGGCCTAGGAGGTTGTGTTTATGGATTAAAAAAGAAAGGAAGGGTATCTTCATTGTGATTTTGATTCTTCAGTCACAAAAGCACTTTGACATGGATATTTCTGGCAGCGTCAATGGTAAACTCACCACGTCAGACACTGAGCTCTGTGCCTCAGGGACATACCCTCCTAGGTACCGCGGGCTCCACCCTGCAGAAGAATAAATCTAGAATCAAAACATCTAGTTCAAGGTCACCAAATTCAAGGACAGCCTGGACCAAATATGTTTAGCACTCACTCCGTGACCACCTCATCTTCAGTTTCTCCATGCATACCCAATTTCCAGTAGGGTTAATGCGTACATCATCCATTCATGAGAAACCAAGCTGACTTTTCTCAGAAGTGAGTTCATATAATTACTAAAATCACCTTCATAGTAAATCTCATGTGAAAACAAGGAGGCGGGGTTATGACAATAAGCCCTACTCATACAGTTTAAAACCACATCCATCTCCACAGGATCAAAGATGGAATTTAGTTGACCACGTAGGCCATTTTTACAGTTTATCCAGTTATGCCTGGGAAACCTCGGGTGTGCCCATAAACTGCCCAGTCAGCTTCAGTTCCTACGAGGCCTCTCTCGGGGTTGTTCCACACTTCTAATGGGGATCCATCACTCGGCCACCGCTTCTAGAGGCCACCACAAAAATGCTGAAATCTGGTGAAGGTCCTGTGTCTCATGGCTCCCCAAACTGTTGGCCCACTTTTTTTCAGCACCCATGGTGCTGCCTTCAACACATGATCAGGGAAAATGGTCGTCTCTCCCATACAGTATCACAACTTGTTATTTGGGAAACACAGGGTCCTTGATGTTAAGGGTCCTTCCATTTCTGCCTGCAGCTGCCTCTTACCACTGGTCTAGACCCAAGTCTTTGAAGTCTGACAGGTGGAGGGTGCAACCTTCTTCACCCTATTTTCCCTAGGGCACGTACTCCTCCCTCAGGAAAGACAAAACAAAACAAAACAAAAATAAAAACCTCAAGCAATTTGATTCCTCAAGGCCAGCTCATGCATTTATCGGTTTACTCCTGCTAAGTAAGTCACAACTGAAGCTGGAGAGAAGCATCTGACCTCACCCTCACCACCCATGGGTGTCATCTACTTTCTCCCCGGTTTTCACCATCTGAAAGGTGGTGGTGGTGTTTTTTTGTTTGTTTGTTTTTTTACAGTGATTTCTTTTTCATAGAATTTACTTCCAGGGCTTAATCCATATACTTCCAATTCTGGGCTGACTACTTTGAAAGTCAGTTTCCCAGATGATGGATGGGTCTAGTTAGAATCTTAATTGGGTACTTGTTCAATATAAAATGGGTTTCGATTTCATTTTCTGTTTTGTGAAACATTTAAAGCCTAAAGATAAAAGCTGTTCACCATCACCCTATAAAGCCTGGTCTCAGGAGTGAGCTAGATCTAGTGGCCACAGGTATCGACATGCTTGTCTTGCCTCTCCATACCCGTTGACACTTGTCTTGCTGGGACACTTGATGGGGCCATCTAGCATTTGCTGTCCACTCCTCTTTCAAGGAGTCACAGGGGCATACTACTTACTAGGCAGTGTCAAGTTCAGAAAAAAACTCTTGAGTCCTCTGCCCAGAGTGCTTTTGTAAAGTGGCAAAATGAATGATTGATGCAACCCAGTTATCTAGAATTTTCTATAAAATTCAAATCCTATTATCCCAAGCCCAAAAGAAGGGGCTATATTTGCTTGTTCCATGCTTTCAATCTGAGGCCATTAGTAGTAACTTCATAGCAAGTTGGGCGGGTCCACGATCTTATGAAGACTAGTGAAAACTCACTACTCTGAGAACACAAGGGTTAGTTGATTTCAGAATTGTGAAACTCCATCATACTTGGAATACTAAAAGCTACTAAATATATCATTGCAATACCATCTCAAACCATTTCATCTAGTTAGCAAACTGATCGTGTTTAGGATATGATTACTCGGATGGAAAATTAGTTTTATCTTTAAAAATATCCTATTTAATAACAATTTTACTTCGAGTCTTTGAGGAATAAATAAATTGACCATGAAACACAAACATTTGTTGTTGAGATCAATGGCAGGAAGCCTCCCTGGTTCCATTTAGAAGGGTTTGATGATTGTCTTCAAAGTGCTTGGAAGCCCTAGCACAATAAGCACTTTGAAGGGCAATGCTTTGTCATCCCCCTGCCTTAGGCCTGCAGTTTCTGGCATAGATTAGTAGCGTTTGTCTTTTTTTTTTTTCTTTCTTTCTTTCACAATGGATGAGTTCCCCCATAATGACTGCCTTTATCCCATGTGAGTAGCAAGCTTTTCAAAACAACTTAGGCTGTGGTGCTTGACTGTGTTGGGACAACTTCATTAATGAAAGGTGTATATATTTGATGGGATCTTTGTCGCCACATTATAGTATTTGTCTTAGAACACTGTGTCCCCACATAACAATGATGCAGGCCCTGCTACCACCACGACAGTAGGAATTACAGCAAGCACATTAACTTCTGCCCTGGGTGGCTTTTTTTTTTTTTTCTCAATGTTCTTTTCTGTCACTGACCGGACCTTCTCTCAGTACTTCCTCTGACTCCTTCCTGAACAGTTTTTAAAAAGGAAGATCCCTCCTCATTTTTATTCAGTCAGTTGGCCTAATAGTTCTTGAAACCACTTTTGGATTTCAACGGCCAAGTTTTCTGTGAGAAAGGGACTTCTCGGGTGTCCCCCTAGTGACTTGAGGTCCTGCTGGACCCCTAGGATTTCAGGCTCTTCTCAAAGTGCACACAGGCAAGTGGGGCAATTGTCGATTTCCAAAAAGTCTCGAAACAGCTCTGTGGTTTTTTTTTTTTTTTTGCTTGTGGATAAACAATTTGCCTCCCTTTTTTTCTTACTGTTAATTACATGACAATTAAAGAAAGCCTCAAAGGGTGTAATGGAGAATTTCTAAAGAATCCTGCCTTTTCATGGACCAAAGAGAAGACTTAACATTGGATCAATGAAGAAACAACAGAACTCTTTCAAAGGAGCTGACTCCATATTTGATGCGAGAAGGAATTAATGCAGTGCTCTGTTCCCTTTCTTTTGGATACCTCCTCAGACAACTGTTTTCTGAGAAAGCATCAAACCTCTATAGGAAATGGATTTAGATGTTTCTTTTAAATGATGACACATTCTCTCTCTTTCTGTGCCTCATATATATGTATCTTCATCACATAGGTTAGATGTATAATATATACATATATACATACTTATATATTTTTCTATACCTGACTTTTGCTTTCTTTCAGTCATTTTTGCCTTAATTTATAATAACATCTGTATAAATTTCCTAATAACGTTTGTAATTCACTGGGGTTTTTACTTAGTTACTAACATGCAATCATTATTAAACCTGGTGGGAATTGAAGGTTAATGCACTCGCTCGTGTCTGCACGTGTGTGCGGGCATACACACAAATATCACTGGGCCCATAAAGTAAACAGGTCAAAGGTTTCATCCAGCAAAATAAAAGAATAGAAAAGTAAGACATATTTGTAAATATAAAGCAAAACTGTAACAACTCTTATTTTTTAATTTTCAGGAAATGTAACTTTCCTACCTAAAACAAGTAAAAAGGGTTTCATATGAATTTACATGAACTTGGCATTTTACTTGGAGATAAGTAAACTTTCTGGTGGGTATAAAGTGTCTGTGGTAAGAAGTTAGAAGTGTCGGGACGCCTGGGTGGCTCAGTCGGTTAAGCGTCTGCTTTCGGCTCAGGTCATGATCCCAGGGTCCTGGGATCGAGTCCCGCATCGGGCTCCCTACTCCGTGGGGAGCCTGCTTCTCCCTCTGCCTCTGTCTCTCTCTCTCTCTCTCTCTCTGTCTCTCATGAATAAATAAATAAAATCTTAAAAAAAAAAAAAAAGTTAGAAGTGTCTTCAACACTCAACCCCCACCTTACCCCCTCCTTTTTTTCCCCTCAGGACATAAGGAATCTAACACCAAAATTGGAGGATGGAGCAGCAAAATAATAATAATAATAAACTTTAAACTTGAATATAGACCTGGCTTGGAATCTTCGTTCCAATTAATGTTACTTGATGCCTCTGATTCATCTGTAAAAGGGAGAACATCTAGTGGGTGGTCACATGGGGACTTGCTTGGTTCACATGGGCATTTACAAGTGTTACTGCCTCCATACAAGCCCTTAGATGGACACAGATACTACAGCAAAACCTATAGAAAGAAAGATCAGTCGGTTCATCCTTGACTAGACTTCTGTGAGGCCCTATTCTTTTCTTTCCTAAGTTATATCTTTTTCTAGCCCTAGTTGCTCCCTGCAATTCCAGTTTTCTAGCCAGAAGGGAAAGGAGGAAGAAAGGAGGAAGAAGGGGGGAGGGACAGAAGGAGAGAAGGAGAGAGGGAAGAAGGGAAGGAGGGAGGGAATGAGAGAAGAAGGGAGGGAAGAAAGGAATATTACTTTATTTCATGTTATTCGCCACTACAGTTTGAGAAATGGGAAATTAACAAAATGAATAAAATACATCTATTGCTGGTCCCAGCATCTGCAGCCTATTACAAAGCCTTGCCACAGCAATATTTATTCTTTTCCTCTCTGAGTTCTCTCGTTCCAGCTTTTGTCCTCTCTCTCCCATTCAGTCTGTATTCTCATGCTCGTCCCGATAATTACAGGAGAAACGAAATTATCACCCAGCAAAGGGTGTAGCAATTTGTGTGCAAAGTTGATCTTGGAAAACCAGTAAGACATAAAATAAAAATAAAAATAAAAAATAAATCCCAAACAGGTTTTTTATTTAACATAAGGCCAAAGAAGCTATCAGGCGTTGCTGAATACTGTCCGCTAACTGTACAAAATATTGACTGCATGCCTCGCAAACACCAAAATATCCGCTGGAATGCCATAGAAATAAATAACTTCTGCTATAAACACATGAAAACATATCAAACTGTTATCTCTTTAAACATATTGTAAATAAAAAAATTACCAGTACTTCTACACAATAAATATTAAGAAACCATTGACATAGTTGAAATGCACTCATATAAATTAACAACTTTAATTACATTAGCCAAACAGACGTCGGTTAAAGAACTGCATGTAGTATGCCAAAAAAAAAAAAATAATAATAAAAATAAAAAAATAAAAACAAACAAACAAACAACATCAACCACAGAACATAAAAAGTTTTAAAACAAAACAGACTTCAGATTATCTTGGCTTTCATAATTATATTTTTCTTTTAAAGAAAAATATCAACCCATTGTCAATGCACTGTTTTTCAAAGCATTTAAATAGAGGGTAAAACCCATTGGAAATTAATACAGAAGAAATGATTCACTTTATGCATAAAAAATAAATAATGTAGCTGAGACATGTGGTTTGCTTCTGCTCTTGAAGATGTGAACAGCTTCTAAGCATTCATTTTCTCTGACCCATACAACAGCTTCTCAGTGATAAAGGGTTTAATTTAAACACACACAATGTCCACCCCCAAACCTTCTGCCCACATCTACAAGTTCTAATTTATTGTGTAGGGTTTCAGGGTGACTAAGTTCTTCTCTACATTGAAAGGGAAGTTGCCAAAAGGCCCCCAGGAAATCATTTTTTTCAAGTGAACATAATAATTTGAATCTAAACTTAATACAACTGAGGCATTTGTGTTCTCTGTTTTTTAAAGTTACTTCTTGAGGTCCAATCCCATGGGGGGTGAAAAACAAAATTCACTTGCTCTTCCTTAGAGGAGAATGCAGGCATTCTCCTTGAAAACAAAGTGTGGAATCAATCTTAAATATCTATGAAATTGTTTGGTCTTTAGGGACAAGAAAATCCCAACTCAGTGTGCTGGAATTTGCCATGCTTTTTTTGAAAAAAATAAAAAGAAAGAAGGAAGAAAAGGAAGAAAGAAGGAAAGAGAAAGAAAAAAGAAAGGAAGGAAGAAAGAAGAGAAAGAAAGAAAGAAAGAAAGAAAGAAAGAAAGAAAGAAAGAAAGAAGGAAAGAAGGAAAGAAGGAAAGAAAAAGAAAGAATCCACACGACCAAATATTTATCATTCTTAAAAAATACTTGGGGTCAAATACTTTTCAGAGCTTTTAAGATTGGTATGAGTAGGTTTTTAAGAGCCTAGAGATCAGCCCTAGAGAAAGAGTAGAGAGATGCTAAGATCAGATAGAGCCACCCTGTTTTAAGGAAAACCTACTGTGAGGAACCCAATATGGTAGAATTTAAAAGCTTCTTCTTTTGGCCTCGTGCTGCTACATGAAAAGTGTGGTTGTTTACAAACCAGCATATCTTCCAAGATTATTAAAGATAGCAGCAATTTATAATTCTAGTTCAAGGCCACATAAATTTAATGAAATAATGTCAAAGTTTGGGGATGTTTGACAACCTAATCATTTAATTTCAATTAACACATCCCATTAAAGTATTATCATATGGAATTTCATTTTGCTCTGCTTCCAATCACTATGGCCACCAATCAAACTCCTTCTTATCCCCACTGTGTCGAGCACTCTTTTAAACAAGATGGCGCACACACTTGAGATGAATGGGAGCCACAAACAGGTATCAGCTGTCTTTCGAGCATCCTGCTTTTCCCACTGCCCTGGCCATCTCTGCTAGTGCACTGTGAACTAGGACTTGGGTCCCCACACTATTTTCATGGGTTCCATTATTAGTGCCACTACCAAATAAGAAGCAGTCCAAAAGGCCCTTTAAGTTTTTCATGCAAATTTCTAAAGTTGAACATCGCCATCCCCCTCTCCTTGAAACTTCCCTCACCATGCCCACCTTCCCCACCTGAATGATTTCCTGGTCAATGGTTAAGAGTGAGGAAGCAAGTACTAACTTTGCACGCTCTCCCTCTTACACGTAGAGTCCACTCTCATGGAGTACATGTTGTATTTCTGCATAAGAAAGGGTGGACCTCAAGATGTAGTAAGTATATCTACCCAGTAACAACATTAAAATAATTTGCCTACATACAGCCTAGTGTTATAGTACACCAATTTAGTATATATATTTCAAGAAGAACTAAACCACCTTTAGTAATGTTTGGTTTCTCACTATTTTATTTTCCTACAACTAATTTTTTTTAAAAAATCTATGAATTGACATAGGGCTGAAAGCTTCAGTATTTTACAAAATACTAATGAATGCAATTTTTCCAAATTATTAGTATTTTTTTCAATTTTTGCAAACCTCAAACAAGTCAGTAAAAATAAGGCTCTGTATTTTTAAAAGCATATAAATGAATAACTTATTAGCTATTCTAGGCAAGCTAAATATTGTGGAATAAATTAGTAGAAATTTAGCTTTAAGCATGTACTTTGATATTTATAAAACAAAGTATGTTTTTTTTCTTTTTTGCATCTGAGTCAATACATACCAACTTATATATCAAGAGTTTTGGCTGTAAATTAAAATATTAGGGATTTTTGTCACTGATGCCTCCCTGCAGTTCTCTTTCTTCTTCTCAATCTCTTAAGACCTTCCCCCCAAGTTATTTATCTTTTAATTAGTGACAACAACATTATTTAGCCCAGCAAGTCATAGTTCTCAGAATTAGGCCTTAATCATCAAAAAAAAAAAAAAGTACCCAACTCTTATTTTGGCCTAAAGATGAATTTTTTGTTTCTTTCCGAAAAAGCTTTCCGATTTAAGATTGATTCCAATAGATAATAAATATAAGTCACAAAACACACAAAAAAAATCAGCCTAGAACCTTGAAGAACATGAGTTTCCTGTTTTCCCTGCAGGGAATACCTGGTGGGATAGAGGTGGGGGGGGGTGGCGAGAGAGAGAGGAGGGAGCTGGGTCCCTGCACAATGAAAGAGGGTCTTGCTGAATAGTCACTGGAGTTTCCAGGCTTCTTCCCATCCACATTTTTTGAAATGTGCCCACCTAGTTCGGAGGAAAAGCAAAAACTATAGCCTATCCTTCTTAAAAATACTGTGTTTTGCACACAAACATTCATTGCTTTAAGAACATTACAAAATGACAGCCTGACGTGCTTAAAATGTGCATGGGCATGATGCGATCCGTGTATATATTCACACAGGTATGCGTATGCACAGGCCACGTACATATACACAGACAAGCATGTAGTGTTCTGGGATAGCTAACAGTGTACAGCTACTGTACTTCCAGTATGAAATGTCCCACTTCATGGATGTCAAAGGAGTCAAAAACCAAACTTCTCAGGTCCTTTCAGCCTGAACACAATCCGCCCTCCTCCGCCTTGAATCCCAACCCCTGACTCACTGATGGTGAATGATACCAACCACAGACAGACTGTTTTAAAGGCTCACACAAATGTCTTTGGTGTATGTGTCTATTTTTTAAGGTACAAAATAATAATAATAATTATAATTATAATAATAAAAATAGCTATTTTGTGTGCTGTAGCAGTTCTCTTATAGCTCACATTAAGTGCAGCTCTTAAACCCCCCCCACCCCCACCCAAAGAAAATACTTGTTAAATAAGGATTAGACAGGTCAAACACCATTGTAGTGCAAATAGTAAACGATAAAAAAAAAAACAACATTTACAAAATATAGAAATGTTTGGATCCAACAGATGGACAAACATATTCCTTTCAAGTATCTCTCCTTGAAGAAAATAAAAATTAATCAGGTTACTTCCAATACAAAAAAGTCTCTCATTTTGTTCTCTCTCAGGTAAACAGTTTCAAACCTATTAGGTTGCATAGTACTAAGTCATAAGCACCTTAACGAAATGTAACTTGGTATTCTTTGTTCCTTGATTTTGCTCTCTTCCCATTCTTGTTCTCAAATTTTTGTTTTGTTTTGTTTTCTTTTGTTTTTAGGTTGGTTTTTTGTTCTGTTCTGCTTTGTTGCAAAACTGGTACAGAAAAAGAAGTGTGACCACCTGCACACCATTGTTCCCTTACCAGTATGTGTGTGCATGTGTCGTGTGGAAATGCCTCCGTGTGTGTGTGTGTGTGTGTGTCTGTGTGTGTGTGCGTGTGCGCACGGGCTGATATACACAGAGAGAGGGTCACACAGACATACCTTACGACCTGGGTAACTGGGTGGGAAAGCGCCTGTAATTGGCTCTTTCAAACTCATGGCTTTCTAGATGCTATTTGGGTTGTGCCAGCCCACGTTATTGCAGACTAGACAAGTCGACTTCGAGGCTCACACTGAAAAGGGGACTGAAAAGGAGGAGACAATACTCCCGTGTAAGCGACTGATGTCATCACCTTGATATCAGAAGAAATGAAGGGGGTGCTGTTCTCCCTCTCCCTCCCAATTCCCGTCTTGTTCACTGCTTCATCTCTGAGCCCTGGCTAAGGAATTTTTCCACATCTTCCTTCATCTGTTTCAGGTTTTGTTTTTAGTTTATTTTTTTTTAATTTCTTTTTTTTTTTTTTTTTCTGCTTGTTTAACTCAGAAACCTTAAACATTTCTTCATTTTGCCACTGTCTTCTCTGGACAACTCTGGCTCCCGTCCCCCCTGGGCGGGGCGCTCTATGAGCACCCACACTCCTCCACTATCATGTTCTGAATGTCCTTCTTGATGATGTTCTGCCCATCATCATAGTACAGCATGGACATAGGTCTCAGCTTGGTGGGCACACAGCACGACTTGAGGTTGGCGAAGGGGCTGTGCCCCCGCATGCGGTAGTGGTTGATGACCGTCGAGTGAAAGGAGAGCGAGGACCCCGACGTGCCTGCTATGTGGCTTGGGCACTCACCCTCGCAGTAGTTGGCGTGATAGCCGGAGGGAGCGATGATCCAGTCATTCCAGCCAATGTCCTTGAAACTGACAAAGAACTGTTTCTTACAGCAGATGTTGACCTTGCCGTCGCACTCCAAGCCCCGCCGCCGCCGCCGATGGGGGTGGTCTTCAGACTGGCGGGCCTGCAGCATGAGGAAAGGTCTGTGGGACTGCTCCTTGTCCTCCTCTCCCCCTGCCCCTCCGTCTCCTCCGTCCTTCTTCTTCCCTTCCCCCTCCTCCTCCTTCTTCTTCTTCTTGCCCAGGAGCACCAGGCTGGCGCCCGTCTCGTGGCACTGCTCACAGGCAATCCGAACGTCCAGGGAGCTCTTGCCCTGGTCCAGCAACCGCTGGATGCTGCTGGACACCGGGAAGATGTGCCAGGTGCTCTTGCTCGCGTCCACCACCTTTTCCGATATCAACACTTCGTTCCTCTCCTTCATGAAGCCCCTCTCCTCGGCCTCCTCCCCTGTGTCCACGTTGCCCTGGGGGTGCTTCTGCAAGAGCTGGATGGTGACTTTGGTCCTGGTCCTGTTGGCCTTGGGGACTTTGAGGAAGAGCCAGACTTCGGCCCGCTCCACCACTGACAGGTCACTGCCTTCTTTGGAAATCTCAAAGTGCAGCGTTTTCCTGGTGGTGCCTGCGGACGAAACACAGCACAAGAGAGAGAGCAGGGACACTCGTTAGTTGTGCCGGGGGTCACCACCCACTCGTTTCAGGCACGCGGGCGCCTCTGCCGCGGGCCATCTGCAGCAGGGGTCACGAGTTACCGCCCATGGGAGGGCAAGGCGGTGTGGACATTTTTAAATGGTCGAGGAAAAAGAGTATTTTTGTGACATGTGAAAATTATAGGAAATTTACACTTCAGAGCCCATAAATGAAGTTTTATGGGACAACAGTTATGCTCATTTCTTTCTAGGTCATCTATGGCTGCTTTTGCATTAGATCATGGAGTTGGACAGCCACGACAGAGACAGGTCCACAAAGCTTAAAATGTTTGCTGTCTGGCCCTTTCCAGAGAAAATCTTTCAGCTCCTGGCTCTAAAAAGAAGAGAGCCTAGATCTCAGTCAGTGTCTGGGAGCCTGGGGCGGGGGGGGGGGGGGGGGGGGGGGGGGGGGGTTCTTTCCCCCCTTTACCCCTTTCTTTTTTTCCTAAAAAGGGGAGGGATAAATAAATTTGACCCCCCCCCCCCCCCCCGGCTGCCCCACCCCC
>NC_058414.1:11436242-11701234 GCF_002201575.2 Neomonachus schauinslandi | reverse complement strand
GGGGGGGGGGGGGGGGGGGGGGGGGGGGGGGGGGGGGGGGCAGGTGTCTGCGTCTGTTCACTGCTTAACCTCAGTTTCATCTTCTATAAAATGGGAATGGCATAATGACATTGGACCCACTCGACCGCAGGCTTGGCCTAACCCGGATGAAAACCCACTGTGAGCTCTAGCAAGTTGTGGAAGTGGCGCTATTCCCACAGAAATACACAGACACTCCCCTCCCCCATGTAAGTACGTGGGGTCAGTGCCCACCGAGCTAGCCTCCTCCTCCCTGGCCACGACCTGCCCCACCCCTCCATCCTTTCTTTCCTAGGTCGCTGCAACAGCCTTTTCTTGCATTTGGCTCTCCAGCATGGAGCCAGGCCCCTCTCCAATCATTGCTCTACTAAGCAGGTTTAAAACAGAAACGAGCCAGCCTCCACAGCTTCGCCTTCAACCCCAGCTCTCTCCCAGTGCCCCGTGCTCTGTGGTGCAGCCACATGGTGTTTGTTCGAGGTCAGGTGCATCCCACACCCTCTCTCACCGCCAGGCGGTGACCCCTGCCGAGAATATTCCTGCTCCCAACACATCACCCTCAGTGGCTGCCCTTGATAAGGGTTCAGTTCCTGACCCCCTTGGCCCCCCCACCCCCGTCAGTCTGATTTCGGATGCCCCCAGTCTGAGATCCTATCTATCTCATTCACTGTCATGGCCCAGTGTTTACCAGGAACAAGGCAATCACATCTTTAGCATCCAGTGAAGTTACATTAAGCAACCCACTTCCCACTGCTGCGTCCCCCGTTTTTGCCTCCTTCCCTTCCAAATGCAGCTTAATGAGCCCCAATTACAGCGACTGCTACTAACGGAAAGGAAATCCCCACACTGGTGAGACAGTTGGCTTCAGAGACCATTCAGTTCTTGCCTAACTTAAACTGCTCCCTTCTCTTTTTCCATAAGCTCCTGTATGTCTACACACGCAGCAACGTTTACTGTAAGGAGCAGGTGTCCAGACTGGAATTCTCAGATTGAGGAAACATCTTCCCTCAGTGGCACTTTCACCACTCGGTGGTCTATGAAACATGTCCTCTTTGCCCAACCGCCTCCTGCACGCGTGTACCCGCTTACGACTGTCCGGTGTGCGCGCATCCCGTACACAAATCTGAGAACAATGTTAGGGAAGGTCATCTTAGAACTCGCAACTCCCTAGGAGGGTCTCCCTGCCTGGATTTCTATAGCGAACGGAAATCCAGCCATACTTATCACTCTCAGCCCTGAGATGTTTACGGTACTATAAATTTTCGGCACAGTTTCAAGTTCTCTGCAGCAGAAGGCAGGCTTTTCTGTGCATTGCACACTGTAGATTCTGTTCTTAATTTAACACACTCTGCACACTGTGATTCTGATAGTGGTAAATTCACGGAGGCCAGGGCTAGGAAAGGCTACATATGTATACAAAAGATTCTCTGGCATCTTGGTATAAACTTGCTAGCACGCTGGGCTGGGCTCGGTGGTGGTGGTGGTGGTGGTGTGGGGGGTGGGGTGGGGTCCTTTTCCTCCAGCCTTGGGTCTCCAGCAGGAGTTAAAATGAATGATAAAGCTAGGTTTAGAATTAGATCACCAGAGTAGAGAGCAGTTAGAAGAAGGGGAGACTGTCTTTTTTTAGGGAGCATGATTTCTTTTCAAAACGTGAATGCAGTATTCCCCTTTGCTAAAACCTGGTGGGTTTTCTGTTGCTGGTTTTTTTTGGCGGGGGTGGGGGGTGGGGGGAGGTGGGAAGCAAAAGAGAAGATTCCAGGAAGGAGAGCTTAATGATCTAAATTTAAAAAGACACTCTGCAGCAGATCTGAAGCGGTAGGGTCCTTCCCGAAGCTACCAAGCCCCCCGGACGAGTGTGCAGGCGCCTCCTGCCCTGCCCCGGGGGAGAATCGTAACAAGCTACAGGCTGTTCTCCCTTCTGCCTCTACGCAGGCCAGCTTCTGAAACCTTAAACTGTGCAGGGTGCCACTGTAAAGACAGAGAGATAGTAGCTGCTAAATTAGAGAAGCCAGAGGGCACAAGGTTGTGTTTTGTTTCTCTAGGAAAGTGTGTGAAACTGGAGAATCTGACTCGTCCTCAGGATGGGAAAGCTCTCTGGGTTTCAGGTAACTCATTCCCACAGGCTCCTCTCGGCTTTTACCCAGGCTTGGCAGGAGGGGCCGGGGTGAAGGCAGACGGTCCTCGGGTAAAGAGAGGGTCCGGAGGGCAGTGCGGACCAGCCCACGTCGGACTTGCCATGAAGAGAGTCCAGAGCAGTCTACAGATGCTGGGGGTGGGGGCGGGAGTCAGGGTGGGCTAACTGGCCGACTTGACACAAGGAGTGAGAGACAGCACATGCAAATTGCTTTTGTAGGGCCAGGGGGGCTGAGGTCCCTTGCTTCCAGCAACAGCCTACAGGACAGCCCCTCATTCCACAAGAGCAGGTTTCTAAGGCATGATAAAGCCCCACCCTTCTTCACAGGCAGCTGTACTTGGAAGCAAATGATTTAGTGTTCCTGAGAGAGGATCGTACAAAGAGAGTACTCATTAGAGGGGGCTCAATCTGTCAGGTGCTGTTATATTAGGATCAGAGAGGCATCATAAAATGACTTACAACCTGGTCCTGGCTGATAATTAACTGTATGGCATCGCTGGCGTATTGTGGAGAAGGCACAGCGCTGACTTATGCATCGGTTTAATTATCTGAGCTTGAAACACTCTTGTCCCTGTATTCGCATCCATTGCCTGCGTGCTGTATCTCTCCCCCATATTTCTGACATTTGGATTTTCCCCCTGCTAATTGACATGCTGTCGCCTCCTTCTCCTGGTGTCCATTTCTGGAACTGCTATTTGTATATTGCATGATATTTTATCAGGGGAAAAAAAATAAAACAGATCCAATTTCATGAAAATGCTGTTGCCATAATGCTCAGGAGACCAGGGGGAAGAGAGAGATGCAAGTCTTCCTAATGTCTACCTTATATGCAGGTACATTTTAAAAGTTCTATTGTATTTGACTTATTAAGCAGTGCAATATTTTTTTTTCCTTTTACATTTAGCTTTCATTGCAGAAGGGGGTGGAGAGAATGAGACAGCTAGAAGCTGAGATGATTAATATTTATCAGGGCTGTAGGTTTCAGAAAGATATTACAACCCTCAAATTTCTTAGGCATGAAAAATAGAACGAGTCACTTGATTCTATTCCCTTTATCTGTATTTTACCTAAGAGAGATTGTTATACCGCAGCGATGCTGTGAGGATGCTCCAGCCTTCAAATCTCTGCGCATAACAATTTGAAAAATGGAAGGAGGTTGCCTGAGGCTGAGGTGTTTAGGATCAATTACTAATCAGTTTCAGGTTAGACTTAACTAGCTCCTGCATCAAATCCTGAAATGGAAGCCTTCCCACAATGCTCTGTGAGCAGGTACAGTACTTTACACAGGTGTGCACTGGGTTCCTGCATTATTACCTATCTACCTAGATATGGCTGTTGGCTTTGCTAACCTTTCATTACCTACTCTCTGATAATATTCTTTTCATCCTCTGTGCTATTTTTTCCCTCCCGAGGCTCGTGAGCAAGGCTTGTATCACAGCCTGCTCTGCCTGAGTAATTCACTAAGAAAGTCCCACGCAAGCCCATGTGGGTGATAATATTTCATCACTTAAACCTCTATGAGCCCGGTGGACACAAAATCAAGGGGAGAGAGAAAGATGCATAAAAATGAGTAGGAGGGATAAAAACGGCCCCTTACAGGGAAGACCTTTGAAACGTTGCCGGGCAAGGGGGGCTTGGAAAGAGGGAAGATCGGAAGCTGGAAGGAAGAATACCCCAAAGCACCTTTTTCCTTTGCTCTTAGAATTTTTCAAATTTTTTAATAACTCAATCACGAAAGCAGGCCTGCCAAGAGTTAAGCAACCAAGCCCCTTGCTGTTCCCATCCCCCACACCAGGACTCAAAATTCTGCTCTTCTTCAAGCCCTGCACCTCAGATCTGTGGGCGTATGAACATTTCCAACGAAATAAGCAACACACACACACAAACACACACGCAGTGTTTCGTTTGTGTTCCGTTTTGTTTTCCTCACCAGGGTCCTGCCTAAAGCATGCCCTTGTACATACGGGTAATAATTATGTCTCTAATGTGAATGTGGAAGATCTTGTTGTTTATAGAGGATTTTTAACTCGCCATGGGGGAAAAGCCTTGTGGTAAAATGCGGCTGTTACTTGAATTTTCCATTCTGCACCCAGATTCCACTGTACTTAGATTTGGTGCGGTCAATGGTAGGAGCATGCAGGGTGACCAGGTACGCAGGTGTGTTCTCTGAAGCACTAACTTTGCATTTGAACTGTTTCCGGGGGTTTCTGCAGAAGGCATCAGGTGAGATCTTAGAGGTTATGCCTTCCTTCACCTGCAGCCCAGGGTTTTGCCTGCAGCAGGCAGAACTACAAGTCTGGTCATAAATTATCTGGACTGATTTTGTTAGCCTTCATATTTTTTTTCTTAGGATCTGCTATTGAATTTTAAATGCTCGGCCACATTCGGGTGTCTTCCATGTCAATGATGGTGAAATCGAGAGAGAGAGAGAGAGATCAAGGATTTAGTTTCCGAAAAGAAGTAGAAAAAATTCTTAAGATTCAACCCACAGAAATTTCAGAGACTTCTTCCAAAGTTCCTGAGAACTTTTGCACTTTTGATTTTGGATCTAGGAACTAGTGGAGTATGAGGAATTCTGATCTACAGCTCATGCTCGAGTATATTGTAGCCGAAGAGGGGCCAAGACAAATACGTGTTTTCCCTAAAAGTGCCTGGGAAGGTATGACTCCCAGTTCTCCAAATTCGAAAATGGACTTTCTGCCCTGAGGGCCCCCCCCCACCCCAACTCTGACCCACCTACATCACAGGCCCAAACCACCAGGCATCTCGCTCCTTGTCTCTCCTCCCCCATTTGGCTCCACACTCAGCTCGGAGACAAACGCATGCTCCGAAGCTGTACCCAATTTTTCACAAGGCGGCCAGCAAACGGCCCTTTCCTCCCTGTTGGAAGTCACTTGTCATTTGTCGCTGGTGAAAAGCATTGATAAGACAGGCAAACCAGGCAACGAAATGAGGGGAGATGGAAGGCATTTTGGTAAAAGCCAGGCAGCCAGCCGTCTTAGGGAGAGATGTGTGAGCAGATCAGTGCTGCTGATGATTCATGGTCACATTTCTCCACGCTCTGCTTTGTTTGCTTCTGAAATTTATCATTCCTCTGTCTTCCATAGAGCTCCGGAATGTACACATGTATCACTAGAATCCCCATTTCCTTTCCTCTGTCACATTTACTGTGTCACAGGTAGTCATGTTTCTCCCATCCCATAAAATCCTAACTTTTTCTGGAGGATAAGAGGAAGCAGGGGGCAACTGCTAAGCACCAAGATTTGGGCGCTACAGAATGGGGCTTCCAGGAGCTGAAAATGCCTTTCCCTAGATTAACCGCTAAGGAGCAAAAGTCTTTGGAATGCGCCCTCTTGTGGCCGACTGCTTCGCATTATTCAGAGAAGAAAGTGTGTAACCCCTAAAAGCACCCTTCAGTGAGGGGAAATTGCCAGGAAAGTTCCTTGGGCTGGCATGGAATCGGTGGGAGTCACCTCCACCTCAAGATGGCTTTCTTGGGCTGGGGGGAAAACAGTCATCCAAGCAAGCCTTCTTAGACCCCTGCTTGGGAAGTCTATATCTCTAATTCAACTCTTCTGTAACCGGAATCCTCCAAGAGGGGGAGATTTATGTGTTACTTTCAACAAGACCTGGGCTTTAGTGAGCAATTTCCCATTTCCTGGAGCTTCATTTGTCTTTCTGCCCCTATCTGTTCTTCCACAAGTGCTATCGATTGCTAAGTTGATGACGATAATCGGCATATACATCTGGCTGCATATGAAGACTCAGTGATATGCTGTTATTGTACACTGACCAGATACTGTCATGGATCACAGCAAGATAAAATAAGATAGAACCATCAAGAGGACCGCTGGCTGCAGCTCCACTGACAATTACAGAGACCTGACTTGACCCTCCCCATCCAGCCCTTCTTTTCCTTTAAGGGCTTAAGGTAGCATTCTGTACCAGGTGTCCGGCTATAATCTTGGTGAGCAATCTTGGGTGACATGCGTTCAAAAGCATAATTTTTATTTGTTGGGAGAAGTTTCAGAAGGCCCGAGCGCTATTCCTCACCACTTAGTTAATAACAACTCGTATCAGCTTTACAAAGATGGGGCACCTTCCGCCTGAGCCCAGATGGGACAAACTCAGTTCTGAGAGTTCTAGACACTTGAACTTTTTGTAGTCCCTCAGCTGCTGGGCCACAGCATGGGCTTTATTTAACCGTCAAGAAGGGTCGAGGCAAAAATTAAACATGAATCTCCCCAACTGGGGAATCTTAAGTTTGAAAGATGCATCTATGGGGATGCATCTGTGGCATGGCACTCGGTGACAGTGACTCACTGGATTCCATGTGGTACAAAATAGTTTGGGGAGGAAAGAAAGATGAATACCCTCCGCTCTTCTCCAAATTCTTACATTTGACATAGTTTGAATATTATTAAGGTTGGGTTATTCCAAAAGCAACAAGACATTTTTGTATATTCAGAGGATAAAGCTCTTTCCTGGTTGGCAAAATCAGCTACAAAATACTCATCTGGTACTCCACTTGGAGAGTAGATTGTCCAGATAGCAATCATTAATTCCGCGGAATCATAGTAAATCAACTCAAAGTTGAAGTGTGAAACTTCTCAGAGGAGAAAAATAAGTAAGTGTGTCATAAACCTTTTCTGTGACTCCAGCAGCTCACCCAAAGTCAAGTTGTAAACTCAACCAGGAGGAGTTTTCCATTACAAACCTTAAACTGGAGTCAACGTGTGAGTCAAATGAATCACCTTTTAAAAAAGTCACTCAATTTCTTTTAAACTAAACACCTAACAGAAAAGTTAAAAAAAAAAAATGACAAGATTTCATATAAATGAGAAAAAGACGGCCACTAAGATGAAGGCCATAAGTAAGAAAGAATGTGAAAGGTCAAATTCTTTCACTGCAAAACCTCTCAATGCCAAGAGCGTGATTTGCTAGACAAGTCAGCTAGGTCGGGAAGAGAGGCTGTTGCTTACATCAGGTGTATATTAAAAGTGGTCACAGACATAGGTATACTTAGTCATCGGATGCGGGTAAGGCCAATTGAGTAGGACCTGCAATTAAAGCCATCATGTGTGGTAACTGGTATATAAAAACCTATACAGGGTCCCTTTGTCTGCACAGGGAGCAGACAGACCTCTAGACCACCGGAACCCACTCGCCTCCCCTGGACTCAATGTTAGTAAGCACTTTCTTTCCTACGTTGCCATCAGGAAAGGCGAGGGGCAAGGTGAAACCGCCAACCTGACTTTGTTTGCTCAAGAAGCTTCAAAAGATAAAGTCATAATGATCATGTCCTTTGGGGGCTGCGTCAAGAAAGAGCTTAGAGGAAGAAAGACCTTCTTTGAAAAGAAGCTTCTGGTGAGAGAGAGAGAGAGGGAGACACTGTCCTGCCGGCAAGCTTGTAGGACATCAGGGCTTCTCTCACCAGGGAAGCCAGGAAGCCAGCAGGCTATCTGCTCCCCCAAAAGGATGCCCAGGTCTGGCGTGGTTTTCTTGAAAACAGAACATCTGAGTCAACAGGTTTTCAGGATTGGAAATTCTGAGTGTTGCCTTAATTGTTTATACTGCTGCAGCAAACTTTTAAACAGAAATGCTGGGAGTCCCTGCACGTACTTCACTGGCCATATGCTCCACCAAACAAAACAATGGCATTCCTTTCAAATGGATCTGGCAAGGGATACAATTCTTTAGGCTGGCATTACCATGAAAGTAACAGGGCATTAACACATCTGTGTGCCGTGGGCATGCATGGGCTTGCAGCATGCGAAGGGTCTGTGTCCCATAACCGTAAAAATAACCTGGCTCCGGGTCTATGGCCACACTCCTGACAGGTATTTTTCTATTCAGCAACAGGTTAGTGTGGTCCTGAGCCAATGATTAGAACCTATTAAAGTTCTTCCTCTTAAGGATTGAGTGAGAGTTCAGTGTAGTATCTGAGAGCACTTTGTCAAGGTTGCATTCCTTGGCAGAGAGCTCTTAGTAACTTTGCAGAGAACAAAACTCTTTTTTTTTTTTTTTTTTTTGAGAGAGCAAAAGTCAGTGTTCCAAAAGTGACTGCTGGTTCAATGTCAACTATCCCCCAAAGTACCTCTTTACTGCCTAGAATGTGATGCCTGTGCTCTTAGAAGACAGAGTTTCTGAAGGTAAAAAGGACTGTCACTAATAAGTATGCCCTGCTTCTCTGGTGTGGCCCCTGACTGGACTTTTAAAGGGAAGGTTTGTTTTAAGACAATGACTTCATCTGTGCCGGCCACCCCGACCCCACACTCCGCGCCTCCCCGCCATAAAAACTTTGGATGGGGGGGTCCGGAAGCCTCCTGGGCTCCCCCAGTACCCGAAAATGCCCGGGCTTTCCTCGGGGCTGCTGGGATCTGGTTTCAGAGGCAGGGCGAGGGAGCCTCTCACAGCCCGGCTTCCAGCTCCAGATTGGCCCTTGGAGCTTCCTCCGGGGTGACCGGCTGAGTTCGGCAAGTGTGAGCGAGCCATCTCCAGCCAGGGCTCAACCTAGAATTCCGTTTCTGTGAAGTCCTCTCCCCCCCCCCCCCCCCCCCGGTCGCCACCAGTGCCCAATACCGAATGACCTCCACCACCCCCCCGCCCCCGGCGGCGCCCCGCGACTGGGGGCTAGAAGTTCGTCCCCGGACAGTCAGAGCCACGCAGCCCCCACCCCCAGATGCCCCGCACCGACCTGCTTCTGCGAACGTGATGATCTCCGAGGTCTGCTCCATGAGTTCATTCATTTCTGCCCTCCTGCCGATATCATCCTCTATCTCTACGTACCCGTTCTCCCCCACTTTGCCCACATGAAGCTTTCGGATAGCGTTCAGAAGCGCCGCCTTGGGCACCGGCTGGGTGACTTCGGGTCTCTTCTTCAAGTGCAGCATGTTTAAAATGTGCTTCTTGACGGCCTCCACCATCTCCGGCTGAGAGTTGGGTACATCCTTTGGGAGGGTGGCCAGTGCACAGGACGGGCAGTCGGGGGCTGCGCCGTGCCCCTCGGATCCTGGGGTGGGGGAACTCCTCACTATAATCCAGCAACTCGCCAACAGAAATCCTCTCAGCCAAAGCAAGGGCATCCTGGCAGCAAAAGTTGTTGTGATTGCCTTTTTTTAAAAGGCCTTGCTTTTCCTCCCCCCTCACGCACAGGTTTTTTTGGTTTTTTTTTTTTTTCCTTTCTTTCTTTTTTTTTTTTTCCTTCTCCTCTTCAGCAAATTCTCTGGAACAAGAACAAAAAGTTTTCTGTGAAGTTTTGTTTGCAGGTTCCCTCTCTGAAGGCAGTCAGTGCTGTAGGTTTGTGGTTGTCAGGGAGGAGAGTTCTGACTGTCTCCGAGTAAGAGAGAAGGAGGGAGGGAGGGAGGGAGAGAGGGAGGGAGGGAGAGACAGGGTGGGGGGGGAGACAGACAGAGACAGAGAGAGGATGGGAGGGAGAGAGACAGGGAGAAAGGGAGAGAGAGGAGAGAAGGGGGAGAGGGAGAGAGAGGGAGGGAGGGAGGGAGGGAGAGACAGGGAGAGAGAGACAGGGAGAGAGAGGGGGAGAGAGGGAGAGAGAGAGAGAGAGGAGAGAGAGAACGATTGGTCCTAAGTGAGTGCGTGAATGGGCGAGGGAGGGAGTTTGTCTGTGAGTAGAGGCTGTGATTAGGAAGGGGAGGGACAGCCCGTTTTCTGACAGGCTGCTTTCCTTCTGCTCACTGTTCCCTCACACACACCTCTCTTCAGATACCACCATTCTCGGGAGTTCTACTTTCCCTTCTGAAAGAAATCCTCCTAATTTTGTTCTACTTCCCCCCCCCCCCTTTTTTTTTTTTCTGTCTCTGCCCAGTCTCCTTGCTTCACCTTCTTCCTCTTTTGGAGGGGAGAGAAAACCCCACTGGGAGGCACTGTCCCAATCTCCTGGGATGACTAAGTTGAAACGGTCTGCCCCCAGGGCCCTCCACCCCTACGTGGCCGCAGCTCTAAGTGACCCCCCGCCCGGCCTCGGGAGGCGGGGCTTCTGGGAGGTGGGCGGACAGGTAGTGGGGGGCGGGGGTCGGGGCAGAGTGGCCGGGAGCCGCCGGGGCCGGTCAGCGGGGCCGGGCCACAGGGAGTCCCGGAGGTTGCTGGCTTCCCATTCATTCATATTTAAATGTTCAGGGTCACACGCTCTGGCAGGGGATCTGAGGGGAACGGAGTAGAACTTCTGTTTGGGGTCATCTCAGACACTCTACTTTTCCCAACTGCAAAATGCAGTCGGGCACTGAAGGATGCATGGGCAATATTCTACCTGCTCCTGTCACCTGAAACTCTCTCCCTTCTCCCTAGCCGCCGCCCCCTTCTGCCCTGCACGCGCGCGCGCACACACACACACTCACACTCACAGATTCACAAATTACAGCCTACCACCTCCTGCCCCGACTTCACAGATAAAGTGCAAAGTTCATTTGGCCTTTCCCACAACATTTCCTACAAACAGTGTGCTCCTAGGGCTTGGATAACTGGTCCCAGGGGAAAAGAATCTCTAAAATATATTGGCCAATGATTTCCTCTGCCATGTGAGAGTTTTTCAGCCTGCCCCCTACCCTGTCCTGGACCAACGGGTTCCTGGACTGGCCCCTTGATGAATCCTTTTTCCCCTCAAAGGAAAAGCACAGATGAAATCATCACGGATTTCAATGTTCACAGAAAAAGAAAAATGTGAATTTTTAAACAATGCCTCTCTGAGTTTTTTTTATTCTCCCCCCCCACCCTTTTTTCATTTTCTGTCTTATTGCTTTTATCATGCAGAAGTATCTTTAAGAGGTCCATCTGTTAAAGCTTTCCTTTTCTCTCGGTTTCTTTCCCACACATAAGCCCTCAGTTTCTGTAGATGCAGTCAGCTTATATCTGACACCTAGTGTACTCAGAGTATTATAGTTAAGCAATGCGCTCTGGGTGGAAAAAGTTAATAAGTATCATTCCCACAAGCCTAGGATCTGAGGGCAAGGGGAGGAGGGCGAAGAAATTGTGGCATTAAGGTAAAATTACAGTTTGCACAGATAACAATTCTTCTCTGAATCTGACACACTGTCCCCCTTTTCCAAAACAATTACTTGCAAGACTTTGTCTGTTCCAAGCCATCTATCACAGTTTGGGATTTCTCCTCCAGGAACATCAATTACTCTGCTCTTCTTCTTACGACTTGGTGGACATTCCCTAAAGAGTCTAATTTTTTTTTTTTTTTTTTGGAGGGGATAGTGAAAGACAATGGGGAGGGAGCATCTGCATTATAACCCTTTAATAAAACATCTTCGAAATCCAAAACTTAACATAATCTACCGTATTTGGCGTCACATACACAGTACCCAAAGCATGTTGTAGTCCAGTTAAATTTTACAAGAGAGTCTGAAATAAAACTCAAAGTTTAATGACTCCAAACAACTCAAGAGAGTCTTAATAGCCAAATGTAGATAAGGGCAGCTTATCAATATTTGGATCCCCTCTGTCTGTGAGTGTGTGTGTGTTCCCTGAATTTACTGTTGGTGAATGTAGCTCTTAAAAACAGCTTTCTCTGTGGCATATGTACTTGTATATAAGTGCTGAGTGGGCTGTATACACATGCCATCTATTTGCATGCTCTACTATTAAAAGCTTCATTAACCTGCCTGAATCATATCAAAAGGTACAAATCAACAACGTGTATGGAAATGCAGTAAGTAAATTCCTTCTAACCTTTCTGACGCTGCATGTGTCAAGACCTCCTAAGTAAGAGTTAAAAAGCATTACCTTTCCGGTCCTCTCTCTTTCACCAGCAGACTCTTGTATCATGTGGTAAGAGCTGTCTGAAGAGTTCCTCTTCATGGTATTGGCACTCTGAAGTTTTATACTGTACTACTACTTTGCACACTCACACATTGGTACCACTCAAACAGAGGAGGGCTGGGGCTTTGTTTGGGATTGGTTAGAATCAGCATGACATCAGCAGATGACTGGTTTTTCCAGTGTGAGACATATTTCATAATTCATTATCTAATGGAAAGCCTTTCTTGGCTGCTGGGATACTACTTGGTGATCACTGAGCCAGTTAAACCTCTGACCGACTAGACTACCTTTTAGAAAAACACTGGCATTGAACGGTTATAGCTCACTGAGTGTCCAGCTTCCAACTTTTACTGCTCGAGCACACACTTCTCATTATATTCAGGTTCGGTTTTATGTCTTCACATAAAACATCTGTTACTTCACGAAGTTGCCTCTATTTACAAAGTATTTTATTGTTTCTTACAGGGAAGAAAATTTGCAGTGCTCTTTATAGGGATTCTGATTTTACTTTCTAAAATAAGATCCTTCACTGAGGACAAAATAGGAAAATATGTATACCTATAGGATGATGGTCTGCCCTCCCCCGACTTACACTGTTATTTTACATCTTGAAATTGAATGTCTGCTTCATAAATCATGTATCACCAAGAAGTTTGAAAATACTCATTCTCTGCTAGTGAACTTTATAAATATCCTCCCCAAGCCTTTAGAATCACAATCCAACTAGCAGAGAAAGAAAGCAAGCTCACACATCATTCTTTTTTATCAGAACTTCAAGTCCTATGATTTCTAAATTGTTACAAATATAACATGAGATTAATGAAAAGAAATGAACATTCTTTGGAATAGGGGTTAAGATGACTAGAGTTTTTGTTGGGGGAGAGGGTGGCTAGCAAGGCTGAGAAATAACACAGTTGGAAGGAATCTTCAGAGAAGCATAGTGGGGAAGGGTTGTTTGAAGGAGTATGGCTGAAGCCTAAGCCGGGTACTCATGACAAGTTGAATAAAATGTGCAAAATTGGGAGCTAATGAAAGCCATATGACCAGATATGTTGTTTTGTATGCAGGATTTAACATGCATAAAATAAACTTTTCACTGTGCCCACAAGCAAAATATAGAGGCTCTGGCCTCCTGATGTGTAGTTTAAGGAGGTTCCTTTAGGACACCAGAAGTTTGCTGTGTAGGAGGGTCTGCCTTGGCTAAACACAGAGAGAGTGTGGATGGTGAGCTGTACATTGGGGTGGGGGGTATTCTAAGAACTGCATAAGCAGAAATAAAGAAATTAAATCATTAGGCTGTAGAGGAACAGAGGGAGTCTGGGAAGGAAAGACAGAAACAAGATCGGTGCTGGTTAACTCCAAAACTGCCTGCCCATCAGTTTGGAATCAGAGGGAGGGACTCAACCCCTATGTAAGAAAGGAACTTCACCAGCCTTTTTGATGAGCACTCCTGGACAGCCCTGGCCTGCAGGGCCTCTGAACCCACCCCTCTCCCAGGCATGAGCCCCGGTGTCCTAGAAATACCATCGTGTTTATGACTTTGGGGGCACAAAACAAACCCAGATCAGACCCTGGTTCCACTGCTCACTAACCATATAATCTCGGACCTCCATGTCCTGGTCTATAAAGCGGGAAGGGCAATACTCAACTGCAGGGTCAAAGGCGTGCTCAGAAAATAATAGGTGATATTCTTTGTGAGCTGCCTGGTGGCTCCTTGTCCACATTTGTGTCCCAGAAATTTGCAGAGCCCCGACTGGAGGCGCAACCCTCTACGTGTGTGACTCAGATCGAGTTGGCCACCGGATGCCACTGAGGTGCCCACCTACCAGGTCAGCCCACCAGCAGTGATGTCAGTCTCTACCTGAATCCCCAGCCTCAGGGCTGAGCCACACTGGAAATGCCTCCTCACTCAGTGGAAATTAAGGTGGGGGTGGTAGAGGAAGCAGGCAGGTTAAAATAACTTCTGTCGAATATCGTGGACTGGGAATGATCTCTTCCCTTCCGAACTCAAGGGCCCAGGGGTAAGCTGGTCAGCCCAACTCCTGACCAGCCTCTACTTCTCCTGCCTCGGTTTGGTTTCTCTTTCACTTCCGGCCCCCTCCCCCAGCAGCGTCCCCACGCCCGGCCCTGCGGTCCCGCTGCTCGGCCTGCTACTGTACCTTGAGCAACACCTGCTGGCAGCTCCCGGGGATCACGCCGGAACGCGGCCGCGGCTCGAGCCCGGCTCGCGGTGCTGGAGTCCGGGCCAAGCCGCTCCGAGCGGCCGCCTCTATTTTTACCCCGAGCACCAGCAAGGGCAACTTCTTTTAAGAGCAGCTCTTGATTTTTCCCCCCTTTTGGCAGCTAAAGAATTCAGAGAGGGGGAGAAAAAAAAAATCACTATTCAGTGAGTGCCGCTGGGAATCTCTGAACCCAGCCCTCGGTGCCAGGGTCGAAAGCACGGCCAGTGTCAGGGACCGGGACGCGGACCCGCGGGGCCGGCTCCAGCGCGGACAGAGGCGCGCCAGGAGCGCTCACGCCCCACGAGCTGTCCCCTTGCCGAGTGTGGAGTTGGGTCCTACCCGCTTCTGCGCTAGCACAGTGGCCCGCTGCCACCGCGTTTTTCACCTAGTGCAGGCGGCCTGATTTACTGGCGACTTCACAAAGCTCCCAACTACTCGCTGGAGCGTTTGCAGGGCTCTGTTCTCGCCTCGAGGAGCAGCCCCTGGAGAACCCGGTGGAGCAGCTTGCTGCGAGAAGGAGCCGGGAGGGAAACTGTGGTACCTTATTTTACTGTAATTGCAAAAGGCACGATGTGCCAGAGATTTATATTTAGACGTTGTATGTTTCTACTTTTATGTAAATGGAGCAATTAGGGCCTGTCTTGCTGCTGCGAACTCCAGGGCTTGCGCCTTGCTGGGGAGCTGGTGTTTTCAATCACAATTAGTGAGCTGGTCAAAAAACAAAGTTCATTTAAGGATAAGAGCTCAGGGGTGGGAAGGGAGGAGAGACCAGCGTCGCCGTGCCTCCCTGTGGCCTGTGGTGACACACACCTTAAGACTCGGCTAACTTATAGCGGTGTTTACCCGTGGCAGCAGCTGTCCCCGTACAAAGTTGGCATAGATCAAGAAGCAAGAATGTTCATTTTTCTTCTCAGGCAAACCGTATGTCCTTCGGCTTTCATCCATGCTATTAATTGGTCTCTTCGCTCACTACGCTCACTACTCCTGGAACAAGGAGACAGGCCTAGAAAAGGGGGCCATTTTTCATGGCCCTCTTATTTTCGCTGAGGCTCACGCATTGCTGTTATGCAGTGAAAAATACAGGCCAGGGGACGTGAACGCCCCAAGCAGGTGACCGGCAAGTTGTCGGTCGCCTGATTCAGCTGAAATGGCACGAGGCTGGGGTTTCGGAGCACGGACTCTGCTGCTGACGACTCAGGGTGTTTTAGTTCCTTCCTATGAAAAATCTGTTTCCAAAAAAGCATGATTTCTGGTTCATCCCGTCTGGGAAAGGGAACATAAAACGTGACTACGGAGAGAAATCAAAAGGACTCGAGGTGTTCTCAGCAGCTGCCGTGTTATTCTGGGCTCAAGGCAGGAAAGCCTTGCCTCCGTGGGGAGCGGTGACTCCCTCGAGAGGCAGCTCGGAAACCAGAAAACGTGGGCAGGATCCAGAGTGATATTTGCTGCAGTGAGATCAGGAGTCTCATCAAATGGTTGAGATGGGTTACAGGATTGGCAAGCCCTGCCTGTTTTCTGGCCAGCCAGAGCCTGCCCATGGCCCGGGCCGCAGGTAGGTTAGCTAGAGAGATTGGCGACAAAGAAGGATCAGCATTCCCCATTCACAGTTGAACTGGGAAGCTGTTTGCTTTTAAGTTAAATCAAATAGCCAACACAGCCAAACAGAGAGGGAGAGGGAAACATTAAAATTCCTCCAAAACTCATTAGAAAACAACAGGGTCAGAAATAGTTAATCCAAAACCCAATTCCTAAACCTCACGTTTCTCTGAGAACCACCAGAATATCCCACAAAGCCTTGTGCTGGGTATAGCTGCTCTGTTTTTAGAGTATTTGGAAATGCCTTATCTAAACCGAAGGAACCCTGATGCTACAACTAAAATGATTAGGGAAATAAAAGAAGAAGAAGGAAAAAAAATAAAACAGTAAACTGTTATCCTTCAGTCTACGGCAGTGGTTCTCAACTGGGATGATTTTCCTCCCCAGGAGATATTTGGCAATGTTTGAACACATTTTTGCCTGACGTAACTGGGAAGGAAAGTTCTACTGGCATCTAGTGGGTAGAGACCAGGGATGCTGCTCAACATCCTGCAATGCAGAGATCAGCCCCCAATAATGGAGAAGTTACCTGGCCCCAAATGGTAATTGTTCTGCAAGTAAGAAACCCTGATCCAGAGTTATAATTTTCCATTTTCACCTAATTCCCTTCCTACGCATGCTCTAAGGGGCCTTGGCAACTATGCAAAATCTTAATAATTTCAGTGATTTTGCCTCCTCGTGTGTCTTGTGCTTCCCGATTAATGGAGGCCCGCACCCCACAGAGATACTGACACAGAAAGAGTACCTCTGGGGCAACATTGTTGCCACCCCAACTAACGGTCCAGTGTGGCCTCTAGACATTTCCTGCTGTCTTTGTGTTCGAACCAAAAGCAGAACCTCGGTGACCAGCAGCGAAATGAGACGAGCTGGCCCACGCCCAACCTGTTAAGAGGCAAGAGACTCCTGGAGAAGAGTTAAGTGAATGAAGAATGAGTTGTTCATTTTAGCAATTCAGTATCAGATAAATCCATGCAATAGAGAATTCCCTGAAGTAAAATTCACACAAGTGAGATTGCTGTGCCTTTCTCCCTGAGCAAACAAATATGATGGAGCTTGGTTTTATTTGTTTAATACCTTAGGGGAATGACACACAGTCAATATCCAAAGAGATAAAACAGAATGCTTTCCTAAATCCTAGCTCATGTTCCAAGCAAGCTTATATTCTCCGAACTTCCCTTTCAAAAGGAAGTGGTATTGACTATTTAAGGAAGGCCATGCATGACCCTTCAGGTGGAGCTTTCCTTAAGGCCAGGGGGGAATGGGGTGCAGGATCCCATGTCTCAGAAAATCATCATCATCATCATCATCATCATCATCATCAACAACAAATGTTGCTGAGACCCACAAGAGGGAACTTGCCCAGATCAAACTTGCTTAGAAGTGAAATGCTCTTCTCCACATGATGAGGCCAACTTCCCTGGCTCATGTCTTAGTCCCGGAGCGACTGGGATCGTCCAGAAAGGAAAGGGTTTTAAGATGAAGAGACACCCTTGAGTGGAATATCTTAGACACCCCCATGCCATTTCATCAACTCCAACATGTGAATCAGTCTCCTCAGGTAGACGGTTATTTTGGAACCAGAGGCCCCAATCCACTTCCAAATGATTCAGAAATGCCTGGATTCCTTCCCAAGAAGTAACCATTTAGTACTTAGGAAAAACTCAATATAGAGAGAGAAATAATCATTTATAACCTCTACCAAAAAAACATATATTGAAAAAAAAACCACTCTCATTAATACAAACTGAATAAATATGCATGCAAAGTCCTTCCCGACCAACATATATTTCCTAATTGTTTAGCATAACTCAGTTCTAATCCAAACAGAAAACCTCTTCTTCAGTGGTGGGTCTTCCTATTGCCCCAGAAGAGTATGAAAAATACTCACAAGAGACCATGTAATGGATTGTTGAAGTCTTTTCTCTCACCTGGATCCCCTCGGGGAGTAACTTCCATGGTGCTCTCTCGAGGACATATACATTTAGCATAGAAATTCCATTGGACCCATCAGAGCAGGAAACTTGGTTCTAATCCAGCTTCACCTATCCACAAAGATACCCCCACGACCTGTTCCCAAATTGTAGCTTCAGAGGAGAAGACGCAGAAAAGGCTGGGGACGGTTTTTTTGTGTGTGTGTGTTTTGTTGTTTTTTTTTTTTTTTTTATCAGTGAATTGCTGCGTCCCTCGTGTGCTGATAGAAAGAGTCCAAAGGTTCTACGCCTCTGCGAGAGCACCTCCGTGGCATGTCCAGACCCGCACGACAGGAGCGCTGCTGTTCTGGTCACTGTGTACTTTCGTGCACACTGACAGTGAGTTCTGGCACTGGTTCAGCGTGGTTAGTAAATATTTCCAGGTGCCTTGCTCTCATTTTAGGAAGGTCAAGTTTGCAAAGGTGAACTAGCAAGCAGGACCTCTGTAAGCCTTTATCAGCTTGGAAAAGCAAACCGTAAGCACAATGTTCTGACAGTTTAGAACCTCTGGATTCTACAACTCATCCTCAACTTTCAAAAATAACAGATGACCACTGTCCCTTTTCTGAATACTCATAGAGTTCCTTCTTAGGGATGAGATAGAATGATGCAGGAAGGAAGAGCCATTACACTAGAAGGAAAACAGCTTCAGAAACCCTCTCTCCCAAAGACCAGGGGTCAATTTGGGATCACTTAATGAACAGGGGCAGCAAGCCAATCATGTCATGTGGCCAACTCCAACATGATTTAACCGTGAAATGAGAAAAATTAAAATGGTGCTCCCTGTAGAAAAGAGTTCACCCAGTAAGTTCCCCAAATTTCAAGGAGCTTTTGTTTTATTAGATGCTCTTAGCTTCATGTTAGTCACAGGGAAAAAAAAAAAATGCCCACATACACACGCACGACTAAATGTAGTCAGTTTGCTCAGCTGTTGCTGACGTCACTGCTGCCCACTAGGAATGAGTTACTGTAATAATCCCCCTTTTATTAATCATAGGCTGGAGGAAGCAGAAAGTGGGTGACATCATTAGGCAAAAGATCGGGCTAACTCATGCTCCAATTTACTCAGCTTTATTATAACATTTCTCAAGTGTCATATGAAAGCGATTACCATTTCACACTTTCCCCCTCTGAGCCATCATCCCTAACCTTCAATCCAAACTCCCATAGAAGAGCTTAGCTTTCAAATGGAGGCACGTAAAGGCCAAATCTCACCAAGGGTCCTTGTTCCAAGAAGGAAGGTCCTCCCTAGAAACAGCTTCTTCCTTGGTTTAAGAGGGAGACGGTCTCTGGAACCATAGCATCCCAAATGACTCTCAGTTTACATTGGCCCAGTGGCAACTGACTGGACAGGACAGCCCATCGTGAAGAGGACCTGAATGATGTGGGTGGCTGCAGCTACCCATGGCCTCCTGGTAACCAAAGGCACAGGCTCTGCACCTCCAGGGATCTGAAATAGGACAAACTCCATCTGAAGATGTGCCAAAAAGTCCCAGTTAAGGGAGTTGGTCCTGCAGCTAGGCTGCCTGGGTTCAAATTCAACTTCACCACTTTCAAGCTGGGGCATGCTAGGCAAATGACCTGTTAGGAGCTCAGTTCCTGACCAGTGAACCCTGGTGATAATGGCACCCACTTCAGAGGATTACGGTGATGACTCCTGAGCTAAGCCCTACAAAGCACAGAGAGCGTGCTGCTACATAGCAGGTGTTACTTCTCCTTTCTCTACAAAGTTCTGCAGATTGAACTGAACTGTTGGGGCGTCCTGCTCTCTGGAGCACAGAGAGAGGGGCAGACGAGCGGTGAAAAGCCATCAGGGCAAACTGGTCCTGGGGGGACCCGGCCGCACACTGTGGCTCTGTCGCTGGCTGGAACGTCACTGGTCAGTCTACCTCTCTCTGCTCCTGTGTCCCCACCTTTGGCGTTGGTCAGATGAGGAGCCACTGACAACTCACAAGGTGACAAAACCAAAGTGACTAAAACCAAAAGAAGACTTTGGCTCAAGGATGCTCATGAGCTCAGCATCAAGCCTCTGTTGCTTGTAAGACATTTTGAACAAAATTGTCAGGCTGGTCAGTGGTCCCTGCCCCCTCTCTCTAACACACGTTCTTTGTATGAAAATGTAGAAAGTAGAGATAAATATAAGAGATGTAAATCCCCTATAAGCATCCCTCCCAGAAATAATCATTGTTAAAAGAAAAGCATCTCCATAATGCGCATGCATCAGAGCAAACATGTTTTCACTATGGGCGGAGCTATACTTCATTCTCTTAAACTGGGGCCCTTGCAGAAACAATTTTTTTAAAAGATTTTATTTATTTATTTGACAGAGAGAGAGGGAACACAAGCAGGGGGAGTGGGAGAGGGAGAAGCAGGCTTCCCGCCGAACAGGGAGCCCGATGCAGGGCTCGATGCGGGGCTGGATCCCAGGACCCTGGGATCATGACCTGAGCTGAAGGCAGACACTTAACGACTGAGCCACCCAGGTGCCCCTTGCAGAAATAATTTTATAGATGTCTTCACTCATCCTTTCCTTGCAGCACCATCCTGAGGGTATTTTAAGGCATCAAAATAAAGCTTACTTAGGCGTGTGTGAGAGACAGAACCATAGGCCAAAAGAGAAGTCTGGGGCTTTGTAATACTGAGATGGTGATGAAACTGGCTCAGCTGAGGCCGAGTGCAATAATTATCCAGGACAATTTATTACTCAGATTCACCTTTGCTCAGTATTGAGTTACAAGCACTCTTACTAGGTGAAAGGTTTAGGCTCCCAAAATGGTCAGCTAGTGCAGGAAGTTGCTGCCAGGCCACGTTACAGGGTAAGTAAAATAGTCATACAGTATATAGCAACTTGAGGATCTCCAAATTGGAAGCTTCCTTTAGACCGCAGAAGATGCCAGGATATCTGCTGCCCCCTAACTGATACCAAGGAGAATAGCATGTACTTTTTAAGGAGCGAGGTAGGGCTCGGGGACAGTTGGTGTCTGGGTCAGCCTGTTAGGTTGTAGGTGTGAATTGGGCCACTTCCATAAACCCGTGTGTGGCCAGTAAGGCAAAGCCATTGAATCGAGTCCTGTTTTGCCTCAGCCTTCTGCCGGTAAGGGGCTCCCTTGGCTTCTAGCAGCCGGGGCCAGAGGGGTGACCAAACACAAGCCATCCACACATGGGTTTGTTAAGAGTGTGACCAGAGGGAACTCTTACGGGGCATTCAAAACTACATATCCTCCTTCTGGACAAATTTCTGGGAGACCCGGAAAAGGAACGTGACCACCAGGGCAGTGAGACTTTCCAAGTTAGGATCCTACTGACTTGTGGAGGGAGCATCCCTGATCCCTGATAGGTAATTGAGCTATCCAGCGTGTGGGGAGAGGCTGAGGCGCCCTCTCCTGGTGCATCTGTACAGGATGAAAGCCTAGAGGCAGCATTAAGGGGTGCCTTCTCTCTGATCCAGCCACTCTCAATGCAAAATTATTGCTTTTTAAACGGCATCTATCTTGATTTTTAAAGTAACACACATTCTTGTAGAAAATGTAGAAAATATAGATGAAGACAAGAGTATAAATCTCACTCATCTTTCCCAGAAATAATTAAAGTTTTGATATATGTATCATTTACATATACCATATATACACCATGCTTTACATGTATATATAAAACAAAATTGCAGTCATACTGTAAACATAATTTTGTATAGTAATTTTCATTTATCATTATATGGTGATGATTTTCAACGGACCAAGTCCTTGAAACTATTAATGACTGAAGAGTAATCTATCATATCGATGTGCCTTTATTTTTAAACCTGTCTACTATTATTGTACATTGAATTTGTTTCCAAAATTTTACAAATTATAGTACTGCAGATAGATTTTTACTCTTGAATGCATCTCTGATTATTTTGTTAAAGATAAATTCCCAGAAGTTGAATTACTGGATCTAAGAGCATGGATATATTTAAGATCTTCCTATATATTACCAAATCACCCTCCTAAAGGGTTTTACTTATTTCCATTACAACCAATAGTGTAAGGGCATGGTTCTTCTCCTGCGTCCTGGCCTGGATGTTATTACAGTTTTTCCCCCAGGCGAAATATAATATATGGTTTGTGGTAACTTCTATTTTTAATTATTAGTTGGGGTAAAACATATCATTGTCCATCTGAACAGCTTTCTTCTGAGGAGTTGTTCATATCTTTATATCTTTTATTTATAAGAACTTGACTCATAAAATTTTATGTTTTAAATAAAATTTCACTACATATAAATTTATATTATATATGTATATATTTTAAAATATATTTTATTATTGATGAGAACTTTTTATATTAAGGACCCTGACCCATTGTCAGGTACATATTATTTTAATTTCTCCCAGTTTGTTCTTTGTCCTTTAATTTTGTTTACAGTGTTTCTGACCAAAAGAGAATTTACGTTTTTCT
This sequence comes from Neomonachus schauinslandi, assembly GCF_002201575.2. Lineage (NCBI taxonomy): Eukaryota > Metazoa > Chordata > Mammalia > Carnivora > Phocidae > Neomonachus > Neomonachus schauinslandi. The sequence continues at coordinate 11,679,078 of NC_058414.1, read as the reverse complement.
GTAGACTAATATAGGAATCTTTTGCTTTATGCTGAAGCTTCTTCTCCATCAGGGAATTAAATAGATATCCATTTACATGTTTCTCTAAATGATTTTTGACATTTTATTCTTTAATCGAAAATATCTGGGCTGTATTTTGGCATGCAGAACAAGGAAGAGCTATAACTTCAATTTTTTTTTTCAAAGCTTTAATCAGAATCATTTATTGATTTCCTTTTATGGAATGTCATTTTACGACCCATTGACTGTGTACAAATATAAACAGTACACTTCATTCCATCGATCTATCTGTTGCTGAGCTTTCTATTCCATTCCATTCACATCTCTTTCCGATTTTAATGTTGTTCTTTTAACTTTATTTTATTTTTATGTTTATGTTGTACACTACACCCCAGGACTTATTTATCTTGTAAGTGGGAGTTTGTACCTTTTATTTTTTTTTAAAGATTTTTTTATTTATTTGACAGAGAGAGACAGCGAGAGAGGGAACACAAGCAGGGGGAGTGGGAGAGGGAGAAGCAGGCGCTCCTCTGAGCAGGGAGCCCGATTCTGGACTCAATCCCAGGACCCTGGGATCATGACCTGAGCCGAAGGCAGACACGAAATGACTGAGCCACCCAGGTGCCCCGAGTTTGTACCTTTTAACCATCTTTACCCATCTTACCCACTCCCCACCCTCCACCTCTGACAACCACCAGTCTACGTTCTCTGTATCTGTGAGTTCATATTTTTTAGATTCCAAGTATAAGTGAGATCATACAGTATTTGTCTTCCTCTGTCTGATTTACTTCACTTTGCATGATGTCCTCAAGGTTCATCCATGTTGTTTGCAAATGGCAGACTTTCCTTCTTTTTCATGGCTGAATAATATTCCATTTTATCTATAGACTGCATTTTCTTTGCCCATTTATCAGTCAGTGAACACTTAGGTTGTTTCTATGTCGAAGCTATTGTGAAGAATGATACAACGAACACAGAGGTGTGATATCTTTTTGAGATAGTGATTTTTATTTCCTTCAATTTTATACCCAGAATTGGGACTGCTGGATCATATGGTAGTTCTACTTTTAATTTTTTGAGGAACCTCCATATTATTTTCCACGTTGGCTGCACCAATTTATATTCCCATCCACAGTGAAGGGTTCCCTTTTTGCCGTATCTTGGCCAACACTTGTTATCTTTTGTTCTTTTGATAATAGCCAATCTAACAGGTGTGAGGGGATGTCCCATTGTGGTTTTGATTTGCTCTTCCCTGAAGACTAGTGATATTGAGCACCTTTTCATGTACCTGTTGGCCATCTGGATGTCTTTGGAAAAATGTCTATTCAGCTCTTCTGCCCATTTTTTAATCAGATTGGTGTTATTACTGAGTTGTATGGCTTCTTTACATATTTTGCTTATTAACCCCTTATCAGATATGTGGTTTGCAAATATTTGTCCCATTCATTTAGTTGATTGTTTCCTTTGCTGTGCAGAAACTTTTTAGTTTGATGTGGTCTCACTCATTTATTTTTGCTTTTGTTGCCTTTGCTTTTGATGTCAGATCCAAAAAATCATCACCAAGAGTGATGTCAAGGAGCTTACCATCTATGTTTTCTTCTAGGAGTTTTATAATTTCAGGTCTTTTGTTCAAGTCTTTAGTTCATTTTGAGTTGACTTTTGCCTATGGGGTAAGACAGGCGTCCAGTTTCATTCTCTTGCATACAACTGTTCAGTTTTCCCAACACCATTTATCGAAGAGACTGTCTTTCCTCATTGTCTATCCTTGGGGACTTTGTCGCAAGTTAATTGACCACATATGCATGGGTTTATTCCTGAGGTCTCCATTCCGTTCCACTGGTCCATGGGTCTGTTTTCCTGCCAGTGCCACACTGTTCTGATTACTACAGCTTTGCAATTTGTAAGATAGTGTGATCATCAGGAAATGTGATGTCTCCAGCTTTGTTCTTCTTTCTCAAGACTGCTTTGACTATTCGGGCTCTTCTGTGGTTCCATTCAAAATAGTAGATATCCTTTCTACTTTTCTGAGCGCCATTAACATCTTAGTCTCGGACCTTTAACCGGAGGGGTGAGTGCTGGTGGTCTCTGGTGAGAGGAACTGAAACCATGAGCAGGGGCTATCAATGAGCCGCTGTGGCCACTACCACGCTGCCAACTTGGGAGCATGTCCCTTTCTTTCGGAGGGATTCCCTTTAGGTTTTCTGTTACCTGGCTTTGGAATTAAGGGTGTTAGAAAGATGTCACGCCCTGTGCCATCTACCCATTGTGCTGCTGCAAGTATTCGACTCTTTATCGCCTCCCACCTTTACCGCTCTTATGCCTCTAACAAACCCTTCACCCCCCCCATCTCCAGAGCTGAGTCTGTGCCACCACTAACAAAACTTAACAAGAGAAAACAAAACCGGCCTCATGCCTTCTGGGCCTGGCACGTGCTCACAGTGGACTCGTTCTCTGGAGGGAGCTCTCAGGCCATCTTTGAGTCCTTCCACCTGTGGCCACCATGGGGTGGGCCACAGCCCTCTTGTGGCTGGCTGGTCCCTTCTTCTGTAATAGCCCAGGTATAGTCTATGACCCTCTTTTGACTGATTTAAAAATAGGCCCATTTGTGGGGCACCTGGGTGGCACAGTCTGGTGAGCGTCCAACTCTTGGTTTCAACTCAGGTCTGATCTCAGGGTTGTGAGATCGAGTCCCGCATCAGACTCTGTGCTCAGTGTGGAGTCTGCTTGTGTTTCTGTCTCCCTCTGCCCCTCCCTACCCCGCTTGCACTCTCTCTCTCTAAAATAAATAAAGTAAATCTTTAAAAAGTATAGACCCATTTGCAGGTCACTTCTTACCACCCCATCACTGCCACTTCGGTGAACCCACCATCCCAACTGACCAAAATTTGTCACTGCACCTGAATTATTGCAATAACCTCCTAGCAAATATCCCTAGTTCCATCCTTTCCTCTATAGGATGATCAGAACTCAACACTCAAAATGACCCTTTAAAAAATGTAAGTCAGATGAGGTCCCTCCCCTACTCATACCATTCCTTGGCTTCTTCTTATTTTTTTTATTTTTATTTTTTAATTTTTTTATTCTTATATTATCCCCATACATGGCGTCATTAGTTCATTCCATGGCTTCTTAACCCACTCAGAGTCCTTACTGCACCAGAAAGGAGCAACATGATCTGGCTATGCCCCTAACCACATCTTCTCTGTTATACTTGCCCCTACAGTCCACCCAGGTAGACCCCTTTGCGATCCCTCCAATATACGGAGCCCATACCTGCCCCAGAGCCTTTGCACTTATCCCTCCTGCTGCCAGGAATTCCCTCATTTTCTCTACCAGACGGCTCCTTAGCTCACTTCCTGACTTTCCTGTCAGTTGTCCCAATAAGGCCTTTCTTGACTGCTTAATATAAAATAGCAACTGACTCCACCCTGACACTCCCTAATACCCAGCCTGTTTTTTTGTTGTTGCTTTCCATTATACTTATGACCATTCGAGATATTTCTTTGTTGTCTGCCTGACAACATAAGAATGAGGCAAGAGGCACTGTTTTGTTAACAGCTAAATCTCAGAACCTAACACTGTGCCTGACATTTAGTAGCTGCTCAATACATATTTGTGAGCTGATGAGGGAATTCTAAGCACAGGTGGAAGGATTCTCTGTGAATAGGAAGAAGAAATAAAGTGTGGGCATAGACAGATGGGGTTATAACTGACAGAGAAGGGAATTAAGAGAATTCTCATTAATCATAATTGATTTTTGCAGTGAAAAGGAAGGCCAGTTCATCTGCTAGGGGTGATGAACCTTTAGGTGATGGAGGTGGTGTGTTGGAAGGTTTGGGGGAACAGTTGAAATTTTGTAATGGGGGCAGAAGGAGGTAGGAGGCAGAGCTAATTCAGAAGAGCTTCTGGCATCCTTAAGGACCACTGAGGTTGAACACACTGAAGTTTCAGGGGGTACCAACCTTATCGCTATTCTGTCTAACCCAACAGTGTTCTGAACCACAGGTGTAGAAGAGAAAAAGTTCAATGTTTGGATAAGGCATTGCTGTCCAGTAGAACTTTCTGTGATGACGAAAATGTTCCATAATTGGTGCTGCTCAGTAGAGGGACCACGGGCCACCACATTGGACGGTGCGTGGGGAGGTAGCTAGACTCAGGTTCTGGCGGGGCAGAAGCCACAAAAGGACAGTAAAGAGTGGGGCCAAAAGGAAATGTCAATAAAGAAATGGTAGGCGGACTTGGGAATCTGAACTTGGTGAAGAAAGAAGTGAAGCCAGAAAGCAACTGATAGTTTGTGGAAAATCTAATCATCCAGGAATCAGAGGCATGGATGATGTGAAATGGTATGTGTGGAGCCAGATGGAGAGAGTTGACAGGAAGAGTTTCTCAGAGAGTGGAATGTCAAAGTTTAAGATTTCAAAAGGCAAACAGTTGTAAACAGTGAAAAAGTGCAAGGTGTGACCACGGGAAAGGGTTTCTTCTGCGGAGCGAGTGCGGAAGTCCTTGGCGTTAAGGAATTCGAAGGTCTATGAGAGACGGTAGAATGAATATAAAAGCTGAGGGGAGTTCAGGCACAGAACATGGGCAACTGGATACCCAACGCCTCAAAGCTGATTTTATACAAACGTGAGAATATGATAAAGGTAATGCCGTTGTTAGCTATTATTTGTCAAGCACTCACCTCTGCTGGGCATGGATCAATATGCTTGACATATGTGTGATCTCCTTCAGCCCTCTGAGCAGCCTGCTCAAGTAGGTTTTCGTAATATTGCCATTTACAAATGAGGCCACCGAGGCTCTGAAAACCAAATGACTTGTCCAAGGATGTGCTCTGGTGGAGCAAGGATTTCAATCCCACTAAAGTCCAAGCACGCTACCTCTAAATTCAATTGCCTTCTTACTTAGAGCAACAATGGGTAGCAATAAGAATCCTGAGTGGCTCTCGCCCATCCCCAGGCTCTGAAGGACCTGGGAGCTACAGGAAAGTAGGCATGCTTGATTGGGAGGAGAATGTCCACGAGAACTCAATGTCAGTGTCTAGATGGTGGAGCAAGGTTTTAGGGTGAAAACAGAGTGATTGGTAACTTACTCACAATTGAGCAAAGTGGGTGGATGCAGGGCAAGGAGGAAGGGTGGGAGCACAGAGCACTTTGGATGGGATTACTGGGAAGGACGATTCTCTGAAGGCCTTGATTTGGGATGGGGAGAAAGGCTGATAAACATTAATTGACCTTAAACTTTCCTACTTAAAATACAATATATATAGTATCTATACATTCATTTCTCATGATAAGAGAAAACTTTTAAGTGAGATGATTATCTGTATTAACAGACACTGAGAACTAAAGATGAAAAAAATTTTAATTTATGAGTCCCTGGTTAGCATAGTAACATTCAATTAGTTTTTTGCCATACCTGCTTTCATGAGGATATTATACAAGGTAGAAATTTCCAGAAACATTGAACTAAGAGTGGGAATGAATCTTAATCTACATACATTGGCGGTCAGGATAGGTAACTTACTTTGTTTTTCTATAATTGCACTGAATTTCTACCATGAGCCTTCCTTCAATTTTCCATATGCCAGTAAATGAATCTCACTCTACTTGTTGTCTCCCAGTTGTCCCCTGCACCTAAATTTTGAGATGGCAGGAGTAGCGAGGGGTGAGAGAGATCACCCAGTTTCCCAATCTCATGGGCTTGAATGCATAAAGGGATCATCAACTATCTTGCCTATGTCCCCCTCAGATGTCTTGGTCTAGGCAGGTCATGGCTAAATTGTTCCTCATTCTTTTTTTTTTTTTTTTTTTTTTAAGAGAGGGAGAGAAACTGGGGAGGGAGCGGTAGAGGGAGAGGGAGAGAGAATCTCAAGCAGACTCTGCAAGGAGCATGGAGTCGAATGTGGGGCTTGATCTCACAATCCTGAGATCATGACCTGAGCCTAAATCAAGAGTCAGATGCTAACTGACTGAGTCCCCCCGAGACACCCCTAAATTGTTCCTCATTCTTAACTTGTGGCCTTTTCGTTATTTTGCAAGTTCTGATCAGTATAATAAGGCAAGAAATAAAAATGATGGGAAACTCTCAGGAAAATAAAAACAAGTAGCATGTATGTCTTGGTAGATAGTATGAGTATGCTGTGGGTACAGGCTTTCTGTGCACAAACTCATGCGCAAGACACCGTCCATTTCTTTAGTTCTCAAATCAACACAAATCATTGGCAAACTGAATCTCCGTTCTGATTTTTTGCCTTCCCCTCGTTTCAATGTTTCCTAGGTCTTCACCGAAGGAAAATCCCTCTATTTATAGGTCCCCAGCTGGCTGGTGCTGAGACACTACTGTGTTGGCTACAAGGTCCCACAAGGACTGAGACCTTGGCACTGTCTCGGGACACTGTCCCTCATGGTAGGTGCCTGTCTCCATCCATCTCTCCTCTGCCCTGGGCTATGTCTTCTCCTCCCTTCCTATTCCAGATACCCACCATTGCCTTTCCCAAATTTAGCAGGAGTCTGCCCTGTGGAAATAACCAGGGCAGAGACATACAAAAGACCTGGCTTTCTGCCTTTCCTTTGGGGAAAAGAGAATGCTAGGGAGAACAAACTCAAACCAGCGTTAAAACAAACTGTATTCACCATTACATAACCAGACAAACCCTGACTCCATGAATTCACATACTCATATGAGAGTTCAGCCTGAGGACAAAACAAATATTCAGAAATTAATATACCACACTCATCTATTATGAATAGAAAAAAATGGATAATACCTAGAAATCATTTTAGAAGGTAGATACTTCTCCACCCCATTTTATAGATGAAAAAAAGACACAGAAACAAAATGACCAGTCCAAGTTTACACGAGTACACAGTGGCAAAACTAAACAAATTCAAGTCTATCCAGATCCAAAATGTATACACCCAAGCACTATAATACACTGGTTTAAAAAAGTAATACATGTGTATATGTGTACAACTCCAGCATTTGTTGAGCCTGTATTATATGCCAGGCACCTTGCTAAATACTCTGCAGACATTATCTCTTAATCCTTTAATACCTACTGATAGAAGCCTTATTCGTTCAATTCACACATGAAGCAGGCAAAGAACTTAATGAATTCATTTCTCATTCATTCTTCAGCTGTTATCTGGCTTGTTCCCAGAATGACATTAAAATTGTTCTGACAAATACCACCTACCAATCATCCTTTATGCAGAAAATTCCAGTGCACTGGTGCCCATCCCTGACCACTTCCTCCCGAGGCCTCTCTTGTCCCGTGGCTGTTTGACACTCTGGTCCCAGGATCACCACTCACGGAGTGCTCCTTCCTAGTCTCTCTCCCTCAAGCTGCCTTAGCCTTGGCCTTCAGCTCTTTTCTGTCTACACTCAGACTTTCTCTGAGTGATTGGATCTGCTCTGGCTTCAGCTGATAGGTGGGTGATTTCTAAGTTTCTCTCTGGCCCGGACTTTTCTCTGAACCTCAGGCTCATTAAGCCAACTATCTATTGATCTTATTCCTTCTGATACCCTTCAGGCACCTTCAACTCAACATGTTAAAACTGAATGTATCTTCTTCCCCCCAAAAGTCTGCTCCTAATTTTGCATTTCTGATCTCAGTTGTTGTCATCCAATCACTCGAGAGTTACCCCTTGACTATTTTCTCTTCCCCACAACTAAATACACTCAGTAACCACATCGTAATCATTTACCTTCCAAGGCTTCCTCTGATCTAGCCCCATTGTTCCATTAAAAAAACTGGGAGGGTAATAAAGCAAGACATTGCGGGTTAGGACCTTAGCCCAGATTCCAGTACAATGAAAACCCTCAACAAATGTTAGCTATTATTTGTACTAATACATAAACAATAACAACCACTAGGACCACAACAGAAGCAAACCATGCGACCACAGCCCCTGACTGTTAATTAATCAGATGTTGGCACTTTGGGCTTAACGCTCCCATTGTTTCCTTCTTTCTTCATTCTTTCATATTTTTTTCATATCTCTGCTCTGTGTTTTGAGAAACCTCTTCAACTTTACCTTCTAGCCCTTCCTTTATTTCTGTTTTAACTTATATTTGTAGTTTGTGAAAGCTTTTGTATTGTCTCTGTTTCTTTAATGTCTTTGGGTTAATTTCTTCTAAAATAGTTCTAAGGACACTTTTGAAACGTGCCCTTAGAAAAGGCACTTTCTGTTCTGTGCCTTTAATTTGTTTTCTCCACCAGCAGTTTTTCCATTCATCTTTTATAACTTTGGCTTTCCTCCTGCCTGGTGATCCTAGATTGTCCCCTCGTAGTGAAGATGAAGTGTGCTAATTACCAAGACGAAGACAAGCACCCTTTGCTTTAGTCTACATAGGTCTATCTGTCCCCAAAGCCTAGCTCTTGATGGTAGGAGACATGCACACATGATTTTGTTTCATTTAGTTCTCTCTATCTTACATCCTAGTGCCTACAACAGTGCCTGGCACATACCAAGGACCTTAAAAGTCAGAACCCATCGTTACTGAAGGCCTTTCTTATTGTAGTTGACAAGATTATGAGTGGATTCTAGAGAAAATTCTAATGAAACATAGGCAGTAACCTAATCCTGGGAAAGAGAAGAAGATTTTAAACATGATCAACCCTTCAAGCCAACTTTCTTTTTCTTTCATTTTTATTATAGAAACTTCCTAAAATTAATTCAAAATAGAAAGAGGTAATACTAGTCTGATAACCAGTGCCCTCTGCATCAAGAACAGAGGATATGAATCCTGATTGCATTGTATTATTGAGATTCTGAGACATACCACTTAATCTAGCTAAATCATAGTTTCTCTAAATAGAGAGACCATGAATTTCATCAACTATTAGTTTTCCAGGGCTTTTTGGGAATTTAAGTCAATATAGTATAAAGTTATTTCAATCACCTTGGAAACCATACTTTTTATAAATACCCATCACAAGCCTTCATTCATAATTGTACTGTAACTCATAACTGTCCCATAGCATCTGTCTCCAAGCCATTCTTCAAAAATGTGTGCGATAAAACATTTTATTAACTTATACATATCACACAATGCCTTTCTGGGTTGTCACATATGAATAAAAACTTGATCAAATCCTATTCTCGGGCAGTAATTTCTTAACCTTAACACTGTGTTGATCTCTCTCTGTGGCCTTCATGTTTGCTTCTGGAAAGTTCTGAAGTCAGCTCGATTTTTTTGTTGCTCTCAAAGTTAGCTTGTTACTATCCTTTTATTCTCTTCATGGGTACTTATAAGCTCTGTTTTTTTCTTTTTAATTTTCATAATTCAAACACTTATCATGATAGAATCACATTCTATCAAAATGCTTCTTTTTATTAGCATTCCCTGAAACCAATTTAGCCATTTTCAATCTGTACATTGTAATGTTTCTTCCAGTTCAAGAATGTTTTCTTACAATGAGTCTGGTTTCCTCTCCAGGAACATCTATCATTCCTAGCTTGGCTTTGCATTTTAGGAACGCTGTATCTTTTCTCTCCATGCTCATCTCTTGGTATGTTTCTTCTTTCTGGAAGAGTCACTGAAGAGTGTCACTGTTATCAATGTCAAATTTCATTCAATATGGAATTTGTTCTTTATAGCCTCTCATAAAGATTTTAACTCTACTCTGGAAAATTTAGCTTCTTTACAATCTTTTTTCATCTCGCTTAGCTCTTTCTTCATTCTTTATTTCTTTCTGAATTATTCTATTGCCCTTTATCACATCTTTTCAGGTCACTTTTTCTTAGACAGCTTTAGGATACCAAATTTCTAAATAATTGTAATCGAAATCATTGTAGGAAGAATACTTTTCAGCTGAATGTCAAATATTATGATGAGTACTTTCTGTTTTCAACTTAGTTCTTATGTCAGTCTTTTTTTTTTTTCTTCATCTTCAGTTGGATTTTTTTTTAAGATTTTACTTATTTCTTTGTCAGAGAGAGAGAGAGAGAGCATAAGCAGGGGGACTAGCAGGCAGAGGGAGAAGCAGACTTCCCACTGAGCAGGGAGTCCAATGTGGGACTGGATCCCAGGACCCCTGGATCATGACCTGAGCCGAAGGCAGACTCTTAACCAACTGAGCCACCCAGACATCCTGACATCTTCAGCTGGAAAGAGAGCTATTGCTATTTGATATTTGCAATTAGATAGGGTATGTGGACTCTTTGGTTCTGTTCTCTGACTTCTGTGATGTGGTTAGATACTCTGAAAGGAAAGTCATTAGTAACTCCTAGAATCTGACAAGTGTTCTTCTGAAGATGACTGATTCTATGATACTCTGTACCAATGCTGTGTATGAAAACCTGCAATTCTCAAGGCCCCTTTATAAAGGTACTTCCATTTCTACCTCTGCAGGAGGGCTTTATCAAAGGGATGATATTTCCAGGGCTTTACCAACGGGATGATGATTCCAGTGTCAGTATCTGTCCTCTTGTTTTCTGGAAGTAGCAGTCCCACAATTGATGCAGAAAGGTTAAAGGGACAGAAAAGGAAAGGAAAGATAGGAAAAGGGTCCTATGTTAGCCCCACTGGAAAGGCCCACCAATACAGAGAAAGGGGATGCTCAGTTGACTAGCCAGGAGTCACAACTTGGGGAGGATAATGTAATGTCCTTTATTCTGTCTGATGACAAGTGCTGCTTTGTTTTGTGCTTTGTTTCATGGGGGGTCAACCAGGCCCCAGTGGAATGATAGTTAATGAAACTATCCCCCCAGTTCTTGGTTTGGTTGTCAGTATTGAAGGTAACCAGAAAATGAATCGAGAGTATGGTTTCTCTGTGAAACAACCAACCAATTCAAACTTGTTCCTATTTTTCATCAGTAAAGTGATTCTAAGGAAAGTCAGATGTTTCTGCAAGGCTTTTATGGTGCATTTTGACCAACCAATTTTCCCCCTTCAGTATTACAATAAGATTATTCTGATATATAATCAGATTCTGGACAAGAACAAAAGCTTCTCTAGACTTTACCTTTCTCTCTGTCTCATATATGCCTTTCTAGCCTGTATGCCTGTATTCATGCCCTTTTCTGTTAACCAGCCTGTTTCTATTTAAAAATGACATCATGACTTAGTTGCTATTACCAATTACAATTTATCAAACACCCAAGAGAGATGATTTGTCTGATTACTGAGATTTTAAAACATGATAACAAGTAAGACAACACATAGAACCCTAAGTGCATTAATTATTCGAACTACCACTAACGATCACAATAATTAATGTTTCTGTGTTCATCACCAACCCAAGACACAGTCTCCTGAGCAGGAGGCATCTCAAGAGTTTGTGAACTTGCCACGGCCAGCCAGTAGGGTCTGCATGAGTCATGGGTTCCACCACAGCCGGGAGCTGCCAACATGCCGCTCTTCCCCACACTTTTCCACAGGAACTGGGGGTGCCTCTGCATTTGGAAAGCTACCTTGTACCCTGTCCACACTCAATAAACACTGCTTAATCATGACAATGGGAATGTGTGTGTTCCATCTCAGTTTTCTCCTGAACGTTTCTATTTAGGGAGCCCCAAATGTTTCCCCAAGTAATTTATTCCATTGCTTGATTTGCTGCACAGTCAAAAAAAAAAAAAAAATGTTCCTACTGCCTCCTTTAAATGTTTCCATTTTCTTTTCGAGCGCCAGCCTGGTGCTTGTCCTGTGCACATACACTCCCTGAGCTGGGCCCCTGGTTAGGAAGTCATGCCGAGAAGCCCCTGCTTCAGATGTCTTATGTCCAGGTTGTCAGATCCAAAAATACCTTCCTGGAGTCTAGGTAGAGGCTGATTTTGCTTTGCAGCTATTCTTTATGAGAAAATAATTTTTTCCACTTATTTTTTTTCCCTAAATTTTTGAAACAATCCTGAGTCAGAGGACCGCAGATCCAGAGGGCTGGATCCAGAGACGGCCCGAGTCTGTGGTTGCATGGTGGCTACCATCCCCGCAGGGTGTTTAGCTGGCTTTCCAAAGTCGACCTTCTTCCCCAAGAATGCTCTTTGGAGGTTCCCTGTGCAATGCCATGTGTTTGTGCTTGTAAGCCCGCCTCGAGGAGTGCGAGTGTGCGTGTCCTTTTGTGTGTGAGTAAGTGCAGTATCCGTGCAGGTCGTGTTCTAGGGAGGCACGAAAATGCCCATCAGTTAGGATCTATTTGTCCAGCAGTTCTGTGCTTACTTCTCCAGCATTGATTCTTGATCTAACAGCCGTGTGTAGGATCAGCTGTGTGAGATGTCTGAGTCAAAAACTGTTTTCCTTTGACACAACCCCCAGAGCCCTCCCTTTCCAGAGGAACTACCCCCGTGGCAGGTAATACAGGCTAAGAGAGATTCACTCCTTTAGACTTCAGGAATTGTTGAAGTGACCGCTCAACATGGCGACGTCGCTGACGTTGCTGTTGGTACACACTAAGCCACCAGTGTGGTGGGTGCTGGGAACAGGAGACAGAGGGTTCCTGGAGTCTCCCAAACAAGCGAACCGGGGCCTGAAAAGTAATGTCGTGTTTTCTCTGGAACCACATCATGAGATCCCAGTAATAAATAAACAAGACAACACATGGAATGTGATTGAAGCTTATGCTTCTTCCAAGGAGTGTAGCACAGTGGATCCCGTTTGAGCTTTATGGCAATCCGTTCCTCCCACCACCCCTGCCTCCAAGTGACTGGGACACTGTCATCGCCCTCTGTCCCTGAATGAGCAAACCCAGCTTCGGGAGGCTTCAGTGAATTACCCGAGGTCACACAGGTCTTGAGTCAAAGAGCAGAAAGTGGTGAGCAAGCCTTCCAATCCCAAGCCCAGGAATCTTCCTAGAACAGCCTTCAGAGAAATTGGTTGAGGAGCAGAGAGAACAGTGCAGAAGGAGAAGGGCTGAGCCTCAGATGTCCGGCTCCGACAGTGGACCTCGGGTTTATGAATAAATGCAGGTCCTTTAAAGTGGCATCATGGACGGGCCTGGGCTGCAGAGTCAGATCCAAGCTCGAAACCTAGCTGTGCCGATGACTGGGCCGAACCGTGGGCACACGACTCAACCTGGTTGAACCTCAGCCTCCCACCTATAATACCCGACTCCTTCCAAGCCAGCAGGAAGATTGAAGGAGCCACAGGGAGACACACAGCCAGGCCCTGACACCTTGGAAATCCTCAGTTTCTAGATCTCCCTCCTTTCTCCTTTAACCCAAGAAAGAAAATAATCAAAAATGTGTCTTAACTGAATAATGATAATCAAATGTCCCTGAACAGGAGAAGCACTGAAAAAAACACTCCAAGTGGCCAAGCCACCATGGAGACCTCAGTCCCAAGAAGCAGCTACAGTAATGGAGGGAGGAGCTCACCCATGGATGGATGCCCGCTTTGCCCACAGATGTTGCTCCAGGCCCCAGGAGAGCTCATTCCCACTACAACTGAAGGAGACCTTAGTAGGGTCTCTTTTAGGGGGAACATAAGGCTAAAGAGATAGAGCAAAGGCAAATTTTGGGTTTACCCATACTATCTGTTTACCTCAAGGAGGAATGAATTTTTAGTCAAATTCCTGCTTCCAATTTGCTCTCATCTTTATTCCTTTTTTAAATTTTTTCCCCAGTTTTATTGAGAAATCATTGACCAAAAAAAAAAAAAAAAAACTGTATACGTTGAAGGCATATGGCATGATGGTTTGATTTGCGTTCATTGTGAAATGATCACCATGAAAGTTTCAGCTAATCAGCCTTTATTCCTTTGCTCTAATTTTCACTTGTGTTACTTTGTAGTAATTTATATACCTTTAAAAGATTTCTGAAATTCTTTTGTGAAAATGTAGGTATACCTAAAGAAAAATAGGAAGGTAAAGGAGTAAATAAATTAGATTTATTTTTTTTAAAGATTTTATTTATTTATTTGAGAGAGAAAGACAGAGTACACGAGCAGGAGAAGGGGCAGAGGGAGAAGCAGGCTCCCTGCTGAGCAAGGAGCCTGATGTGGGGCTCGATCCCAGGACCCTGGGATCATGACCTGAGCCGAAGGCAGACACTTCACCGACTGAGCCACCCAGGTGCCCCGCAAATAAATTAAATTTAGAAAATTGTTTATATCATTCAGACTTGCCAGCTCTCAGACTGTTCAATTCAGTCTGTGACACCTTAGGCTTCTCCTATTTTTCCGGGCTGTTGCGATATGTCACATGAAGTTTCATTTAGATAAGAACTTGCCTTTAGATTTTAATATCATCCCTGTGTGGGGCCTTCACTGTAGCAGGGTGTGGCAGTCGAGCTTGGCCGGTTGGCTCCAAGTTCATCCCTAACCCCATTTGCCTTCGGCCACCTCCTCAATTAAGGTTAGGAGAATTAAATACATGCTTTTCCAGCTTTCTTTGCAGCTAGCAATGTCTGTGTGACTCAGTTCTGGTCAATGAAGCCTATCCTTTTCTGATAAAGGGATAAGAGGTTCCAGTGATTTCCTTTACCTCTGGCATAGAACGCAGGTGAGATGGTTAGGGCCGAAGCAGCCATCTATCGACACGGAGGCAGTAAGCCATCATGCTGAGAATGGCAGTGCAGAAAGATAAAAAGGCAGTTCTCGGGTTGTCTGTCTCCAGAGGCATTAACTGAAAAATACAAGCTTCTGTTTGGTTAAGTGCCTATTAGTCAAGGTTTCTATTAGCTGAAGCCACAAACCTTCTCCAAATTGATAGATATATATTTAGTATATTTATATATTTTATAAGTATATATTTATAAAATATGATGCAATTCAAATGTAATATAATAATTATATATTGTATAATATATATATATCTGTTGAAAATGTTCTGATTCTTTTCAGTCCTAGCACATAAACGGTAATACAGTTTCATTGTTCTATATAATGGGAATCTGCAGACTAAATTCTCATCTGCACTCAAACCTACATGCGTAGTGACTCAAGGCTACCTCTTTGTGATGCTCTGTAAAAAAGCACACCTAAATCTGTAGCAATAACAGGAAGGCAGACACAACAAATTCCACACCAGCGCATTCTTCTCAAAGATAAAGTTCAACTGCATATGAACAATTATCTCCAAATCTAGAAAGAATCTGGAGTAAGTTGAGGTTAAAATATCAGGAAAAGGGAGTGGACAGAACCTCACGTGATGCTGAGAATAAACAGCTTTGGATCCCAAAGCAACCACTCTGAAATTTCCCCCCAACATTAGAAATACATTCTTATTTTCATCACTTACAGTCTCAAAGTTGCAATAAATGGACGGTGTAAATGATATGGAAGACTGTTTTTATCCAAACTGCTCCTGGTTGAGCCAGGCTGACTAATCGGCATATACGTCAGTTGCTCAGTCCCCTTTTCTCTCCCTCTGTTCCCTTGATCCTCTGTGCTTTCTCTTGCTCACACTGCCCTGATTTGGAATTTTTGGATCCATTTCCTAGTTGACATCCACCTCTGTCCTCCTTCTCTGACTGCTGAGAACATCCTGATTCACCCTCCGGTATTTGGCTCCTCAACTCTTAGAATTTATGAATGCAGTTCTTCTTCTAGAATGCCTGTCCCCTCAAACTCTACATTGCAGCCCCAGTTCATTGACTGAGATGAGAAGGACTCCAGCCCCATGCCAACAGAAAAGCCCCATTTTTCTCTCCCTCGCCAGTAACAACAGGATTTCAGACAATATAATGAAGCCTGAGATTAAAGGACAGAGTGGGAGCCACATGACATGTCTCCTGGTCATGAATTATTTTATCCGTGTCCCCATTCCCACAAAGGAAGGGAAGACAGCATCATGTTGGTCATAGGCAAAAAACCATCTTGAATTGAAGAGGCCCCCTGAAAATGGAAAGGGGGGCGGATAGCTGGTACGGGGAGACTTCTGGATCTTTTTGCAAGGAAATCGTGCAACCACAAAGGCAGTAAAAACTGCTTATCAGAAGTTTACAATTTGACCATGATGAGTTCTAGAAACAACACGGCCCTCTTCTTCCCTCCCCCACCATCACCCCTGAGTAAGGCTTAAACAGTAACGATGGAGCAGATTTCCTCCCGGAATCTACATCATGGAGTATCATGCTTTTTATTCACTATTAGTTACCAGGATCAAGATTTAAATACATTTGGTAGATTTAGGAGATGCTGCTTGTGGAATTTAACATGTGCTCCCAAGTGCTTTGAGCCAACTGGAAATATGTTCCAAAGGGGATAATTTTCAAACTGCGAAATAAAGAGGGCCGTCTCTACCCAATGGAACTGTGTTACTTGGCTAGAAAGATTTGTCATCTGGGATACGTCCTGTGCCTCTGGACCACTCTGAAACCTACCAGTGAGTCTCGTGTGCACGTTTACACTGCACATCGCCTACTGAACCACCACTGGCCATCACCTTCACCTCACTGAACGCAGACTTGTTCACACCCTTCTCGTATCCCTGGGACCGCTGCAGAGCGAGGATGATGACTGACCCAGGCTAACTATGTCGTTCCTCTCTGTGAATGTCACAGTGTGAGGATGTGATACCAGGAGCAGTCATCTTGTGACCCTGGAGACAAGGCTTGTGCAGGCCAGCTGACCTCACTGAGCTACCAAGCGAACGTCCCTGGAATTACCCTGTGCCCTGACTTCCTGTTAGGTAAGATCAAACATGCCTTTATTTATTAAACCATTTTTAGCTGGGTCTTTTGTTTCTTACACTTAACAGCGGAACGTACCCTAAGTGCTACAAAAATCATCCCTAGAGGCACAGAATCTTGAGACTGGTTGGTTGGATTGGAGACGGAGTAACTTACAGACTCACAGAGACGATGTGGCTTGCTTAAATTATAGAAGCCAGACTTGCTGACGGGACTGCTGTGTGTTTTCCACTCTACCACGCTGCCACATGGGGTGTGGCTGGTTCATTTCAAGACCGTTGGCATTCACTTTCATTTGAATGATTTTCCTTTAGTACGATCTTGATGTTATTTTAAGTGCAATATTTAGCTTGCCTAGCCAGGTAATGGGAAATCTTCAGCTAGAGGGTTAGGAACTAGATTCAACCTTGTAATTTATCGCCAACAACTATAAATCAAGCCAATGTCAGAAAGCTGAGAAAAAGAATAAACAATGGGACAGCTGCCGCCTGATCTGTCAACAATATATGGCAAGGCTAGACATGCCCAACAATTACAACTAAGCCATAAATATGTATTCTATATTTAACCCCACAAGCTTAAAGTTGTTTGATTTTCATTATTGATGTTTGCGCACCCTCAGGGTCTTAAATTATAAATCCTTTATCTTGTACTGTCATGTTATTAGGAAGATGAGAAAGTGCTTTCTAAAAAATTCCATTTTGCATAGCTTCTCAGACCTTTGCCCTACTGACATTTGCATCCTGAGCATAAGGGAGTTAGCGCACACATAGGACTTCAGGATCCCAACACTAAGGTATCCAGAGGAGACAGGACTGAGTTAATGAGTGCTGGGAAGGCTGCGTCTGGGGCGGGGGGGGGGGGGGGGGGGGGGAGGGCAGATAAGGGGAGTTGTTTAAATTGTAAAGTTTCAGAGTCTTGTAACAGTGCCCTAGAAAAATCTGTTATAAATAACTCATAAAGCCATAGCATACTCTTTGTAATGCCAGGTCCGCGATCTCTGCTAAGAAGACTTTTTTGGGGAGAGTCCTCTCTTCCCTTTAAGCAGCCTGCATACTACCTAAGAAGCTAATTCATATTGATAGATCATCACTATTACAGGAAGCTCCAAGTGATTCCCATTCGCTGCCTGCAAGTAATCCTTACTCCGACGTAAGATGTAAAGCCAAACCGAATTGCGTTTGGCCAAGCCGCTGTGCTTGGATCATGGCAGCCCCTTTTGTGGCAAAGACCATAGCTGCAGAATCACTTGACCCCGGGGTCTAACTCCTCCAGGAGAAGCTTTGACAGAATACTGACAACCACATTACCACTGTTCACATCTTCCACTGTAATTCTGCCAAACTGGCAACCATAGCCATGCAAGGCTAATCTTGTGCTTGGAAGATGGTCTTCCCTCAAGTACTAACAATACTTGGATTTTCACAGCTCTCTGAAACACAAGGTCTTCTAGAAGTTCCTTAAGGACCCCTCCATGAGCTGTGCACAGCGGCCTCAACTTCCCTCCCTCATTTGTGGCACAGTTTTGCCAGCAAGGAGTTTTCTCTCCTCAGAGTCACTTCTGTCCCACTGGCGCTTTCTCATCACTGAAGGATGTTTGTCCAGTAGCCCACAGGATAATTTCCAGATTCTTTGAGACCCCTCTCAAAGAAGTCAGATGGGAATGAAGATGACACCCGAGGGTCAGATGTCCATTGTGGACGTGCATTTAGAAAGCCCATCTTGTCTTACAGGCAAGAGACGTTCCCTCCTACTTTTTAGTGTGTGCGGAGAGAAAATAATGAGAGTGTCCGGGGAGGCATGTAATCACTTACAGGATCTCATTTCATGGGAGTGAAATTTCCACGCGTGACTAGTAATTAAGTCTCATTGAATCAAAATTTCTCTTTTTCATTAAAATATGAGCTTTAATTATATAAAACAATTGCTGTTAAAATGATTGCATGCATTTATTTGAGCTTTGAGTGCCCTCTACTGGAACAAGAAAAAAGTAAAAAATCAATAGCAGGGAGGCGGGCTTGCATGGATGGGTCCTAAGGACTCATCGTTATTGTCGGGAAAATAATAATAATTGTAAGCACTCAACATATGTTATTCACAATTACCTTACAGTGATCAAAACTTTTTCTAAAAATTACTCTTTAAACGGACCTAATAGTGCATGTCTTCCAGGTTTTATATTTACAAAAATTCCTGAAGGATACCGAAGAGAGAAGCATCTTTTTAGCCTCTTGGCTTGCTGTCTTATTTCCAGTGACTACATGTCTCCATACTATTGTGTTTGGTTTCCCGCCATGGCCTCTGAAACAAGTTGGCCCCTGGACCAATTTTCTTCTTAAAACCTGTTCCTTCCAAAACCATGTGTGATATGGACTTGAGTCTGGACACCGAATTCCGCATCTCAGCTTCATGGGCCCTTGAGCCCGTGTGCTCTTACCCCACCCCCCGCCCTGCTTTAGCTCCTTCTGCACTCAGCCCTTGGGCTGAGCTGTGACTTTGATCGTCCCCGTCCCCCCTGGGGACCTCCCAGCTCCCTCCTTCCGCCACCACCACACCCCCCTCAGGCCCACACTCCTCCCTGTCAGCAGGACTGCACCTGAACTCCCTTCCCTGCCTCCAGGTCTCCATCCAACCAGGCTCTCCACCCTCCTTGTTTCAATTCCTTTCCTAACTTGTCTGTGCTTCAAGGCTTGTTATTTCAACCACACTGTCATCAACACACTCATTTCCACCAACCCTTGGAGCATCTGCTGTATAGGCCTTGAAGTCTATTCCACGGCAGCCTCACGATCCATTTGAGCCGATTCTAATTTCCAAGTTGCCGAGTGGCGCCTTTGCCCCTGGGTGGAAGCTCCGTCCTCTAGGCCAGTCTCAGGTGGGACCTCAGGAAGGCTCAGCAGTGTTCATTCTTATCTGCTCATTTTTCTCATCCCTCAGGGATTTTTCAAACCTTGACTACTCTCCTTGTCAAGACTTGATTTGCTTCTTCATTTCCAGAAAACAGCTTAGCGTAGGAGACTAGCCTCTTCTCCGTTTGTTTTGGATTCTATTCCCTCCCAAGTGCTCTTTTCTGTTCTCCCTCTTCACAGGTACTTCTCTCTTGGCCTCAGACTATAAACATTCCAGATTCTCCAGTGTTCTGCTCCCACCCAGAAAAGGCATGACCCTCTCCCAGCCTTGACTCTCACACAAATTGCTGCCCCGTGTCTCTGTGGCTTCACCATGAGGCATCTTGAAAGCGCAGACTCTCTCCTTGCTTCCAGTTTCTATCATCCATTCACTCCTCCATACAAGCCACTTTGGTTTCATTTTTTTCTATCCCTATCAGGAACTGCTCTCTCAAAGGCAATCAAAGGCAATCAAAGGCCTCTGTAACCTCAGGTTTCCAGGATTAACTACCTTGTTGCTCAGCCATCTGAAGTAGCTGATGCACCAGAGCTCAGGATGGCCATTTGCGTTCCTGTGCCCTGCCCAGCCAGTAGGAAGAAGGAAGTGATGCAGAGAGACATGTTCTTCCGCTGAAGGATACCTACTGGCAGCCCTGTCCACTGCTTCAGCTCCCATCTCAATGGCCTGAATGTGGTCACGGGTCTAGACCTCGCCACAAGGGAAGATGGGAAAAATAGTCCATTCTGGTTGGTTAAATATCCCACTAAAATTTAGGATTCCATTCCTAAGGAAGAAGGAAAAAACTGATATTTGGACATTTTAAATTTTGTATACCGGGCGCCTGGGTGGCTCAGTCGTTAAGTGTCTGCCTTTGGCTCAGGTCATAGTCCCAGGGTCCTGGGATCGAGCCCCACATCCGGCTCCCTGCTCTGCAGGAAGCCTGCTTCTCCCTCTCCCGCTCCCCCTGCTTGTGTTCCCTCTCTCGCTGTCTCTCTCTCTCTGTCAAATAAATAAATAAAATCTTAAAAAATAAATAAATAAATAAATAAATAAATAAATAAATTTTGTATACCAAATGTTAGCCCAAGCACGAATGCATACACACATACCGCAAATGAGATTAGGGTTTAAAAATGCAATAAACTACACTTTTTTTTTTTTTTGGTATGACTTTCTGGAATTTCCATCTGATACTTTGTGCAGTATCTATTGTTTGCAAATTATTGAAATTTTAAATCCTAATATGTGCTTCATGTTTTCTAAATGTCTTTTGAATATATAAAAAGAGGACATAACTTTATTTTGAAGTTAAAAGTTAATAAATACATACTAATTTATCTTTATGGATATTATATACACTTTTTGTGTGCAAGATTTTTTAAAAATTAATCTTTAACAGACTGCAACACTCTTACGTTTTCCCACATATTTTTCCTGTATCAGCAAACGATTTTTTTTGCAAAATGAAAGGTTTTTTTTGTTTTCCAGATCACAAAGACTCTTGACAGTTATACTGACATTAAGATCTTTATTTTCTATTCTATTGTGATTTTCAAGTTTTAGTTTTTTTTATTCCACTGAGGTCATCTTGTAGAGTAGCAAGCTACATATGTAAAGCCACATGCTCTAATTCTCAGCAACACTGAGTCTGACAATATTCATTGTAAGGAGTTCAATGCATTTTACTTCATCTATTCCTCTCTGTTCTACTTAACTGCTGTTAACTGACCTGGGGTAATAGATCCATTATATTAAATGATGAATTTCATAATATGCCACTGTATTTTTATAAAACAAAATAGATGAACATAGGGGAAGGGAAGGAAAAATAAAAAATAAAATAAAATGTAAGAGACTCCTGACTGTAGGAAACAAACAAGCGTTGTTGGAAGGGAGGTGGGTGGGGCATGGGGTAATCGGTGATGGACATTAAGGAGGGCACGTGATGTAATGAGAACTGGGTGTTGTATGTAACTGATGAATCACTAAATTCTACCCCTGAAACTAATACACTATATCTTATCTAATTTTAACTTAAATTAAAAAAAATAAAAAATAAAAACTGCTTTGTCTTGCACACTTGTTTCTTTTATTTATTTTTTTAAATTGTTTTTATTTTTTAGGTAGGCTCTGTGCCCAATGTGGGGCTTGAACTCATGACCCTGAGATTAAGAGTCACATGCCCTACTGACTGAGCTGGGTCAGGAGCTCGTGCACATTTATGTTTCCAATCCATATTTACAAGTATTGCACGTCAGTCCTAAACTTCATTGATTTTTTTTTTTTTTTGACAGAGAGAGACACAGTGAGAGAGGGAACACAAGCAGGGGGAGTGGCAGAGGGAGAAGCAGGCTTCCCGCCGAGCAGGGAGCCCGGTGCGGGGCTCGATCCCAGGACCCTGGGACCATGACCTGAGCCGAAGGCAGATGCTTAAAGACTGAGTCACCTAGGTGCCCCTAAACTTCACTGATCTTAATGTTTACCTTGAGTCCTTTTTTAAAATTTTTAAAAAATTAAAAAAAAAATTTTTTAAAGGTTTTATTTATCATTCGAGACAGAGAGATACAGAGAGAGAGAGAGAGCATGAGCAGGTGGAGAGACAGAAGCAGGCTCCCTGCTGAGTCAGGAGCCAGACATGGGGCTTGACCCCAGGACCCTGGGATCACGACTTGAGCCGAAGGCAGATGCTTAACCATCTGAGCCACCCAAGCGCCCCTCCCTTGAGTCCTTTTATGTAGGACTTTTCCATTCTTGAATTGTTACTATCATTTCAAACTTCCATCTTCATCTGTTGCCATGCATCTTTAAGTTAATCTTGTTTTGTTTTAATAAAGGTACACAAGAGTTGCATTTTCTGACTGCTTGCGTTTTGACAACTTTTCATTGCCTTACACACAATGCTACTCATTTGGGATAGGTTATTCTTGTAATATGCCCCGGATACACAGACAACTTAAAATAATCAATTGGAACATAATTAGAGCCAACACGGAGTTTTACAACATGGTTGGCGCTGATATGTGTGCATCAGTGGTGTTCCCTAAACCACAGGAACTGGCTTGGTGAGAAGCGTCAACTTAAAGCGCTATAAATATAAAATGTTTTGTTCTATTTTTCGGAATCTTCCCCTCCCCAAACTTTGCCTTCAACAATGCTATGGTGAATATTCTATCCATATCTCTTAACAACATCTTGGATGGATTCTGTAATATTTTAATTATTAAAATGTACCTAGAGGGAAGATTCCACCATGCCGTTGATTTAAATACCTTGTCTCTTTTTCCCAGCATAGGTTTGATCCATGGCACTAAGAATCTGAAGACTGAAGAAAGACCTGATTACCTCTTTTAATTATACTCTCCCCTCATCCCCCTGGAGAGCTTTTTGAGTCAGCTATGCTGAAACTGCAAAAGGCAGCTCCAGGCTGAAGGGACGAGCAAATAAATAATAAAGAAATTAATAAAATATATAAAAATGTTCTAGTGAGGTGAAGAATTAGGTGTGTTCTAGGAACTATTAAAAGGCCAAAGTGACTTCAGATTAGTCAAAGAAAGTTGTTGAGGGGTTGAGCAGCGGCCAGATTATGGGGGTTTCTGAAAGCCATCAAGGGGCCTGAGGTTTTATTCTCACCACAATGGGAAACTATCAGAAACTTTTGGACAAAGGAGATACATGATCTGATTTCTATCTTTAAAAGGCATCTCTGGGGACACCCAGGTGGTTCAGTTGGTTAAGCAACTGCCTTCAGCTCAGGTCATGATCCCGGGGTCCTGGGATCGAGCCCCACATCGGGCTCCTTGCTCAGTGGGGAGTCTGCTTGTCCCTCTCCCTCTACCTGCTTCTTCCCCTGCTTGTGCTCTCTCTCTCTCTGTCAAATGAATAAATAAAAAATCTTTTAAAAAAATTAAAAAAAAATAAAAGGCATCTTTGACCACTATGAGAAGGATGGTCTGTAGGAGGCAAGAGTAGAAAAAGGAACACCAGTTAGGGAATGACGGTAGTGGTCTACGCAAGAGAGGCCCACGGCCTGGAGCAGCGTGGTGTCCAGAGATGATGAGAAAGCCCCAGACTGTGCATGTATTTTGAATATCCAGATAACAGGATACGCTGATGAATTCGATCTGGTGTGGGAGAGAAAGAGGGTAAAGAATGACTTCATATTTTTGACCTGAGCAACTGGGGGAATGGAGGTGATACTGACAGAGATAAAATGTGCTGGAGGAAGAGCAAGGTGATGGAAATAGGGAATCAAGAATCCGGTTTTAGACACGTTTGCTCAAGATGCCTATCACATCAAATGGAAATGTTACGTAGGTAATTGGTTATGTGAGTCTGGATCTCCCAGAGGAGCTGTTGGCTATAGATACAAATGCAGAACCATCAGGGTATATATGGCATATAAAGCATAGGAGTGGAGGAGGTCACTGAGTGAGAGTATATTTAGGAGAGAAGAAATCCAAAATCTAAGGCATGTGGGGTCCCAACATTTCGAGGTTGGGATGATGAGGAGGAAGAAGCAAAAAAGCTGAGAAGGAGTGACCAGAAGAGTAGGAGAACTGGTGTGGTGTCCTCCCTGGAAGCCAGATTTAGAAACACTTCAGAAAGTGTTGCAAGAATCAGGTCAATCTCTTCTTTAGCTCCAGTGGCTTCATCTTAGACTAGCAGTTTTTCGAGAACACCAGAAAAAAATTCCCTGCTTCAACACCAAAGTATGTTTTTAGAAGTATGCTTTTCCTTTGCACTTCCTGGCCAGCAATTTCTTTTCCTTGTGTGTTCTTACTTTTTCAAGACCTCACATGTAGAAGGCCACCCTTCCCACTGAGACTGTAGTTACATCAGTGCACATTTAACTCATGTGATTTGAATTCCATGCAGTTGAAGGAAAGAGAGAACATAACCATGTGGTGGATGATTCCACCTGGCACTCTACTCAATGCATATGCCCAAGAACAGGGGAAATAGATGTGCATCTGAAGTTCTTCTGGGGTTGTACTCACAAATCAATACATTATGAACCTATGGGTAGACTGTGGGACTTTTCAAGATAATTTCATATATGTATATATACACACACACACACCTCCTTATGTGCTTATCTTAGAATCTAGCATTATGTTAGATGTGATCACCCTACCTGAACTGGAATGGGGTGCAAACTGTGCAGGATAAGTTCATCAACAAAAAGGGTGTATGGAATGTTCTGAGCTCCAGCTGGCTTGGGTCCTGGCAAGTCATCTGCACATCCATCTCCTCATTGTACAGCAGTTAGGCATCCTTTGGGCTCTGCAGGACTGAGATGGAGTTTTCCTCAGCCAACACTCAGGCTTCCTGGCTCTGTTAGATTCCATGGACTTTTCCTTGGTCCCTAACGTAGTCAGAACCCCTATGCTGGTGGTTATTCTCACACATGGAACATCGCTTTTATCAGAAATCCTCCATCTTCTCCCTCAGCAACAGTACTTCTATTGAGGTGACTACATAGCCCACAGCAGTACTGTTTGGTGGGGTGAATCTGTTTAATTTGTTTTATTTAGTTAGACTTTTTTGAAAACTGACATTAAACAGCACCAGTCGTTTCTAGTTTTAACAGCATAGAAGACCCCTGCTGCTGTTTTTTTTGTTTTTTTTGTTTTTTTACAGAGAAAAAGTAGTTAGGTAGCCATTTAAAGTCTGTCTTTTGAGACAAGCACGTAGTGGTTTTGTGGTTGGCAAGGCAGGTTTTGAGGCATAGCTTCCATAGGTGAATAAATCTTGGCATGGTCCCTTTCCTTGCTATCTATCTGCATCAGTAGATTTATATAAAGGGCCAGAGAGGTTGCCTGGGTGGCTCAGATGGTTAAGCGTCTGCCTTCGGCTCAGGTCATGATCCCAGGGTCCTGGGATCGAGTCCCGCATCGGGCTCCCGGCTCAGCGGGGAGCCTGCTTCTCCCTCTGACCCTCTCCCCTCTCATGCTGTTTCTCGCTCGCTCGCTCTCTAAAAAATAAATAAAATCTTAAAAAAAAAATAATAAAGGGCCAGAGAGCCACCAAGAAGGAAAAGAATTAAAGATTTGAGGTTCTCATTTATTAGAGGATGTCTGATGGCCTGGGGGTGCCCAGGATGTGGCCAGCAGATGAGAGAAGGGGCTTCCAGGGAAGCTGGATGGAAGCTCGAAATCAGGGCCTGTGTTAATGAAGAGGATGAGGAGAACTCTTTTTCTTCTTCTTCTCCTTCTTCTTCTTCTTCTTCTTCTTCTTCTTCTTCTTCTTCTTCTTCTTTCTCTTCTTCTTCTTCTTCTTCTTCTTTTAAGATTTTATTTATTTATTTGTTAGAAAGAGAGAGCAAGCACAAGCATGAGGAATGTCAGGCAGAGGGAGAAGCAGGCTCCCCGCTGAGCAGGGAGCCCGATGCGGGACTCGATCCCAGGACCCTGAGATCATGACCTGAGCCAAAGGGAGACGCTTAACTGACTGAGCCACCCAGGCATCCTGAGGAGACCTCTTCTGACAGAGCATGTGCTGTGACCCCTCTGGAACCAGTGTCCAGATACCATGGCCTGTGTATCCTAGGGAAGCGTCTGTGCATGAATGTAAAGTGGCAGGATACATCTTGGAATTTGTGTCTGATTCAGTGTGAAGCAACCATAGATGAGAATCTTCCCAAGAGCAGGAGCATTTTCCTGCATAGCCTGGATCCAGAGGTGCAGCTGGGGTGCTCTTCAGTGCCCTGGGGGTTTCTCGAGCACATGAGGCCTTGCCCTGGGATGTTTGGCAGCCTATCTTGGTAGCAACACCAGGAAGTGGCACTCACAGGAGTCTCCTCAGAGGAAATTGCCAAACATCCCCATTTCCTCCTCTATATAAAGGGTTATTCATTGATTCCCTTCCAGTCAGAAGACATTTGTTAGAGTCCCTGGAGGCATGACAAAGGCTTGTAGTCAATAATGATAAGGGGAAATGACACCTGATTTTGCACCGCGAGCTGGTGAAGTGGGTCATAGCTTCATGAGAATTTTGAAGTAAAATTTGAAAATTGTCTATCACAGAAAGCTATGTGACCCCAAAGGCAGTGATATTTTCTTTAGCAGTGAGGAGGTAGAGCTTATGGGAAGCAGAATGTAATTAAAAGTCATATCCAATATTCTGCTGCTCAACTGATGTCTTATTAAAAATGTGTGCTTGTGGCCAAGGAAGTAGGAGGTGCACTCTCAGCTGTCAGGCCGAGAAAAGAGTGCTGTGCCCAGGATCCATCCTGAAAGGCCTGCTCACTCAGATCCCCGGTCCACGAGGAGGGAGTCGCTTCCATCGCCTTCCCACATGACAATCAAAATCACACCACAGACTTCACTTTTCTCACTTCTCCTACACAAGGGCTCATGGTTGGGCATAAGATAATGAGGACAGGCTCTGTCACCCACAATGTGGCAAGATAAGATGTAGCACAGTCAGGAGAAATTATTTTAGGGTCCCCTCCCCCAGAGTTCACACCGGTGACTCAATTCATCCCCTTTCTGGCTAATGGGTGAGAGCAGATACGGGATCCTCAGATGCCCTAAGTTTTAATTCTGGCTCCACCACTGACTTCATTTCTGTACTAGGTATACTATAAACATCTCCTGCATATGGCTCCTGGAAGACAGTATTCAACTGTAACTCACCTTACCAAATTTTAAGGAACACCAAATTATATTGTAAAGTCCTCTGTGGAGTTCAGTCAAAAGTTGCATCCTTCTCCAACCTGCCCGGCGTCAGTCTCCCTGATGCTTTGTGAACAGTCACTGCTTATAAATTGAGATTTACCCAAACATAATTGCAACAATGTTATCAAATCGTACTCATTTTTAGTGTTTGTAATTATGGTCACTAGCCCTCCACTTACACTTGACTCTGCCAAGTAATGGGTTTCTTAGATTGGCCAGTAAAACCCATCCTCTGCCTCATATACTTTTCACAGCCTTTAATTCTGTCTCTAAGAAGATAATCCCTGATCCCAAACACATTGTGTATGTTTTACATGAAAACTGAAAAATTCTTGGTGCCAGTGAAGATAATAGAAACGTTAAGTAAATGAAAGAATCAACTAATGGCATTGAACTGCATAAGAAAGAAGCAGAGGAGGAGCAGAGGAAAAAAGAGGAGGAGGATGGGGGGTCACAGGAATTAATGAGTTACTCTCTGGACCAACAGTAAACTTAAAAGTGGGTGAAGGACATTTCCTTTACTCCTGTGCCTCGGTTTGTTTATCTGGGAAATGGGGGTAACAGCTCAACTCCGGCTTACTTAGTATTTATATTTCTGCCCTATTTATAACCACAGTTAGTATTCACTCACTAGCTACAAAACTATAAATGCCCATCAGGCACATTACACGTAACTTTCCGTAGAAAATAAAATATTATCGTTGGTCCCTGAATAATTCTACCTGTAGATTAAGTGTGTTTGAGGGTTGTATTTTCTTCCTTTGCTTGTTTCCAATGAGGTTAGAAATGTTTGTTGATTACAGTAATGTCATATTTTTTAAAACAGGAACCTCTTTATTATGGTACTTCCATATAGGTTTCCTAAGTCCATAAAACTCTAATAAATCCATGAGAAATTCATTGCTAAAGATTTAAGACTTAAATATTAAAACTCTATAGTCAGCAAATGTTCCCAAAGAAATGAAAATACCTAGGAAGCATATGACCATGTTTTTTTGGCCTTTATTTAAATATTAAAGAAAGGGATGGCTTATATACCCATTTAATTATATTCCCAGAGAGAATGTGTATGAATCAGGTGATAATAGATTAACGTTGACTAGTGCAAACTGCTTCCCAAAGCATATATTAATATCATATCATGGTCCTTGAACCACAACCCATGCAGGCTAGACTTCAGAATTTACTGTATTTCAGAAAGGTAACATGAGTATATGCTGTATATTGTGCAGCATCCCCATTGGGGCCCAGAGGAAGCACTCAAACCCATTAAATTTTCTATAGTGAAACATATAAATATTCACAGTAAGTGGGATAATCACTATTAAATATTCTCACATTGGTTCAAATAATTGACCAAAAATAACAAGTTTTCAGAGTTGTCCCCTCAGCCACCCCTGGAATTCCAGAATTGTGCATAAGCAATTGTTGACCCGTATTCTTTAAAGTATTTGGGATGCTCTGCAGCCACCTGTGGGAAAGTCTGCAAATTTAATGAGCACCCATGGGAGGATATAATATCACATATAAATAATAGCCATAGGCTCACATTTTCAGGGACTCACCAAATATAGAAGCTGGAGAAGTTTCCTGCCTTGAGTCCCAGGATTGAAATAAATGAATTCAAGAAACTGCCAGATAGTGCTGCTAGAAAGATGGGAAGAGGAACCGTCAAAGGAGAGAGAAGAGGACCTATAGAGGGGGCGTGCCATGTAATATGTCTCAGGAAATTATCTGGCATTTAATAGAAGAAAATCAATAATGGGCAGGTTTGCAGAGATATTATATAAGATGAGAACTGAAGCTCCTACTCAAACCTCAGCCTGGTTGGCAGCAGGGCTCTCCACGGGTTCATCACTGGGCTCTAATACATGGCCCTGAACTTGGAAGGACCCACCCTTGGTCAGTGCTCTGCTCTTAGTGTTGGATTCATAATCATTGTTGAACAGGGACACCCCCCAACTTAATTTTGCAATGGGACCCACACATTATGTGGCCAGTCCTGTCCACAGGCAAGCCTGTCCCTAGAATGGAGTGGAGGACAATCTTTGCTTTCTCTTTTTGCCTGAGTAGGAAAATCTGGTGCTCCAGGAGGAACGATTCTCACCAAGAGGAGAAGGCTTGCTCTGCTGGTTCCTCTTGGGTCTCCTCCTGGCACAAACTACTTGCACAAAAACTTGTAGATCAGTGATGCACAATGTCCCCCCTCTCTTTATGAGGACAGACAACTGTTTCCCTATAAACTCTCGATAAGCAATGGCATAGTAAAGGGTGCACAGTCCCTGTGAAAGGGGGACTAATGGGGAAGACCATCGGAGCAAGTGCCTTTGCTAGTTCAGCAGAAGGTGAGGTTTTGGAAGGCACAATCTTCCCAAGAAGGTTAATGGGCATTATTGGATTTTATTGATTGATTCATTCATTCAACACACAAACCCCCCATACATCCATGTACCTTTCCACATACACACCCTCCATATACACCCCCACATATGTACCACATCACACACACATACACGCATACCGCCTTCCACTTACACACCCCCACAAACACACTGTACCTCCACATACGCACATTTTTACTGTGTCTAGTTCAAGCCAAAGAGATGGATTCTCTCCTACCTTAACAAAGAAATCTTTCCTCACTTCTTTCTTACTCGTCACTGTCCTGTTTTCCTCTTTCCCCTCACAGGCAACTAACTAATGGCAATTGTTGTTTATCCCCAGGTTCTCCACCACCTTCCCTTTAGTCCTTATCCATGGGCTAGCTTCTGCCACCATCATCCCATTGACAAGGTGCTCAGCATGGTCTTCACTATTATCAAGAAAACTTGTCTCTCCCTCCTCAAGACCATAGTCCGGCCATGGAGATGTCCAATTGATAAGTATTTTCTAGAGCGCTCCCTGCCTGACCATTACTTGAGTTTGGAACAGCTGACCACTGCCTTATTTGAGTAGGCTCTCCTTCAGTTTCTAGAACACAGTTCCTTTCCTGGTTTCCTCTTCCTGCTCTTATATTACTCTCAGTCTTCATTAGAGATTCTCTTTCTTTCCACAATGGTTGGGGTCACTGAGGATTTCCTCTTTGTCCTTCTCTTTTTTTTTTTTCACTCCACCCTTCTTCCTGGAGAAAGGGATGGATAACTTCCTGTGGTTTCAGTGGTCATTTATGCTAATGGTGGTATGGAGTGTGGTTAAGCGCCTAACTTCTGGAACCATGGAGACTTGGGTGTAAATCCTGGAACTTCTACCAACTGGACATTTGACCTGGGACAATATGCATAATCCCTCAAGCCTGTTTTTACATACATAAGATAGAAAAAAAGTAATTATCTCTAAGTGCTACTGTTATCGTGAAGATTCATTCATTTACCAAGATGTTTTGAGTAGCTACTATGTTATGCACTGGATACATAGTGATAAGAAAAACATATAAAAATCCTTGTCCTTGTGGCACTTCTACTATAGTGTGAGATAGACACTGAAGAAATGAGAAATGGGCCATTGGATATGCAACAGTGATAGGAGCTCTGAAGAATAAAGCAGGACAAGAATTAACAACCTAATAAATGGGAAAGTCAGTATAGTGCCTAGCATGGAGGGGAAGCCCAGTAAATGCTTGCCACCAACATCTCCCTTGTCATCATCCTTCAAATCTGTCTCTAGCCTGGACTTCTCTCTTGATGCCCATAAAGACCTCAAATTAATATGTCTAGAGCTATATTCATCTCATTTCCCTACCTCTTATATTCCCTTATTTTTTATTCCCCACCTTGGTCAGTAGCACCCAAATCTCAGCTGGCCATCAGTTCTATCACCCTGATATGTATTTTAGCTCCGCCGTCTTCTCCAGCCCTCCTACCTCTGACCTGATTTCAGCCTTCAGCATTTCTCACCTGATCTAGTGTAAGAGCTGAGTTTGCCTTCTTCAGGTTGTTCTGGTCAGTCCTCCACACAACTGCTGTGATGGTGGGTTGCTCCTCTGGTTAAATTCATGATGGCTTTCTATCACCATTGTCAGGGATAGCCCAAGTTCCTTAATCTGCTCACCACTCCAGACTCCCTACTGCTCCTGCTCAGGTCTTTCCCACCCCCTCCTTCAGCATTGTAGACTCCAAGACACTGAAGTGAGGAGCTCATGACTTGCACTAGACTGTCTTACCCCAGAACTTTGCCCCCACCACTGCCATTTTCTCTCCTTGCAATGCCTTCCCCATGCCCTTTCACCTGGACAACTACTGCTCACCATCAAAGACTCAGTGCAGACATCACCTCCTTTATGCTCTTCCCTAGTCTTCACCTTACCCCTGCCTTCTTCCAACCATTCCTGCACTGGGTATTTCCTAGAAGGTTCCCAAAGACGCTGCTTGAATCTCCGTCTCTTTCACTGAACTCACCAGGTTCCTCTGGATTTTATTTTTGTGTGTGGTCTTACCAGATGCTATTGCAAGACAGGATTGGGTCTCACTTATTTTTCCAGGCTCTTTCAGGAGCACCTCCAACCCCATCCTACCCCCAAGCTGTGTGCTCCATGGCCTGTAACTGTCAATAGTGAATTTGCCAAAGTCTGGATTTGTCAACTTTACAAAATACCCTGTGGGAAATACCAATGGTTCATTCTAAAATTGAATATATGGAAAACTTGCCTCTAACCTTTCAAGGCCACAGTTCAGCACTGAAGATACCCAATTTACATGATTAAACAGACCATTTAACATCTCAGGTTATGGCATCTATATTCATATTTATAATGACTTTAATTTTTTCTCCAGTTACTTCTATGTAACTGGAGAGAATTTTGCAAAACAAGAAGAATCTCTGGTACAGGGAACTTCCAGGCTCTGAATGGTGATACTTCTACTAGATTGTTGAGATCCCTTTCTGTTCGGTGCCTTATGGTAGTCTGAACCACCTAGCACAGCTCTTAGCATCTAGAATAAAAACAATTTTCTCTTCCCTTTTCCTTCCCTGCACTATATTCTCTCTTGAGTCCCAATCTCTACTGTGATAACCACCTGGAAACTCATATTCTGTTATGTTCAAAACTAAACTAAGTTCCTACATTGCCCTGACCCATCCTTTTCCTTCTCTCGAATTCACATCTTGGTTAATGGCACTGAAGTTTATGCAAGGCTCCAGGTCAAAGTCTTCTCAATGACACTTAACTCTTGTCTGCCCCTCTCTCAACACACCTCAGCAGTCTTCAGATGGTGCACTTTGCCTTCTTCAGTTGTGCAGTCTGTTCAGTGCCTGGTCGCATGAGTTTGCACTCTCATCTCCACCCCCAAAGTCCTGTAATCTCTTGCCTAAGCTACTTACATGGTTTCCCCTGTGCCGGGAAACTCTTTCCTTCAACAGATCTTCAAACTGCTTCCAGACCTCAGGCCAACTGAGACTTTAAAGTCTTCAATATCTTATCATCACCTGCAAGATGAATGGAAATGCAGTAGTATCACATATATAAGGAGTTTTGCTCTCTGGGCCCCATATACATTTTCACCCTCATCTCTCTTTGTACTCCAAAGCACAATCCCTACTACAGCCAACACTGTTTTTTTCTCAAAATGTCATGGTTTTCCATGTCTCCTTACCTTCCTACTTGCTGTCTTTTTTTTTTTTTTCTTTCTTGTATTCTCCCCCTACCTGTGTGCCCTGCCTGGAGAACCTCTGTTCTCTCAAAACCTTGCTCAAACATCCTGTGGGATAATTGTATGATTCCCTCTTCTGTCCTGTAGTCCTCTCTCATATCCAATCTCCCAACAGAAGGCAAATTTGCTGTCAGAGGACTTCCTTCTAACCTTATTAGTAATTCTCACTATATTACATTTGCTTAAATATTTATAGCACCCACTAGACTGGGAACTCCCAGCAGCCAGGGGGTGGGTATCATCCCCATTTTTTATTTCAAGTATCTACAACTGTGCCTGGCACATAGTCAGCACTCAATAAATGGTTTTCAGTAAACAATCAAATGATAAATATAGCAACGTCAGAAAAGCAAAGCATTCATCTAACAGCCCATAAATTTTTTTTCTTTTTATAAGAGGAAATGTGCTGCTCAGAAGATAATGAGAAACTGTAGTTTCTTATTGCCAAAATGATCAGGAGCTTATAAATATGCCCATAAAATTCATCCCTTACACAGTGGAGAAGATAGACATGAATTTGCAGATAATGACTTTAAAAAGAGATACTCCCAAGAGTTCTTTTGAGGTTTTATAGAACTGCTGAAATAAAGAAAAAGCCAACTGTAGAGACCACAAAGAAAGTCTCTAGGGGACTATGGACAGAGCAGTTATTTGGAGTAAACTATAAAGTTCTCCTTTCATGGGAGGACATTGGTGAGAAAATGAAAGACTGGCAGTAAGAATGAGAGCAAAAAGGAAGTAGGAGGGGATAAAAGGCACCAGAAAAGGAAAACAAGTTCAGTAATGACGTTAGAAGAGATATGAATAAGGGGAATATAAATAATCATGTGAATGGGAAATTATCATTCTAAGATTTACTTCCTTAAAAATATTTTGAAAACAATGAGAGAAACATTAATGAGATTTTTAAATGGAATCAGGAATTCCCTGCTCTTGACCGTGGTCTTTGAAGAGCACGTATTGAAATCCATGTTTACGATGAAAATACTTAACTGAGATGTGCACATAAAATGTATCAGAGTGCTTTATTCTCATGGGGAAAGCCAACTTGAATTGAGAAGTGTGGTCAATGAAGACTGATGTTGACAAGTCATAAATCTTCAGATGTAATTATGGATCAAATGATACAGCCATTAGACCTCCTAGTTATAAAAGATGTATTTAAGAAACAACTGTCTTGGGCATCCAACTTGCTACGCTTTGGATTCACATAGCCACTTCCCCAGAACACTGGCCTAGATCCAGAAGATTTGTTTGGGAACAGTCTCTACACCCATCTCTATTAGGAAGCAAGAATCCCCATTCTCCTTTGACAAATGTTTTCTTTTGTATTCGGGTTTGCAGCAAGTGGGGTGGTCCTCCCATGAAGAAGCATTGTAGCCCATGCAGACACTGGTCTGCATCAGTATCGTGTTTGAGGAACTGCAACTTCAAGAGCCAGGACCTCTCTTCCCTTCCTCACACTCATACACAGGAGCAATTACTACAAAACCAACAGTGGCATCTCAAGGGTGGCAAGGAATTTCATCAGACTGGGCAGGACCATCTGTGTCCATGAATGATACTGAGTCATAATGACAGAAGGCAAAACAACAGAAAATAGGCTAGTAGATTTTTCAGATTCTCTAGTTATCGCTGAGGGACATTGCAACATCTTACTGGTTCCCTCATTAATTAATGAGTTAAATAAAGTCCTCAGTGGGGTTTATTTTAGATCTTATTTAGAGTAAAGATTAACCCTCTTTTCAAATGTATCCTTTAACACAAATAAATAAGATGAGATATTAATGCAATGGAGACATGCCCCAAAGCATGCATTTTAGTTTCTGCTGCAGGAAATGATTCCACTCCCAGTTCTGTGACTATATCAAAGAAATGTTCATAGAGAAATTAGTTTAATGTCAGTCTCTGGATACAAAATCCTTTTAAATTCATGTTATTAAAATGATTTTGGTTTATGGAAATGAGTTAAAGGATCTAATCTTTCCTATTATTGAGTGCCTGACCCTTTACTAAGTTTAAATTTGCTATAATGTAAAAGTAAACTGAAGTAAAGCAGAGATTTCTATCACCAACAATACAGAGGACAGGATCCATAAGTGGCTCTGTTGTTACATATTCTGCATTTTTTATAAATTGGCATCGCAGGGATGACAGATTGTAAAAATACCTCTAAGATGAAAACAAAACAAAACAAAACACCCTGAGCTGGAAACTGGCCTTGGCTCTGAAGCACTCTGATGAAACCTGGGACCCACGGGAGGCGAGAACTGTGAGGAGCAGTAGTGTCCCCAGCTGAATTAAGCACAAATCCTCCCTCGAGAAAAGAATCCTCACTTTAGGCCTCCAAGTTTTCCATACATTTAGATCAACCAAATACACAAGTGAAAAGAAAAATTTGGGCATGAAAGTTGACTGAAATTGTATACAACCCCAAGAAATGTGAGAAAAGCAATTTCTATCTTCTTTCAGATTTATTTACCCTAGGAAAGAATAAACAAACCAGAATAAGCATTGTATGTCTGTGTTATCGTCAGAAAATACCCACTATCTACCCCATTACCCCTCAAACACTTATTCACCATTGGAGGGAAAAAATCCCCCACCAGAGCTTTAATTTTGAAGTGGGATATATGTATGTGCATTCACATCAAACTATACTCAAAGTGTGAGCATGCAACAAGGGAGAAAGGGAAAATGTTGCTTTATCTTAAGGGAATATTTATATAAATATGTTTTTCCATATTTTATCTTAGTCAAGATTAAGTGAATAATAGACATTCCAATTTTTTTAACCTTTCAAGAGACAAGGGAGCACACACATTAAAAATTCTTTCCTGTTTTTCCAACTTTATCATTAGGAAAGTGGGTTTTTGTTTTTGTTTTTTTAGATTTTATTTATTTATTTGACAGAGAGAGGGACAGCGAGAGAGGGAACACAAGCAGGGGAGAGAGGGGGAGGGAGAAGCAGGCTTCCCACGGAGCAGGGAGCCCGATGCGGGGCTCGATCCCAGGACCCTGAGATCATGACCTGAGCCGAAGGCAGACACTTAAAGACTGAGCCACCCAGGCTCCCCGGAAAGTGTTTTTTAAGTACCTGGAGACAAAGAAGAATAGGAGTCCTCACCTGAATGTCCAACTCAGGAACAGAGGGACCCAGAGTACTGTATTGGGAGTCGTGTCTGCACGTGGCCCTGACAGGCCTTCTTGGAGAATGAGTGAAAGGAAATTAAAGTCAGGTTCTTGGACACTAAAATGTAGACTCCTGAATAAAAAGAGGACTCTAACTTTGGGGTAGAGTGTCCAAGTCAACAGGGAACACATCTCAAGACAGCAGAACCTTGTGGTTCCTGGATACTGTCTCTGGATCCCGTTAGACATGAGCAGAAAGGAGAGACTTGAATCAGTTAAATCATTAAAATGTTCCCTGGTTGTCCTGGACAGAATGTGACACAACTAGCTCTGGGCCGGGGCTGTTACAATAGAAAGCACTACAGTTCCCTTTTGAAAAGACTGCACACACACACCAAATTTCAAATGTCAACACTGGTGGAAGAGGGAATTGTTTCCTTGAGAAGACTTGTAGGCTTGGAAACAAGAATAGCAACTAGGGGAGTATTGAATGAAATCATGAAACGGAGGATAACATGGCTTTGGCCCCATAGGGAGCCACAAAGAGCCACGGAGGACAATCTCTGAGAAGTCCCTAGGACCTTGTGGGGAAATGACAGAGACTTGAGGGAAGTCTCAGTGACTCTACAGGGTGGGGCCTGGAAACACCAGATTGATGAGATTATTTCCTGATCTTGGAACTCCCTCCTTCTTAGGGTCTGAGCCTCTGGGAGCACCACTGAGGTTTTCATTACCCTATGACAGTTAGCTAATCCCTAGCTTTCCACCTTCACTAAGGCTGGTGTTGCCTGGGGGAGCTAGAGTTACAAATATGTGACCAAGAGATTGTAGCAGAGTCAAGATAGCATTCTACAAACATGCATCTAAGGGAAGATTTCAGGCCAATGGAAAATTTCGCACTCCATTAAGACTTGAAAAGAAAGAATAGTCACTTTTCTTTTTACTCTCCACTATTTTTTCTTAATTTAAAGTTATCTGTAACTCTATCTATCATCTATCTATCTATCCATCTATCTATCATCTATCTATCTATCTACCTATCTATCTATCTATCTATCATCTATCTATCATCTATCTATCGCTATGGATGAATGTTTGTATCCCTCCAAAACTGGTATGTTGAAACCCGAATCCTTGTTGGGATGATATTTGGAGGTGCGGACTTTGGGAGGTTGGTTAGGTTTAGCTGAGGTCATGAAGGTGGAGCTCCCATGATGGGATTAGTGCCCCTACAGGAAGAGGAAGACACCAGAATCCTCTCTCCACACTCACACACACAGAAAAGGCATGTGAGCACACAGCAAGAAGGTGGTTGTCTACAAGCCAGGAAGAGAACTCTCACCAGACACTGAATCTGTGGCACCTTTATCTTGCACTTTCCAGGCTCCAGAACTGTGAGAAATAAATGTTTGCTGTTTAAGCCACCCAGTTTATGGTATTTTGTTATAGCAGCCAGAACTGACTAAGATAAGAATTATTTTTGTTACAAAATAAAGCCACCCTTGAATCCTATCCAATCTCATTCCCCTTCCAGAAAATAATCTTGTTATCACTTTTATGTATACCCTTCCTGGGCTTTCTCTATGTATATTCATATACTTACTTAGTGACTCTTGGACATGTTACTTAATCTCTGTGCCTCAGTTTCCTCATCTGTAATGTGGATCATAATATTATACATTTTATGGAGTTATTGTGAATTTTAAATGAGATGGTTTATATAAAGCCATTAATACAGTGACTGGCACATGGGAAGTTTTCAAACATTCTTATAACTATATTTATTTTTTATATTTCTATATATAGTTCAGTTTTATGTATCTTTATTTACACAAATGGAATCATTCTATATGTATCTTTATGAAACCTGATTTTTCATTTAGCAAGATATCCATGATGCCTTCTGTGTCTAAATATATAGCTCTACCTCCTTCTTTATAACTACTGTGCAATAGTTCATGGTATGAATATACACAGGTAACCTAACCATTCCATTGTGTTAAGGTTGTTATCAATTAATGACAGTGACAGATAATGCTTTAGTGCACCCTATTGGGTAAACGTGTAGATTCTTCTCCAGGATAGATACCTGGAAGAGAAATTTGTGTGTGGAAGGTGATAATCATTACTAATTTTAGTAGACACTGCGGTTCCTTAAAAAAAAAAAAAGATCCACTAATTTGTACAAGAACAAAGTGTGTCTTTCCCAACCATATGAACTTAAGTTTTTCCACTTTTGTTTTGATTAGGTCTAAGGATTCAGCTTGTAATACTTAATGCGAAGCATGTGAACCTGACTGGTGAAATGTGTATGGCCCATTTGTCGCTGACACTTTTCACCCACACTGCATTTACGACAGTAACATGGGGTCACATTCCTTCCTCCTTGGAGCCATAGCTCTTGGCCCCTTCAAGATTCTCTGTCTCAGAAAGAGGGCACAGTTCAACATAGAATATAAAATTGGAGATCATGTGGATTACTGAGAGGATTCCTAAAAATTCCCAGGAGTTAAGAACATAGTCATAGCAACCACGGTTGTTATTATAAGAAAACAGAATAAAATCTGCTGGGGGCACTTAGGCTGCCTTCTCCCCGCCTTCTTCCAACTCACTCTGCTCTCCTGTAGCAGCTGGTAACAGTCTGAACAGAACTGGGGGACAGAAAGTCACACAAGCCATCCCTTCACGGGTGCTTTCCCCAAGTCTGCACCAAGCCATCAGAGTGA
Organism: Neomonachus schauinslandi; assembly: GCF_002201575.2. Classification (NCBI taxonomy): domain Eukaryota; kingdom Metazoa; phylum Chordata; class Mammalia; order Carnivora; family Phocidae; genus Neomonachus; species Neomonachus schauinslandi. The sequence goes on along the minus strand of NC_058414.1, from coordinate 11,640,439 downwards.
GAATGTTCCTCTAGCAACAACTGTCTGTATTGAACTCTCCAGCCTCTGTTGAGAATTCATTCTTATATGAACCTGTCAGGAAGACATTCCTTTTCTAGAAGAAAATTTAATTATGATAACCAAAGAGAGAGAGACCACGACACATTATTTCCTCAGTAAAAGCCCTTTAAACATTTAAAGACATTTATTTTATTGCCAGTCAGAACTTCCTTCTTTAAAACCTTGTTATCTTTCCATTTTTTTCAAACCCTCAACTGTATTTTACACTCATTATATGGCTTCTTTCCAAGTTTTCTCTTTGGCATACAACTAAGAATATTTAAAGCATCCAATGAGCTTTGTAAAAATGTTTGGTTTTCATTTTTGTTTTTGTTTTTGTTTTTTGCTTTGAAGTACTTTGGGAGATTCCCATAAGTTTTTAAATTTTAGGAGTATGGTGATACCATACTTATTGATTTATTGAAAACTTACTTTCAGTTCTAAATGGTGTTTCGCTTTCACGGTCCTATACTACTTCCTGGAAGTCATACTCTCCAAATAAGGGTGACACACAGTAGAGGAGAAAGTGGAGAGAGGAATGAAGAAACACAGGCAATGAGCAAGAGGCTGAAATGTTTTTTCTAAATGTTTCTCTAATTTTAGCTAGCTTATAATGAATAAATCACACAGAGTCATCCAACCTATTTGATTATATAAAGCACAATTTACAAGTTTAGCTTGGAGGCCATATCAAAAAGTTTCATTGCTCAAAGATAGATGTTCTTTGATATTTTTCTGGCTTGATTTTTTTTTTTAACGGTCAAGGTGAGTGTTTGCTTGCACTTACTTTAAGAAGTTTAGAGGTTAATTGTGGCCATGCACAGTGGTTTAGAACTAGGGGTCTAGGGCGCCTGGGTGGCTCAGTTGGTTAAGTGACTGCCTTCGGCTCAGGTCATGATCCTGGAGTCCCGGGATCGAGTCCCGCATCGGGCTCCCTGCTCAGCGGGGAGTCTGCTTCTCCCTCTGACCCTCCCCCCTCTCATGCTCTCTCTATCTCATTCTCTCTCTCAAATAAATAAATAAAATCTTTAAAAAAAAAAAGAACTAGGGGTCTATTGGGGTTTTTTGGGGAGAAGGATTTTGGAGGGCGGTGTCCCTCTTCCCACCCAACTTAAACTTAAAATTTTATATCCAGAGAGATAGATGAAGAAGCATATGAGACCAAAAAGTCAGCTTTTTTATTTATAAGTTAGTCTGGATGACGTGGGTTAGATACGGACAAGTGGTCTCTTGCTAAGACTTTTTCCCTGAATGAGGTCAACTTAGCCAATCACGGGCCAGACCAGGCAAGAGTAAGCCTGTACCACATAGGAGCCTACCCCAATGAACATCTCCCTTAGGGCAGGGCAATCCCAAAGAGAGAGGGAGGAAGCAACTGAACCAAGACTGAGAGGCCAGGACCACAACTCAGGAAATTCCCTCATCTGATAACAGGAGGAATGGAAAATATGTGTAATTGTCTCACTATAGCTTTTGGCTTACTGTTCTTTTTAATCGTGGTAAAATACACGATATTGAAATTCATCATTTCAATTATATTGGAGTGCATAATTCAGTGTCATGCAGTACATTCACAAAGTTATGCAACCATCGTCATATTACCAGAACACTTTCATCACCCCTAAAGGAAGCCTCATATCCATTAAGCAGTGACTCCCCAGTCCTCCTTCCTCCCAGCCCCTGGAGACCCCCAATCTGTGTTCTGTCTGTATGGACTTCTGTATTCTGGATGGTTTATAGGAATGGAATCATATAATGTGTGGCTTTTTGTGTCTGGCCTCCTTCACTGAGCATAATGTCCCCAAGCTTCATCCTTATTATAGCATGTATAAGTACTTTATTCCTTTTAGCGCTGTATAACCTTCCATTGTACCACTATACTGCATTTCATCTATCTGTCCATCTCCTGATGGACATTTGGATTGCTTCCACCTTGGCTATTGCAAATAGTCTTGCCATGAACATTTGTGTACAACTTTTAGTTTGAATACTGCTCTCAATTCTTTTGTGTATATGCCAGGAATAGAATTACTGGGCTATATAAAAGAATTCTATAATTATCTTTTTGAGAATTACCAAACTGTTTTCCACAGTGGCTTCACCATTTTACATTTTGACCAGCAATGTCCAAGGGTTCTAATTTTCCACGTCCTGGCCATCACTTGTTTTCTTTTTCTTTTTTGTTTTTTTAATTATAGCAATCCTAGTGGGTATGAAGTAGCATCTTATTGTGGTTTTGCTTTGCATTTCCCTAATGACTAATGATGTTGAGCTTTTTCATGTGCTTATTGGTCATTTGGGTATCTTCTTCGGAGAAATGTCTATTCAAGTCCTTTTGTTACCAGGTAGTAGATTGTAAAATTGCTAGATTCTTGTCTTCCAGAAGAAAAGAATTCAATAGAGAGTTAAAGCAGCAAAGAGAGTTATCATACTACCCTCTGAGTCTGCCCTGGTTCCCCTCCCCCAAACTTTTGTGCATGTTCCTGTCTGCCACCTTCCCATGAGCACCTAAGCAAAACCCATGGGGGGGGGCAAAATCTGCAATGCAAATGATATTATAATGATATTATAACAGCCCTGAGGTTACTAGCTGACAAGGTTTTCCTTAGGTGGGCATGCACCAAAGTTGGAAAAGTCCCTGCAGCCTGTATCTTTTACTTATCAGACTGTGCTAAACTGCAAAAGGGGTTGTTCTAAGGGAGACAGGAAGTCTTTGGGCAGAGTCTTTGGTCCCTGGCATTTTCTCATCTGCTATCCTCCTTTCTCCCCTACTGCTCATGTCTAAACTGTCTACTCTTGCACTCTGACCACTTTTTAGTTTAGTTGTCTTTTCATTGTTGAGTTGTAAATACTCTTTATATATTCTTTATATATTTGCAGATATTTTCTTAGGGATTCTCTGGACTGTCTTTTCACTTTTTATAGTGTGTTTTGATGAACAAAATTTTTAACTTTTATAAAATCCATTTATCTGTTTTTCTTTTATTCCTTGTGCTTTTGGTGTCAGAGCTGAGAAAATGTTGCCAAATCTAAGTTCATGAAGATTTATCCCTGTGTTTTCTTCTAAAGAGTTTTACAGCTTTAGATCTCATAGCTCACTAATAAAAACAAACAAACAAAAACCTTCTTCTAAACATCAGCTTTATTTAGGTATGATTTACTTAAAATAAAATGCACTCATTCTAAATGTACAATTCAGTGAGTATAAACAGATGTCTACCCCAATTTAACCACTACGCCAATAAAGATATAAGAAATTTCCATAAAATCAGAATATTTCCTTGTGCCCCCTTGCAGTCTTCCCCACCTTTCAATCTATGTAATCACTGATTTTATTTCCATCACTTTAGATGAGCTTTAAGTGTTCTAGAACCTCAAATAAATAAAATCATACATATATTCTTCTGTGTCAGATTTCTTTTGGTCAGCATAATATTTTTTTTGATTCATCCATGCTGTGTTTGGTATGAGTGGTTTGTTCCATTTTATTACTTTGTACTATTGCGATGCATGGATATATCCTAATTTATTTATCCCTTTACCTATTGCATGAACATTTGATTTTTTAAATATAAATACCATTTACTGGGGCACCTGGGTGGCTCAGTCGGTTAAGCCTCTGCCTTCGGCTCAGGTCATGATCCCAGGGTCCTGGGATCGAGCCCCGCATCGGGCTCCCTGCTCCGCGGGAAGCCTGCTTCTCCCTCTCCCGCTCCCCCTGCTTGTGTTCCCTCTCTCACTGTGTCTCTCTCTGTCAAATAAATAAATAAAATCTTTAAAAAAAAATACCATTTACTTTTTCCCTTCATTATAAATGCAAAGCAGGTTTTGGGTAGAAAAACTAGAACATGTAAGCAAAAAGAAGGCTGAAAAGTATAAAAACCACAATTTTACTATCTAAACGTTGTTAACACTGATGTATAACCTTCCTGAGCTCCTTCTGGAGTGTGTATGGGTTTGTGCTTATTTATAAAAAAACTTGATTGGGACTTTTCCCATCATCCTTAACATTTACCTAAAGCCCCAAAGCTGAAATCAAGGGGTGCTAAGGTCCCCATGTGAGATAAAGAGCCAGTCATGTGGCTAGACATGTTATCCCAGGGCTGAATAAGGGGTGACAAAATCAGTCCCAACATCCTCAGCCAGCCAATATCGCAATAGTCCTTCCTTTAGAGCCTGTGTAAGAAGAGCAAGGGGGAATTGTTGAAGTCATTGGCCTTGTGGAGTATTTAGATTTAAGGTAAAAATAAAATTTTTCACCTTTTCCTCTAATGAAGATGTCCGTGCTCTTCCCTCTTCAAGGGCAGGCGAGGACAGAGCCAAGGGAATCACCAAAGCAAGCGGGGGGTACTTGCAATCATGGGTGACGGGCAAACACTCTCCAGTTGGATGTCTACTTAGGTGGTGGACTTGCTTAATTGACTGCCTGATTAGCAAAGGAAATGGAATAAGAGAGAGGCCAGGGTGGCAAGAGGCAGTGTCAGTGGAGTGGTACAATTTGGCACGTGCTAGGGGCATGAGTTTCCTGCATGGTCAAATGGAAGCCACAGGACGTACCTGGGTCCAGCCCATCTCGTCCTGCTGCCCACTTTAGCGAGGGAATCCCGGGAGGAAAATGCATGTGATTGTGTGTGGCAGGAACTGGCAGGGTGGACACGTGACCGGCACGGCAGGGAAGTGTAAAGCAGGGAGGCTTCGTGAGGCTCCTTTGGAAGCTCTGGAAGAGTCTGCATTTGGATGGCCATCTCACTGGGGGCCATGCTGTTGGCTGCTGTGAACCAAAGCAGCAGAGATCAGAAGGGTACTGCCCGTGGCCAGATCCTGAAGGAGAAGACATTTCCCTGAGAGGAGGGGAGCAGACTCTCCTTCCACCTTCCACATTCCTCTTGCTGACACCCAGGACCTGGGTGATGACATCGGACCCAGGTTTGAGATTGAAAATTTAAACCGGAGAGTACTTGTAATAACTCAAAGTGACTAGAAACGGATGGGATAGTCTGTCTTTAAAGAGAAAGGAAATGGGAGCCCAAAGGGCTTAGTGGAAAAAGTATGTGCAGAGAAAAAATTGTTTCATATTGAAAATAGCTATTACACATGCACATAGAACATCAGCACCATTTTTCATAAAAATGAGACCACACATCATACTCTTTAGTAAACCACTTCATACAAAATTTACCCACGTATAACATACAGACTGTGCCCATAAATATTCACCAGAGACATCATTTTAAATAGCAGAATAATATTCTGTGACATGCTGGAAGCACAGTTTAGAGCTGGACATGTAGAGTGTTCCCATTCTTTTCTCATTAACCTACACAGTGATAGGACAAATACCGTATTTGCACACATTCTGAAATAATTCCTCAGGAAGCAATCTAGGAATAGAACTGCTGGATCAAAGGGTGTACATATGTTTGTCTGTCAATAATATGTTTACCGACAATGTTGTGCTAACTTATGTGGCCACCAGCATAAAGAGCACCTTACATTTTGTTAGACCTCTTTGTGAACCGCCCTGTGGGGTTATTGCATTGTATTTGCATGAAGACTGGCTAACGGCACTTAAAGAGTCTATATGGCTCTACGCTTGACTAGCCACATGGAACATCTGTTTGGTAAAGGACATACTCTCTAATTCACTGCTGCCCTACGCCTTTCAAAAACTTGGCCAGACAAATAGCAGTTCGTGGAGAGATGGTCTTCCCCTTATAGATAGCTTGAAACTTGTCCTTGGATCAGTCAGCTGATTCATGAGCAGACTTCCAGGGTAGCCTAATTCCATGACTCCATTCTGCCCCACCACCCATGGGTTGTTTTGCCAAGTGAAATCCAGTACGATGTCATCATTCTATACCAAGGGAAATTATAAGTGACAACTCTGTGAAATCTGTCACATGTTTACAGAGAGGATTTTGTTATTACTTCATATGGTTTCCTTTGTAGGAGGAGTCTTGGCGGGGTCGGGGGAGGAAGTTGTCTGTCTCACTATAAGAAACCATTGATCTTTTCCTGAGCTAATTTGGCTTAACCCTGTGGACACAGTGAAACTTTAATGACCTTTTAAGAAAAAAATCAGATTTTAGCCTATATTTAGCAGGAGAAAAAGATTTCAAGCTCTCCTTATTTCATTCTGGTTCTGGGCTACATTGTTTAACCTCTTATGTATTTTATTTCTTATCTTGAAATATAAACATGCCTTTCTTGTCCTTCTTGGGTCCTCTTTTAAGTCAGTTTGGAGTAAATAAAGTGGCAAAAAAGATAAATCCATTAAAAACAAGAAAAGTGTGCCTAGGTAGCAGGCATCCTCTTTCTAGGGACTGAAGCAGATGGGTGGGTCCCTGGAGGAAGGGGTTAGTAATCTGGGATAATTAAAGGCATTTCGATGCTATAACATTTCAGTTAGAGACTTTTTAACTCGAAAGATGAGTAGCTTTGCTTTGATACTTTGGTTAAAGAAATCACAGGCTGTGTGATGAGGGAGCAGCAGCTTAAAAATGCCTATGTGCCTCTTGGCTAGAAAAGCCATGTGGGGCCCAGATGAGAAGCGACAGAGGGCTGGTTGCTCAGGACCAACTATCTCTAAATTCCATATCCCAAAAATGGAGCCATTAGAGCCCCCCCAGGTTTCACCTGCAGAGCTCTGTGGGGACCTGAGAAGGGAGAGGGCAGGATGAGAAGCAGGGAGGCAGGGGCAGGATGTCAAGAGGTGCTGCTCACGGCAATGTGTGTCCATGCACAGAGCACCCCTTGCTTCACACTTGTTAGCCAGCATGATGGTGAACAGCAAGCTGGAGCGCACAGCCCACCAACTTCATGCTCCTTGATTGCTTGAAGTTGCTCATTTCTCCCAGTCCTTGTTTGAGACCATTTCTTCGACAGATACGAGTGGTTTTAGACTTATAATCGGTTTTCTAAAAGGATGAATTCATCATTCGACAAAAATAAAATGATTAAAATGAGGGAGAGAGAGCAAAGGAAACATGTGCTTGAGTTGGGTGTGAGGTGTGGTGGGCTGCATCCTGGCCACCTACGCACAAATTCTTCACTGTACTTGGGATGGTTATGATGGGAGACACTTAGCTACCCCAAACCACAGAGGCTTAAAACCATGTAGATTTCTCATTCATGTCACACAGACACTAATGGTTGTGTGGGGGTTCTACTACAGATGTTCTCAATCCAGGACTTCAGCTGACAGAGCAGCCACCACCCAGAACATTGCCCCGTGTCCTGGCCCAGGATACCAAGGCCATGGTGAAGCTCAAACGGGCTCCTAAGGGGCTGGCCAGAATTGGCCCTCACATCGCATTGGCCAAAGCAAATCTTATGGCCACAACTAACTTCCAGCAGATGAAGGAGATTCCTTCCACCCAGGAGAGTCAGAATATCTGTGAACAGCTCCCAATAAGCATCGTGTCCTTTTGTTCTAATCCAAATATTAAATCCTACTATAGTGGCTACAGCCTTTGAGGAATTCTTACAAGTGTCGCTGATATTGCCACAAGGGAATTTGTCTTATAGAGTTGGGACACTCCTCTTTGCCCACAAAGTGTTCCAGATCTAATATAAGAAACTTTTTCCCATGACCGTAAATCTCCCAGATATTTCATCTGAAAGAGTAAGTGGGTAAGAACAGCCAAGAATATTTGAAAAGAGAAGAACAATTAACAAAAATTAATTTGTAATAAGGACAACAAGATGAATTCTTCGTGAGTTAGGTCCCCTTATGTGTGAGATTCCCATCAGCTAAGCTGGAGTCAGGAAAGGAGAGGGAAATCCCAGGCAGACATGGAAGGGAGTATACATAAATTTGCCCCTGACAGCCACAGATATTCTGGGAGAAAAAATGGAGCAAAAGGCAGGAGAAGCAGGAGCTGGGAAACCAGAGGGAAGCTGTGCTGATAGTGGGGAAAACTGAGCACAGGGTGTACTTGTTTCAATTTTATTAGAACTCAGAGGAGGTCGTCTTGTGAGCTGCCTCTGCACCTACCCAAGTGAGGCCCCTTTAAACAAAGTGAAAATCTGACATGCCATGCCCTATTATACTTTGGCGAGCTACACTCAATTTCTCATGGTGAAATCAAGTTGGCACAGGCCCTGAGAGGGGCACTCCAAGGCCAGCGGACTGCTGTGGGGTCCCTGTGATGGGGGGGTGCAGAGTCCTGTGCATTGATCTCCTGGCCCAGAGGAGGAGGACTGGAGGGCGTGGCACTCCCATGAGGCAGGCTGGGACAAGGTCACAGAGGCTGTCAGACACATCAAATCATGTTCCACTCGGGACCAGCTTGAGTTGCAAGTGACCAGGAGGACACATGATGTCATCCAGAAGAGCCAAAGCGAAACCACCCAGCCATGAGACACAGTCGGCCACCTTCACCCACCCAGACACCATCCTACGCAACTGAAAGAGGAAGGGAGGAGCCACAAAATAAGGGGTTTTTATGCAAAAGGAACTGAGTTATTTAGAGAATGATCAACTTTGGGGGTCAGATTGAGATTACTGAGTGGAAAAAGAATATCACAAAGATCAGCTCACCTAAGAGTCCTCATCTTTAACCCTGACTGCACATTGTTAGAAGCACTGGGAGCTTTCAGTGCTGTCAACCCAAGCCCCCCACCCCCAACTCTTACATCAGAATTATTGGTGGGGGGCTTAGGTGTGGGTGTGGGTATATACACATGCAAGGTCACATCTGCATGCAATTGCCCAGCGTTTATAGTGTGTAAGTATGAGTATAGTGTGTAAGTCTAATCAACATAAACTGTGTCATTAAAGGGCATGGCCTGGCAGACACTTGGGGCTTGAGGAATCTGCTCCAGAATTGTTGCTGTCCACTCCCGATCACCAACCAGAGGGGCCCAGTACCTGACTTCTTGGCTCTGGGCTTGGGCCCCAGGCTATGAATCCAGACCCCTTCTTTCTCTCTGACTCAGTCTCCAGTGTCGCCACCACTATGTGCTTTGGCCTGGCCCCAGCACCTTCCTCACCTCGTGTGGCCCCACAGGCAGCTCACCCTAGACCCACCAGTGCTTTGGATGGAAAATAGACAGATGTTGCCAAGAGATACAGATGCCCATGGTGACAAAGACCATGGGGAGCTGGTCAAGGCGTGAGCATATGCTCAGTGGACTGGTAGATTCTCACTGCGACAGGTACCAAAACGTGGGCCCATTGTCAGTTCTGTGGAGGGGAAGCTAGAATTCTAGACTCTTATCTGAAATTTTCTGATATTTAAATATCAATTCATTTTTTTAAAACAGTGTCTATGCTGGAGAGAAAAAAAAAAAAAAAAGCTATGGAAGGGCCAGTCCCGGTCAGCGGGAGATGGGGAGCAGGGTTCCACCGCAGAAACCTTCTGGAGCAGCAGAGTTGCTGTTGGAGGAAGGTTTGAGAAGCCAGGGTTCCGCCTGCCTTTTCTGGTCACGTGGGGCACAATGCAGACAGTTAATTGTTGGAGCTGTGACTTCACTAAAAGTTAGGCTTCCCAAGGGGCAGTTTTACAATAACGATAATAAAAACCAACAGCAAAAACAATAGTGGTGATTACAGTTTGGGTGTGCATACCTGCTTTAGAGAGGCCCCCCAAAAGCTTGATGCAAGCGCTTTAACCCCTTCAACAATCTCTACGGGGGTGGGGGGGCGTGGATGGCAGGTCAGATTTTTATTTTATAGCTAGAGAAACACATCTGGGGCAAAAAGAGTTACTGATTTGACCAAAAATCCCCCATTCTTCTCAGAGGTGGAGAAAAATCTGCGCTTCAGGACAGTACTTTGTTCATGATCTTGAATCTGTATTAAAAACACTTACCATGTGGCATATTTGCTTGTGTTATCTCTGTGACTCTCATATCCGTGCCAAACCATCCACATTGCACCCATCCTTCTGGGCCAAGTTCAGGGTCAGCTACTCTCCCTGGAAATCTCCCAGGCTGCTCCAGGCCTGGCTGAACCCCCTGCCTTCCTCTGCACCACGGCGTTTGGATGAGCACAGTTCATCTAACAATCAGTCATCCCTGTCTGCACCGAGACCTTATTGCCTTGTGTTTTTATTTAGCTTTTTATTTTTTATTTTTATTTTTTTTAAAGATTTTATTTTATTTATTTGACAGAGAGAGGGACAGCGAGAGAGGGAACACAAGCAGGGGGAGAGGGAGAAGCAGGCTTCCCGCTGAGCAGGGAGCCCGATGTGGGGCTCGATCCCAGGACCCTGGGATCATGACCTAAGCCGAAGGCAGACGCTTAATGACTGAACCACCCAGGCGCCCCTTATTTAGCTTTTTAAATGCTACTTAACTCCTAGTGATTCTTTCAGGGCTGGGATGGAATCCTATCCAACTGGCTGAGGTACCTCTCAGGGCCTCAGACAGAGCACACCTCACAACACACTTGTTCACTGTTTTCTTGATCTTAGCACTGACTTTCAGTTCTCCACAACAATGGAGAGAACAGAGCTGGGTGTGAGCAGGGTGTGGGCCCCAGCTTTGCCCCTTACCCATTACCCAGCCTCCAGGTACTCTGGGGCTCAATTTCCCTATTTGTAAACTGGGAATAACCATACCTACCTCCTGTGGCTGTGATGAGGATATGACTGAATGTAGATAGTGCTGGAACATTACCCAGCACTCTGTGTTACCTACATGCTAGCAGCATTTCTACTGTTATAAGTTATTATTACATCAGTATAAAGAGGTTCTAAGGTGCCCTGGTTAAATCACAGTAGTAAATTTCTTCATTTTAGATGCCATACTTATATTGTGGAACTTCTCATTTAATGGGACATAATCTGGTTTTGGCTTACATTTATCAATCTGTTCTTTAAATATGTATATCATATTTAATAGATATTAAATTTATATTTACACTTATATTTATATATATTTCTATAGAGCCAGCACATGGGGAAATAACAGCAAATAAGATGGGCAGGACCCATGTGCACACAAGGCTCAGTCAGTGTGGCCGGGAATAAGGATGCTAAACCAACTATTAAGTTTTGTGAACAGAGAAAGATCAAGTGCTAAGGAGGGCATGACAGAGGGACCTAACCTAAACCAAAAGATCTGGAAAGACCTCCTTTAACCTTCAAAAATTGTCATAAAAACTCCATCATAATAAATGGCCAATGGATACTGGTACTTGTAGAAACACTCACCTTAAATCTTGAAGTCATCAACGGTTGAAATAAATTGACCCACACTGAAAACAGTAAAAATTCCAACAGTTCTTTCACTCTTGCTGGTGGACTTGAGAAGCAGATAGAGAAGGGATTAATGGGCTCTCAACCCCTGTATAAGACATGCCAACCGCCTCCAGCCGCGTCCCCAGCAACCTGACCTATTGACTACTGCGGTATTGCCCACATATTCCAGAAGATACCTAGAAGCATAAGAACTGGGAATTCCCATCCTGGGTAGCTATCGAGTATAAAGACTTCTGTTGGGGGCTGGGTGCCCTCCAGCAGCATTTCTAGCTCCAGCCCACGCTCTCCTGACAGTTACCTGTTCCCCTCTATAGTAACCTCTGGGCTCTGACCAGCAGTGAGCAAAAATAAAGTGGAGGTTGTAGAACAGCATCAGGCATAGAGGAGGAGGATCCTGTTGGGGTGTCCCCTAGAAATTACACAGTACAGCTTTCTGCCCTAGACCCTGGAGTCCTCACTTCTAGGGGCAGCTTGAAGCTCCTGGCCTCCTGGTGAGTTACTTATCTACCTTTGGATGCTTCATTGCCACCGGAGTAATCTGAATCCCAAACTCAGTATTTTTTGAGGTTATAAAACATTCCACTACCTTATTCTGCTATATAACATTTCCAATGTCAGCACTTTTCTAGCTAGACTCTGGCCTAGAAATTGAAGTTCACACATGCTAAGGGAAGGGCTGCTGGTCTAATAATTTCAGTCCTACTGGAAATACCAGTGTGTCTGGGCCCCGTTCAAATCATAATAATACGTTGGGCTTGTTTTTGACATTTCATCTGAGATGCTCCAAAATTCTGTGGAAAATTCAAACTCGCTAAACTCCTCCATGCCCTTAGGAAGAAAAAGCAAGTTTTGAATTCTTCTCCTCTGGCTATAGATATAAAAGTAGATTCCGGAAAAGAAAAGAAACCATTGCTTGGTCAAGGCACCCCGGGGGGTTGCTAGGAGCAGGAGGCCAGCACGGGTGAGCGCAGAGGGAGAGTGATCCAGGTCAAAGCCAGACAGGTAGGCAGAGCTGGACTTCACAGGGCCTGGAGCATGGGGCCAACAACCTCGGTCTCACAACAAGGCGTAGGAAGAGTTTTAAGCAGAAGGTTTGGCTGAGGATAGTATGTTGAAATTGCATTTTTAAGCAATCATTATCCAGTGGAAAGTGAACTGAGGGGAAGGCTGGATGCAGGAAGACCAGCAGGGAGGCGTTTGCATATGGGGAGAACTGGGTGGATTTCAGAGGACAGATCTGTAGGGCTCGATGATGGCGTGGCTTAGGGGAAGTGGAAGAAGACAGTGTCAAGGATGACACTGAACAACTAAGAGAGAAAGATGTGGCACCGAGAGGCCAGAGATGCCAGGGGACAGCCACGGGGTGTCGGATGCCATAGAAGTCCAAGAGTGAAGACAGAATATTCTCCTGGGAGGTTATAATAATATTCACAAAGTGACTACTTCTGTACACTCTGAGGATGGTGTCTCGCCACCATGCCTTAAGATTAAGCCAACTGAATACAGTAAGTTCCAGTAGGTGCCAGGTGCTATAGAGCTAATGTCATCTGCACCACGCAACCTGATACTCGAAAGGACAAATGGCTCGGTCAGGCAGGGCTGACTACTGCTCTCACTTTCAGAGGAGGAAACAGGGGCTCTGAGAACGTACAGTTGCAGAAAGCCACTCAGCTGCTCACAGCAGAGCCTGGCCTCTACTCCAGATCTTTCTGACTACAAAGCCCAAATGCTTCACCGCACGATTTTGCGCTCCTTCATAAAGAGTCTAAACATGAAATGCCTAGGAATTTGACTGAAATAAATGATTGAGCTTCACAGAGGGAAAGACATATTATAAACTGTATTTCCAAACCAGGCAGGAACTTTACAAATACACATTATTGGTCACTGGGGTTCTGGATGACGCACCATGCCCTGGATCAGCACAATATCATGTGCTGTTTATTAGAAAAATAACTCCCATTGCAGATCGCCGACTGGTGTGTGTGCAGCCTCTAAGTTATGAAGGACAGCACAAATACCTACGTAAGGAAATGGAAAAGTAATGATCTGCCTCATTGAAAGAGAACAACTTACTTTTACCCATAAATGAAATATTATTAGATTTTGAAGGGCATTAACGTAAAGGAAATGCACCGAGGAAATGCTTTTTGCAGTTTCTACATGTGTTGAACATATGACCAGTACCCCCAGGTACTTCCAGCCCACATTTTGGCCATTTCCTGGGGAGGAGTTTTGCTTAAGGCAAGATGAGCTCCAAGGTGTTCGTATGGACACCCCATGGAAAGAATATGATGGGGGCAGATGGTGGTAGACACAGCCTCAACGAAAAGAAAAAGAACTCAGTTACTGAGGCAGAAACTCAGGCGTGTGGGAACATACACGTAACAAGGACGACAGTGGTCTTTTCTCAGTCCTCGCTTTCAAGAGATTTTTAGGTTCCATGTGGCTAAATGCCAACAGAGACCCAAAGAAGGGACCCAAGCCCCGGTCTGAATAATGCCTTCCCTGATTGATTACAGACTGAAGATTCCTTGTCATGGAGAGGACAAGGAGACAAAAGGACACTGGATGGTGGGGACCACTCAGGGCATTTTCAGGACAGGCTCGAACTGTGAATAGTGAGATGTTCGCAACAAGAACCTTGATTTTGCTTTTAATTTTGCAGAAGTGTAAGTCCGTGAAGTCGATGGAGCAGGAAGTAGAAGGGGCAACGTGGTGAGAGCAGAAGCCACTTTGCTATAGGACAAGAAAGGGAAATAGCCCAATGTCCCAGGTCTGCTTCCAGAGATTAAGGAAGGAAGTGCCCAAATCCAGCCCCAACTCCAAACTGCTGAACTCAAACCTCTTACGATTGTTACATGTTTGGTTCAGAGAGGACACTGTCCTCCTTTTGGCCTCATCTGCTGTATGGCTCTCCTACACAGAGCACAATGGGGTGAAGGGGTGCTGGCCACATTGGGGGTGCCATCTGGTGGAGCCACCGGACACACTGCAGATCCAGGCAGAAATCAGCCTCACTAAGCAGAGGGTTGCAAAGGATGCTGCTAATTTTGGTTTTGCCCGCTCTGTACCATAGGCTCTTGGCTTCACACCAGTGAAAGGCTACTGATTCAAATATTTGTATATGACAAAACTGAGACCCTAAACTCAGTAATGAGAATTACAGCCATTTCTAAAACTCCTCAAGATGTAGACATAAAAGCTATGTGCAAATTATACATATATAAACTATATGTTAAAATCCATCTCTAGAAAGGAATAAAGTGGAGACCAAATGAATACTTTTCATAAAAAGGAATACAGTTGTTTCTGAGATTTTGCTCTCTGAATGCCTATATTTTCCCAGTTTTTTTTTTTTAATGTTTTAAATCTTAAGTGAAGTCAAACATTGTTAGGAGGATCGCAGATGAAAAGAAGCAAGACAGGGGCTCCTGGGTGGCTCAGTCGTTAAGCAACTGCCTTCAGCTCAGGTCATGATCCCAAGGTCCTGGGATCAAGCCCTGCATCGGGCTCCCTGCTCCGTGGGAAGCCTGTTTCTCCCTCTCCCACTCCCCCTGCTTGTGTTCCCTCTCTCGCTGTGTCTCTCTCTGTAAAATAAATAAATAAAATCTTAAAAAAAAAAAAGAAGCAAGACAGTATCACAGTTCCAATTAAAAAGAAGATTCTTAGCTACATCAAAAATGACAAATTAAGTCTGACATTGGCCCTGTGCCTCACATCAGAGAAGGCCCAGCAACAGCAGTAAATGATGGTGACATCACTTTGAAAGGCTAGTCTGCACCATCCCTAAAGAGGCTTCTTCAGCAAGAAATTCTAGTACTGGGTAGAGATAAACATCCAAATCCTTTTTGCTAGAACTGTCTCTGCCTTTAACTGGCATTGTTCGTGACTTGTTTATTCTACAACAAGTTCTTTTTAATAGTCAATATTCCATGAAATAGTTGATACGGCAAGAAAAAGACAACATATTTTTGGCCATGGATTTTTTTTTAATTTAAAAATTCATTTTAAGTGTTTTTTTTAAAACCCACTATTTTTGTAGGGTTCTAGCTTTCACGCCAGTCAAGATTTTATCATTATATCCAGTGAACTCTAATGCAGATATGGTGGTTTCTGATGTCTAGTCTCCAGTTTCTTTACACTAAGAAACTGGGACTAAAGGCAGGATGAGAGTTGAGTTCTTATTTGGTGTAGACATTGTATGTCCTCTATTATTCATGACTGTTGGGCTTGGTATACTGGGAGGTCCACCTCTCATTTCAGGGACAGGATGGCTTCATCTTTTGCTTAAAGAGGAGTCTCTAGATGGACTTCTATGCATGCCTTTGCTGACCTCCATTAAACTTGTCAATTTTAGCTTTAACTCCACTGTGCTGTGGATTTCCTCCTTCCGCCTGAGAGGTCTGTGTCTGATTTCTCTCTCTGGACTTGGAGTGCTGGAGTGAGAACTCTGCAGGGTGGGGAAATGTTCTAAAGCACACCACGCAGGTGCAGTAACGTACTGCTTGGAGTCAAAACTGCAAATGGATCCTTATTGCAGAGAAACATGGTGGCCAGACATCATTCATGTAACAATAAACAGCATTTCTGTTTCCGCTGTGCCCCAGACAGTAGCTCAGTATACAACTGCTTAATCACTTCATGCTCAGGATTATGTATTACATCATACTAACACCTCCTTCTAGTTTCATCCAAAGATAGTGCAAATTGCAGGAACACTCCATCTTGCCTTCTCACGTGGCATCCCCAAGAACATAGCACTTCCATTTCAGATGACAAACAAGATTGGTCTCCAATCTTCTTTGAATGGCAGGCCTGGCATGGTCACTTCACAAGGGAGCTGTCAGCTCTTAACTGAAAATCACTCCTTGAAGTGATTTATAACTCTGCTATAAAAAGCTTTCATTTCAGCTAAAACTTGTACTTTCTTTCAAGTTTTATGACAAACACACACAGGCAAAAGCAAGGGTGTACGCATGAGCACAATATGCTTGCACACATGCATGCACATGGATGCACACATGCACACACAACACTCCTACCCTTTATTCTCTTATAAAAAAAGAAAAATGAATTTTTCAGAATGTTCTAAGGCAATTTAAAGTAGGTAGAGGTCATTAGCCATAAAGCTTTAAGAACTGCCCCTTGGCACCGCCTTTGATTGCCAGCACCCGTATTTGGATGGCATGTGTTTGATGGTTCTTTTGAGTCCTATACTGTTGCAGTGTCTTTCATACCGACCTTAGTGATGGCAGGAAGGTGGCAACCAACTCTAATTCCATTAAAGGCAAAAAGGAAGCCAACTGCACAATGTTGTCAAAATGTCTAGTCAATGTCTGTGTTCAGCCTTCTTCTGCCACTCTTCCATGTAAATAATCCTCCTCCCATCATGGTGGCACACTTTCCTGTTCCCAGGGCCATCTGATGGAGAGCTAACAGGTAAGCTGGCTTCCACCTATTTGGTCTTGCTGCTATGATACATGCAGGAATTAAAAAGAAGTGTACTCCTTATGCCAAGAGGTTCAGGCTTTCCAGACTAGCCAGACGTAGGGCTGTGGCCTCTTCACTCGTTTCTGAGATGCTGGGTTTCAGTTAGGGCATGCTTCATCCTGGAAAAGAGCCAAAGTTTAGATGAAAGTCCTTAGTAGGATGTAGAGAGAGACCCCACTAGCTGACTTCCCCAAGCAGAGTTCTAGGTACCTTGAACGGCAAATGCAGAGGGAAAGGCAATGTTCCGAAACATAGAGCAGCAAGACACTGAACCGAAGTCAACAGCTCTTGTAGAGTGACATAAATTGCAGAGCGGGAGTGAGCCACATTCTCCAAGGGGGTATATTAACTCACTGTGAATTAGGGAGTTTGGTAAACTAGACTGACTCATTCAGATGAGGTACTTGACACCAGCTGGCAAGGAACAATGAAACCCATTTTGCATTGATTTCCTAGGTGATCTCTGAGAGAACCTAATTCATGACAAGCAGTTTGGTCATCACTGATGGAAGTGTTCAGGTTCACTGCTATGAAATGGGGTATTCCACACCCCACCCATATGACTTTTCTTTTATCTTGCTTAAACATCACTCCAAATCAAAAGTGAGAAGCTCAAATTCAGGACAGATCTCTAGCTGGCTTCAGCTAGTTTGTTAGTACCATCTCATTTGATAGCTTTATCTTGCAATATGACTTACACTCCTAACCTGGGAACACAAACTAATTCCTATATTCTCTTGTATTATTTTATAGTCGCTGCCACTGGGGCTGAGGGTGGGAGGGCACATTACAACGCTAGTAGATTTCAGGTACTATTAAAATTATCAGAAGATTTATTAGGTCCCAGGGCCTGGCAGAGTAGCGTATCAGTTACCCAGGGCCCTCATCTAAAAAGGAAAAAGAGATTAAAAACAAATTAGAAAAGCATAACTATTTATAGCATGTAAAACTCATATTTGTGTCTACGATGCTAAGCAATTGTATTCCTCTCAAGGGTTCTGGAGGGGAAAAAAGATTTTATGAGTTTAATTTAGGAGTTAGTGCTAACTCAACTTAGGACAAGTCCCTTAATTGTAACCACCTGCTCCAACACCTTCAGGAAGTGGGAAAGCACATCTAGATCCTTATTTACTTTATGGATATGTCACCTTTTGCCATCTCATAGTAAAATTACATGGGGCTAGTTTTCATGTTCATGTCACCAGTTCTTGTAATAAGAGTGGAATTCCATAGTGCATAGGAAGGTTATGTTCGGAAAGGACCCCACTTCTCCATCCAGTTTATTGAATATCTTGATTGGAAGTGTATTTTGTTCAACATAAATTAAAGTGCCTCTTGCAGGTGGCATATAAGGTGATAGGAACCTCCTTCACTTAGAGCGCAACAAAATCCAAACATAATGTAAATATCTGCAGAAATAAAATTTACAATCCAAGAGTCTCCTAAGATTCATGCAGAACAAACAGGGTGCTTGAAAGATAGCTAAAGACAGAATGCTATGCCAAGTGGACATGCTCGGCATCAAGTCTAGAAAAGGGATTCCAAAGTACCAGAACTGAGCAGTGTTGACCCAGGGAAGAGGAACATGGGTCATATTTTGTTATGGGGCAGAAAGGGCAAATGTCTCCTGCTGAGCAGTGCTCATGATGATGCTTTGAGTCTTATTAGGTGCCTACACAGACAAAAGAATGGTCTTGCGCAGTGTCTCTAACACTTTATATCATATATTTCAATTTGTGTGTATTTATTTATAAATTACATTTACTTACTACTGTTATTGGCTAATACCTCCAGGGACAATATATTCTTTTTTTTTTTTTAAGATTTTATTTTATTTATTTATTTTTTATTCTTATGTTAATCCCCATACATTACATCATTAGTTTTAGATGAAGTGTTCCATGATTCATTGTTTGTGCATAACACCCAGTGCTCCATGCAGAATGTGCCCTCCTCAATACCCACCACCAGGCTAACCCATACTGATATGAGGAATTCTTAATCTCAGGAAACAAACTGAGGGTTGCTGGAGTGGGGGGTGGGGTGGGAAGGATGGGGTGACTGGGTGATAGACACTGGGGAGGGTATGTGCTCTGGTAAGCGCTGTGAATTGTGCAAGACTGTTGAATCTCAGATCTGTACCTCTGAAACAAATAATGCAATATATGTTAAGAAAAAAAAAAAAAGAAGAAGGTAGCGGGAGGGGAAGAATGAAGCGGGGGAAATCAGAGGGGTAGACGAACCATGAGAGACGATGGACTCTGAAAAACAAACAGGGTTCTAGAGGGGAGGGGGGTGGGAGGGACAATATATTCTTGGAGCCAGATTATCCTTAGCAAGTTTTATGAATTCCTATCTAAAAGGTTTTCTTGGTAACTATATTTTTTTGGCCAATTTGTTATCAGATTAGAATGTACTGTCATGTTTTTAACTTCATGATGTGGCAGAAGGACTTGGAAGAAATGTAATTGCCATACTTTTTAAATGTTTTTAACTTGGTTTGCGTTATTAGAAATATCTTCAACTCATGATTTCTTTGTGGAAATTTTTTAAGACACTTGCAAATACTTGGTTTAGTTTAAATGTGATAATATAATGTAATATGATAAGTTTATAAATGCAAGTCTCAGTAAGAGCAAATGAGTGAGGTCATGCCTATTGTCCCTCTAGCCTCACATCCACATTTGGAGAAGGTGAATGAGATTCTGATGTGCACATCCCTGACACTGCACATTGTTAAGTTAGCAAATTTAATCTCTTCCCTATTTTAACATTAAAATGGAAACAGAAATTTCCAGCCTTGTCCTCTCAGCACCCAGTGGAAAGTCTTGCATACCTGTGAGGAGGCATATCTTCTTAATTATGGACATTAGTGTCTCAGTCATCATTATGAGAGGTCCCCTACTGTCAATTAATAAATCCACACTGGAAGAGAACATGATGATGAGGATTGTGAATAATCTGGACAAAGTGACAAGGTGTCTTGCTATAAAATAGCAAACTGTTCCAAGATAAAGAGGCAAAGGCAAATCTCTAGACCTGAAAACCAGACACAGATCCAGGGGCACAGTGTGGAGATTCAGGGTATGCCACTGTCTGCTGGTTGCCCAAACGCCAACTAGCGTCTGTGGGGCCCATTGGATCATCACACTCTCAACTGCAACTGGCCACTTTGTCCTTTGGACATGCCATGTGACAGGCTCTTCCATCGATTAGCTGTAAAATGGGGGAATGTAAGAGACCACACAGGTCTTTATATCTGTGTGAGTGAGTATTTTTGCTTAATGCTCTATAAGCATTTCTGGAAGGTGCTACAAACATGAAAAACTTGCTTAAGTCTCATCAGACCAATGGCTCACTCCTGAATTAGCTCATATTTCCTTTAGTACCCCTGAGGTGGTACCCCAGCCTACTTCTCCCCGTGTGACATCTCCGGCCACTTGGTAGTTCAAAGGCAGTCTTAGCCACAAAGCCTTTCTTATCTCCCATAAAAAGATTTCTTCCACCTCTATACTTTGGTAATACTTTGTACTCAGTATAGCTTTTATTACCTTTTTGTGAGTTTCTTTCTCCTCATTCAAAGTTAAACTCCTTAAAAGCAAAGATCGTGCTTTATGTTCTTCCAAACATGGGGCGTAGTGCCTTGAAAAGCAGGCACTCTGATTGTATGTAGAAATGTATTACACTGACCCTCATGCTTTGGGATTCCTAGGCATCCTTTTCTAGTACTTTCTTTTTAGGCAGTAGGTTAAATAGGTCATATTTTAGTTGATACCATAAAAGATAAGATTGCCAAATACACGGCAATCCAAGGTGAGGTCCACATAGGCTTAACGGATTATCTGCATGGATTGTAATTAGGATTTAAATTCCACTCACACCTGCCAACAAGACAATCTCATAACTCCAAAGGAAAACCCCTTCAAAACATGCTTTTAAAAGTCACCCTAAATATTTTCGCACCAAAATGGACCTTGCAGAACAACTACTTTGATGCATGAAGGATCAGCTAATCAGAACTATTGAAATACAAGTGTCTTACAGACTAAGGAGAAAATATTTGCAGTGTGTGTTGGGTGTGACGAAAACCTAGTTTGAGAAGTTCCAGCAAAATAGAATGTCCTCCAGTTTCCAATTCCCTCAGTTCTGGAGCATTCCCGTGTTTCTTCTATTCTATGCCACTTTTTGGTGTTGTAGAAATAGTAGCTTCCCCACAAAGAATGATGTGTGCTCAACATCACCGAAGGCCTTGCAGACCAAGGCAGTAAACTCTGGTCGGGAGTCTGGAGCCCCAGGATCAGTGCCTGACTTCATCCTGGGCAAATTTTTTCGCTCAGGGGTTCTTCACTGTCTCCATTATTCAAAGGAGAGGAATGATCTCTGCTGGGGTTAGAGGCCTGGGAGATGGATAGGAAGACACTAAAAAGACTTTCTGAAATCTCTCCTAGAAAAGTGTGGTTAAATGATAATTCCACACCAGTCCAGTTTCCCAAGGAAATTATGTAAGCAGGGAAAAATGGTACAGTCAAGAAATACCGTCTAATGTCAGTTAGTCTGTAACATATTCTAAGTGGAAACATAAAATCCCTTGATTTTTCACTTTAATGAGGTCAAGTGAAATTTTAAAAGTGTTTCACAGTCTCAGTGAAATATGAATCTTTTTTTGAAAAGAGACACCAAGGCATACATTTAAGAAGCAACTCAAAAAAGGTTGTAAACAGTTCAGTGTGTGAGGTCTGGACTTAGTCATATGAACCTGCCTATGTAACATTACCATAATTCCTACAGTGAAGAGTATGTAGTAAAGAAAATAATGTCAAAGCAGTGGTAGAAGACACACTCGTTTGTTTTTGAGATTTTTTAGATCAAGAAGCCAGCAGACGTACACAACTCCTTCAACAGAAAATAAGCACTCTTTCTCGCTAAGTATTAGATGACTGCCTTCCGCAATAGCCACTTATTCCCAGTGTGAGTTATTGGTAATCATGTCCAAGGCTCCTGTGCCTGCACTGTGCTGTCCTTGATCCAACTCTTTGATGTACTAGATATAAATTCACTTTTTCACTGAATCAGCATGTGTTACATGTTGGCTTCTTCTTCCCAAATTGCTTTGGTTTTCTGCACAAGTATGCTTACTTTGGCTACAGTCAAGATGTCCTACCTTCTGGACGGCCTTGTCCAGTCTGCTAGCCCCTGGGAGCCATGATGAAGCGGGGAGGAATCTGGTTCCAAATTGATATTTGTTTGTTATTTTTGGAGCTCTCAAGAAAATTACAGGAAAATTGATTCTCTTTAGTGACCTTCTGCACCTACTCAACCCCTTCTGTTGCTCTAACATAGTTTTATTTCCTTCTCTGGTTAGGGTTTTTGTATATGTGCCATGAAAGATTAATAGAATTGATGAAAATCATTTTGCCTAATTAGAGGGAGTTTTTGAAGCTCATACAATGAAACTTCATTTCCTATCTAAGATCTACAGATCAAGCATTCCATTTCTTGCTGATGTAGTTATTTGGATATATTCACTTGTCATGAAAACTTGAATTACCTTATCTTATTAAAAAAAGGGAATGCTTTCTTTTTGTATCTGATCTTAAGGATGGATGTTCACATATAATGCCTGTCCCTAAATTATTTCTCGTTATTAACCAAGCCAACCAACTGTATTTCACTTTGTATCTCAGATACACAGTTTTATCATACCATGACTTCAAAATTATGGTTCATCTTGAGCTCCAACCTTCTTATTAAGGAATTTGCCCTGCCCCACCATGGTGTCACTTTACTCAGGCCTGGGCTCCTCCTATTTCTTACCTCCTTGAAGCAATCCTTGGGACACCCCCACGCTATGGGGAAATCCACTCTCCTTGAGAAGTGATCTTGGGCAAGAGCCCTGCCCTCTTCTCGGCAACTTAGCTCCAAGCTAGTAACCTTGGTGTCCCAACAAAGATTAAACTCCAACCTTGAACCATATTTCACCAAAAACTCAGGTATTAGAGAAGGAAAGTGTAACTCTGGACTGGAAGTAGTGAGTTTCTGAGCTCTCAGTCCTGTCCTGTCTTCAGGGGTCTTCATGCAGTAAGCCCCCTTTCTCAGGCTAGCTCCCAGCTCATGTGCCTCAAGCTCCCTGTCACCATCAGGCCATCCAGGGACTTGTCACCCTCAGAATCCAGGGCCAGCTAGCTCCCTTAGGTCCTGAATACCATACCACTCTGAATACCATCTCCTCCCTCCTCACTTTCCTAGGCTAAATGCCCTATTCCCCTGTAGACTGACATGGAAATATTCCTTTCCTCTGGAGGAAACTCCCAGCAGAAAAATTACATCAGAAAATCTGTGAGACATACCAAGTGCCTGGATGATCTGCTTTTCTATAGGTACTCTCTTCCCTCAGTCCTTGGGTCTCAGTCCTGGAGTTCTGGAAAACAATAGCTGCACACACAGAGCTGCAAGAAAAGGCCACAGTTTGAAGCAAAGTACCCTCAGAATCAGACAGGCCTAGAAATGCTGGAACGTGCACCCCCCCACCTAGCCCACCCCTGCCCAGACAACTATGTCTCCCAGACAGAAGTTGGGCTCAATCTTCCTCCAAAATTTATGTTATCAAATAGAACACTTAACTTCTCATTCTCAAACATCTGTGTTCAGGTTAATACTGACTTTACATTTCCCTCTAAAACAGTGGGTGAATATTTGATTTACATTTTTGTAAATAAATGGCAGACTCAAGTGGTTTTCCCAGACCAAAAGCAACAATTTGCCTCTGAGGTAAATTCATGTCACTACCCTTAGAGACTGGAAATTGCTTGCAGGCAGCTTTAAATGTTTTCCTTCTTTTCCCAGCTACTAAAGATCAAGTTTCTAACAATATCTTAGGGCGAATGCCAGCTAGGGTAACCCATTGCATGTTTGTGGAATTATGAGAACCATGGCTATTTTGAAGTGTCTACTGACTATACAATCATATACACCAGGGGATCTCAAAGTGTGCACCTCAGACAAGCAGTATCACCTGGGAACTTATTAGACGTGTGAATTTTCGGGTTTCATCCAAAACCTACCTACTGAATGAGAAACTCTGGAAGTGAGTTTCGGCAGCCTATATTTTAGCAAGGCCTGTGGGTGAATCTGATCACTGGTATACACCAGCCATAGCAAAATGCTCCAACAGGAATGATCGTTCAGGGGGCAGACTCACTGGGGAGATGCATATAATATCCTCTAGGGGCACCTTCTGGGTTCTGCTGCTGCCCTTTGGGCCTAGGTAAGAAGGTCACTACCCAGTGCACCCCAGGGATCACAAACTCTGCAATAAAAGATGCTTGACTTTTCCTTGTCTATGCCAACAGATTTTAGAAAGTTCAGTAACTACTTGAACAAACAAGGATTATGGGAGAGGACGGCGAGAGCTAAACTGAAACAGCAGGGCCGAAAAAGCAGGGTTGAGAATGCTTGAGAGTGTGTGTGGGGGTGTAGGGTTGGGAAGGGTTGGCCATGATCACAGCCACTGCCCCAAGAGAACAGACAGTGTCCGCTGTTGTTTAAGTTGGCTGCCCTCCATTGCCCAAAGTAGATGTCTAGCAGACTAATTCTCCAGATATCTGTTCTCTTGTTCCCTTATATTTAGATGGTGTCGTCCTAGAAGGCCCTTAGAGCTACCTAGGAGTCCTGAGTCAGACAAGAGTGAGTGGTGTAAGGGGGAGGACCTACCCCAGTCTGTCTCCCCGGGAACCTAAGTCAGTGCTCACCCCAGGTTCCCTCAGGAATAGTTTTCATCTCCCTCTGCTCCAGGAGAACCATGCACCCTCTCAGGCTGAGGACAGGGGCTGGGCAGGAGGAGAGCATTGCCCTCAAATCACAAAGGCTAATTCAATGAGCAGGCTGCAGGGCCAGGGGTAGGAAGATAAGTGAGTGTATAGACATAGTTTGATGTGTAGCCTTCCCATATTTAGGCATGGGCTATATGGGCCTCCATTTGTGCTTTTCTTCCAGGCAATACTGAAGGTATGTCTTCAAGTTTTAATACAATTATTAAGAATTTAAATTCAGTTCAATCAATTAAGCAGTACAAGGCCCAGTACTAGGTTTCATGGCACATGGAAAGATGACTTGAGTCTATCTCTGTCCTCAAGGCCTATATTACTTAGTAGGTGAGGGCAGAGATGTTCACTGCCAACTTATTGCACACCAAAACATAGTATCAACCCCAAGATATCTACCAGGAGAGTCCTATGGAAGAACAACAGAGGGAGAGGTAGTATTGACCTTAAAAAATCTGAGAAGGTACTTGGAAGACATGAGATTTCAGTAGCTCACCAATCTAAACTTTCTTATAGCCTTGGGAGCTACCCTGGGAAAATGCCCCATGCCTGTCCTTGCCTGACAATAAATAGTAAGTGGTAGGGACACCTGGGTGGTATAGCTTGTTAATCATCTTACTCTTGGTTTTTTGGTTCAGGTCTGGTCTCAGGGTTGTGAGAACAAGCCCAACGTCGGGCTCTGCACTCAGTGAGGAGTCCACTTGGGTTTTTCTCTCTCTCTCTAATAAATGAATCTTTAAAAAAAATAAAATAGTAAGTAGTAAAAAGTGGCTTCTAAAATCCAGCCTTCCCCTATACAAGACCATCTAGCTCAGGTGCCGGGGGGAGTTTGGAAGGGCGGGCCAAGAGTGAGTGCTTCCATTCTGGTGATCACTGCATCTGTGCTATGACCATCTGCTGGTAGAAGAAGGAGTCTTCTTCCAGGATATATTTGATAAAATTTATCCCCCAGAATGACTTATCATATGTAGTAGTCACCTTGCAATCAAAAAACATGCCTCAACATGATTCTTCTTTGTAACTGTCTTGGAGAGTAGCACTTTTTGTTCCTTTACTTCAGAGTCATAAACTAAATGAACTAACTCAGAGGTTGGCAAACTGTGACCTGTGGAACCAAATCCAGCCCATTACCTGTTTGTATACATAAAGTTGTTTTGGGCCATACCCATACCCATTTGTTTAAAAATGGCAGAATTGGTAGTTGCAACAGAGATGGCAAAGTCCACAAAGCCTAAAATGTTTGCATAAAAATCTTGCCAATCACTTACCCATCCAAAGTCAATCAATAAGCTGGCAGGAGAAAGTCTCCAAGTTCCTCATCAAACCCTAATATCTGCTCTGAATAGCTTTGTTCAGGGTTGAAGAACAAATGAAGGCCAGAGAGTGAGGCAGGTAGCACACATATCAAAGTCCTGGAAGACAACACAATTCCCTGCAGATGGTTTGAATGAGGAGACTTTTTTTTTTTTTTTAAGATTTTATTTATTTATTTGACAGAGACAGAGACAGCGAGAGCAGGAACACAAGCAGGGGGAGTGGGAGAGGGAGAAGCAGGCCTCCTGCTGAGCTGGGAGCCTGATGTGGGACTCGATCCCAGGACCCTGGGATCATGACCTGAGCCGAAGGCAGTCGCTTAACCAACTGAGCCACCCAGGTGCCCGAATGAGGAGACTTTGATGAAAGGTCACTTGTGGAGGTATGACAAACTTAAGGGGACAAACATGGGGCATTCAGGCAGCCAGAGGCAGGCAATAGGGGCAACCATACCAGCCCGGGGATGAAGAAACAAAGCAGGAAAGAGGTATAGAGCCAGGGAAGAGTGTCCTCTTCTGGGAGCTACAGTCATGGATTGGCACAGCTGATTCTAAGGCAAAAGATGTAGTTTCTAAATTGACGGGAATGTTGAAGAAACTCCTTCATGTCTTCTTCTGTCCTCCCATATGTTACCAGTGCCTGCCTCCAACTCATTGAACCTAAACCAGAAGACAGAAATCACTAGAACCCAGGTGATGCAGTCCAAAATGTTCAACCTTCTGGAGTGCAGAGAAGGGCAGGCAGATTGAGGTGTGAACAAAAGGGTGACCAACCAGCACACAGACGCCCAAAATCCATAAGACGTGAAGCAAATGTTACATATGTCATGGTATATTGATTAGAATTTCTATTACAGGTAGAGAAACCCAACCCAAACTGGTTTATATAATGAGAAAAAAATGCATTAACTCACATCAGAGGAAGCCCAGCGTTAAAGGGCTGCAGGGTGGGTTGGCTTAGTAGCTCGTGATCACCATCAAGGAGATCTAAGTATTGGTATCTCCCTACTCTACCCGTCCCAGTAAGGTCAGCTTGATTCTACGGCTGGTTCACCAGTAGCAGTTAAGAAAACGCCTTCTTGTTCATGACCAGGGATGGCCAGGACTGAGGAGGCAAGGAGGTAGGTGAACAATGTTCCAATTGTTCCCTCTGCATTCCCACCAGCTTAGAGATTGTGTTTGTTTTGGCAGCTGGATACGTATACATATTCTTTCTCCATCTTGCTTTCCTCTCTCAACTAGATTTTTTTTAAGCTATCCTAACTCTCCTTACATTTTGCTAGCTCTCGTTGATTTAGGCCTGACAATTCCTGAACCAGTCTCTGGCTAGGGGGAAAATTACCTACACTGGCTTAGACTAGCTATTTGAAGAATGGAAGGGATGGGAGAAGGGGCGGGGGGTGTCACCTACAAAGTATGTAAGATACTATAGCAAAGCACTACAAGATTGTCTTCTTCTGGGTGTGTTTCCTCTGTTTGTGTCACTTCATCCATAGGTGTCTGCCACTCAGATCATTATCTGACACATGAGGCTTCTTACCGCAACAGAGTAGTTTACGCTGTGGAATGGTGTTATATGCTTTTGTTCAGACCTGGAACCGAATTCCTTATGCAAGCAGTTCATGAGACCCAGGAAAAGCCACAAGAGAACTTACGTGAAAAGAGAAAGCTACCAAGTCTAAGGTTCTAATTAGATTTTCTCCCCAGTCTTTGGTAAATCACCCATCCTTTGTGCTTTAACTTCCTCCTACATAATGAAGATAAATGATGGTTGCAGCCCCACAGCAAGAGAAATTACATAATGTGGGCTCAGAGGGTTTAGCAACTGCAATTAATTTGAAGGCCTTTTAAGAAGTGCTAGGTGTTTTTCACACCTTTCTTTGCACCTGGTAGGTGTTGGGTCCTGTTGCTAAAGTCTCCATTTGGTCCTTGATGGATGACTTTTACATCAGTGTTGCAAGGCAATCTCAGAACTTGCCTACATGGGGATTTTTCACCTCATCATGAGCACTCTATTGCCACTGACCTAATCCTAACCTTCATCCCATCCAGAAATGGCCTGAGATTTTAATCTAGTTTGTACAGGAAAGTGTCAACAAAACAACCTACCTATTATTCCCAGATGTTAAGATACTGAATGGAGGCACTCTGAGAGGAGAGTGTGATCATGATCTTGACAGTTACTTGTCACTGACAGTTGGCTCCCTGGGATCAGTAGCCATCAAAAGGCAAAGCCTCCTGTTACATAACATTGAGTATATAACAACTAACTTTGGGCAAAGCTGCATTAAAATTGGGAGGCTCTTTATTTTTCCAACATATTTCTAATACTTGGCCAGGCTGACAAAATTGTTGACCCTGGTTTGTGGACCAGAGTAGACTCACCTCAGGGTTTTTAAAATCAAAAGACCCATTCTATGGATAGGCACGACGGCAGGAACCTCAGCAGGTGCTTGGATATCCATTTCTAACAGCATTTGAAGTACATGAATTCAGTATTGCTTAGGACATCAGTAACTAAAGTCCTGGCCAGGATAAATAAGTCAGGATCCCGGCTTCTTTTCAAATCAAATTTCACTGTGCAAAACCCAGGCACATGTTTAGTTTCCAAGTCATTTCTTTTACAAAAAATTAATCTAAAACTTTGACACACCATAGTACTTTCATGCATTTCCATAGCGGCTTTTCTATACACAATGCAATAAATTCCTTATGAAAATTATTATTATATTAATCAGCAGTGATTCATTTAAATTATAGTTTGTGATTTCTTATTTTTAAAAAGGTCCAATTTCATTTTTATCACTGCTCCAAGTTTATTTTTTACTTAAAATTCACATCACAACTCAGAATGGGAAATGCCACGGAAAAGTTGTTTTTCAAACCAAGAATTTTGCTTCCAAAAAGAGAGAATGAGAGAATAAATGAACATGATAATAATTACGTGCTACGTGATTTTTATAACCAAGCAGTTTATTTCAACTGCTTTTGTGGGTGGTGTGAAGTATTTGAACAGGTTTTCAAACCATTTGGCAATTTATTAAATATTAGTGACTGTTATTACAGGTTCAGTTTTATGATCTATGGTTGATTTATTTGTATGGAAACCAAAAGGACACAACCAGTCTAGCATTCTGTTTTGAAAGTGTTACTCAGTACCTGACTCACGTTTGAGCCACTTAACAGTGTACTTTCGGGCTCCGAAAGGGGGAAGCTGCTGAGAAAGCAAATAGGTTTCAAGGAACTAGGAAAAGCTTTTGGATATCTATGCACAACCATAAACTGACAGCCAGTGAAGGTAAAAAGAAAAACAAACCTCAGGTGTGTGTAGTTACACTGATTTTAGAGTATCTTACCTCACCAACCCTAATGAACACTCTCATCAAATAGCAATTAACTCATATATGATGCTAAGAGAACCAAGAATCCCAAGATGGATGGGCTTAATCATTTTCTTCTCATTTAGTAATACCAGCAAAAAAGGAGGTGAAGAGATTAATTTGATGATAAGCCAGGTTAAATTTGCCACTGTCACTAAACAAATATATTCCTGTTTTAATCACAATAAGTAGTGAAGAAAAGGATTTCTTTAGCAATTCATAAAATTATTAACAAGTCCAGAACTTAGGACAATGTTCATAAGAATGCATTTAAACAGTAACACGAATTGGTTGACTGCTTTCAATTGCCAGTTCTTAAAAAAAAATCTAATGACACCATAACTTGGTCCTGGCCACCTTTGGGGATGACCAAGCTGATCATAGACTGGTCAATTTACATCATATCAAGTGTTGTCTAACTAAAAGAGGAATCCTCCCCTCTCCTTCTGAGAGTCTGTAAGTTCTATAAGGGCAGGCATCATGACACTCTTCCCCATGTTAGTAACATCTACTCAAAATAGTTATGCAATAAATATTTATCGAAGACATGATAGAATGACCGCATGAGTGAACAGCAGACAGAAAGTACCCATGAGTTCCCTGTCCCTCTCTGTGTGTCTCTGTGTCTCTGTCTCTCTCTGTCTGTCTGTCTCTCTCAAGAACTATAGAAGCTGCAAGGTTTACTAAAGGATCACCCCAATAAAATCCAAGGATTTGGGACGCCTGGGTGGCTCAGTCAGCTAGGCATCTGACTCTTGGTTTCAGCTCAGATTATGATCTCAAGGTCATGGGATCCAGTTCCACGTTGGCCTCCTCACTGGGCGTGGAGCCTGCTTGAGATTCCCTCTCTCCCTCTCCCTCTGCCCCTCTCCCACCTCCCTCTCTAAAAATAAAAAAATAAATACTTTCTGGGTACTTGTGGAAGGAAGGAAAGGAAGGAGGGAGGGAGGCAGGGAAGAAGGAACAGAAAAAGGGAGAGAGAGAAGAGAGGAAGGGAGACAAAAAAATAAAACAAAACTCAATTATATCAAGAACAAGAGTAGTGTTGCAGTTCAAGTAGCCAACACTTAACTGAGAGAGTAATAAAATCTTTTTTCTACCCAACTACATTTTCATTTTAATAAGTGTAGAAATACTTACTCAGCTAGAGTAATAATTAAGCATTAAAACTCATAATTATCCTCTTAGCACAAAATGTAACAGAAACATTTTATTGTTTTCTAATTAAATTTATCAGTTTATCAATATTTTATTTTCCTATTTTTTTTGCCATGCCCAAAAAGTCTTCCTTTTACCAATATTGGCTAAAAATTCTCTTTCAGTACTTTTGTAGTTTCCCTGTTTATACTTAATCTTGCACCTATTTTGTGTTTATTTCAATGTGGAAAGGGATAAGAATCCAAAGTACTATTTTCCCCTAATAAATTTTCAAATGTTCAATGTCATCAATATTATGCCATGATTGTTTTTTCACATATTCAATCCCCATATGTCTTTGGATCAGTTTCTGGAGTCTTTATGCACTTTATGCACTTATACTGATTTGTTTATTTATACTCCCATGCCATGATATTTAATTACTGTAGATTTATATTATAAATATACCTCTACACTCCAGTTAGTTTTTCTGTTTAGATTTTTCTGGGCTTTCCTCTCACAGTTTCTTTACCCATGAACTTGGAATTTAGTGTGTTTGGTTCTAAAAATATCACAGTAGTATTTCTGTTGTGCTCACAATAAACTTATAAACTGATTGAGGAAGAACTGACCTCATTAGGATATTGAATCTTGCTACTGAGGGTAGGAGATACCCCTTCCAAGTTTTCAATTTTTCCTTTATGTTTTTCAGTGATTTAACATTTTCCTCACATAGATTTTGCACAATTCTAATTTTCTTCCTAGACATTTTCTTTTTTTATTGTCACTGCATTTTTTATTTATTGCATTTTTTAAACATGAGGTACACATTAACCAAAACCATTTAAAACAGAATTCAACAATCATGAAGATAGAGACCTACAGGGGTTTTGCAGCTCCCCGGTAGCAGGCAGGGAGAGATTAAACTGTGAAATGTGTGATAAAGTCATTCCTGAGGAGTTTGTGAATGAGAGGAAGAGATGCCATGAATTCCCATGGCCACTATAAATATGGGGGAGTTGTCCAAGAAGAATCAAAACTATTAAGAATCTGAAAGCATATTTTATTCTCCTGAAAAGGGGAAGAGAAGAAAACAATGAGTCAGAACAGAAGGATGAAGTCCTACACAAACAGATTAACCATTTCCCTTGTAATGAACAGCTGCTGTTTTCCAGAAAGAAATGAAGGAGCTTAAAATCAAGTGCGTGGATCTGGCTAGAGAATGACACAGGCTCTTCACCAAAATAATAAATGCTAAAAAGTTGCAAAAAACAAACAGTAACAAAAGTAATACTTCTTGGGATGTGTGGGTGGTGCAGTCGGTTAAACATCTGCCTTCGACTCAGGTCCAGATTCCAGGGTCTTGGGATCGAGCCCCATATCCGGCTCCCTGCTCAGCGGGGAGTCTGCTTCTCCCTCTCCTACTCCCACTGCTTGTGTTCTCTCTCTCTGTAAAATAAATAAATAAAATCTTAAAAAAAAAGTAATACTTCTTATCTAGCTTGATGTAAAGAGGTGACCATTCCAGTTCAGATTTGCACCAAACACCCAGAAAAGGATCAACAAAGAATCCAGATTATGGATGATGACACAACAAAATGAATGGCATTTAGACAGCGAGCCTTACCCCTACCATCCCTACATATTTCAGCAACCCTACCAGAAGGAATTAGAACTTGTCTTCAGAATAATACTTTGGGTTACTTCTAGTGTGTTGTATTAATATAATGACTATTCGTATTATAAATGAGTAATTTGCATATAGTCTCATTCTATAGTATGGATTCAGTCGTTCTTAATCAATTTTTTTGTTGTCTTTTTAAAGTTCCGCATTAAAGAATCACTTTTGTATACTAGTATAGACAGATACTAACTTGTTCGAATCCCAAATGGCAATTGATAGAAAGATTCTGGCTTCTATACTGTTTTGTTAAATGGTAAACCACACCCACAAAACAGAATACTTTTTCACAGAATGCTATTGTACCAGGACATATTTCTCCCTAAATCTGCTAAATATACACTTTTATCACATGCAATCTAAGTACAACTAAGAAGTACAATTGACTCTTGTGGTGATGTCTTGGTGGCTCAGTCAGTTAAGCGTCTGCCTTCAGTTCAGATTATGATCCCAGGGTCCTGGGACCGAGACCCTTATAGGGTTCCCTGCTCAGCGGGGAGCCTGCTTCTCCCTCTGCCTGCCACTCCCCCTGCTTATGCTCTCTCTCTCTGACAAATAAATAAATAAAGTCCTTAAAAAAAGAAGCACAGTTGACTTTTGCATATCGGTCTTATATCTGGTCAACTTGGTGATTCATCGGTTATTTCTAAGTAATTTTTCCATAGATACATTTGTGTTTTCTATGTGTACAATGCCTCTTCTCCAAACCTAACCCCTTTAATATTTTTCTTGTATCATTGTGATAGCTAAGGTCTCCAGTATAATGTTGACTATGGTAGTGATAGGAAACAGTCTTAGGCACTACCTAATTTTAAAGGGAATGGTTCCCTACCAACAGTTCTGTAATAATACTTTGAAAATATAATTTTAAAGATAACATTTACAATAGAAAAATCTATAAAGTTTCTAAGAATAAATGTAGCAGAATATGAATAAGACCCATACCCAAAATAACACTTACTCAAAGATATTAAGGAAAATCTGGATAACTTAAGAGAAATTTATGGTCAGGAAGGCTTAGTAATATTCTAAAGAGGCTAATTTGACCCTAACTTATCTGTACATTTCTTAAAACCTTGATTAAAATCTCATGTAGCTTGATAGGTTGATTTTAAAATCTAACTGAAAAAACAAAAAACTGGGAATAGCAAAAATGCTTCTGAGGAGAATAATTATGAAAGACTCATTATAAAGTGATAGTAATTAGGCAATGTAGTATTTGTCCAGGGACAAACGAATTAGCCAGTGGAATAGAATAGAGAATCCAGATGCACTGATGTTAATGGACCTTTGATATATGACAGGGTGTGGCATGGCAGATCATTAGGGAACGGAGGACCTACTCACAAATACATATGGAAAAATTATCGACACATAAATGAAAAAGAAAGGAAATTAGGTTCCTACCTCAGCTATAAACAAAAATCCACTCCGGATGAATTAAATGCCTAAATGCCAAAAGCAAAACCTTAAAATTTTAGGACAATATTTAAGTAAATATCTTTTAGACTTTAGGGTAGGGTAGTCTTTCTTAAGCAATCACAAAAGCATAACTACAAAGGAAAATATAGTTGATTTTTAAATATTGCCACATTTAAAACTGAAAGCTTTTGTTCATCAAATAATTTCATAAATTTGAAATACATACTTATAACACATCTGCAAAAAAACACATCAGACTATATAAAGAACTTCTATAAATAAGTAAGAAAAAAGAAAAACAACCTAACAGAAAAATAGAAAAATAGGTAGGCTGACATTTCACCTAAGAGAAATACATATAGCCAACAAAAACATGGAACAAGGTGCTCACCTTCACTACTAATCTGGGAAATGCCAAGTATGTGTAAGGATGTGGAAAAATGGATACTTCTGACACAATGCTGATAGAAAAATAAATTCGTACAACTACTTTGGAAAATAGGTTGGTACTACTGATGAAACTAAGATATGAATTCCTATTCCCCATCAATTCCACTCCTAGGCATATGTGTGTATTAGAGGCTGTTCTTGCTTTGCACAATGTCCTGTTAACTGAAACTTTTGCATATTAAAACTGTGTCCTCACTCTGGATAGTTCTGTAGCAACTGAGGTAGTATTGGTAACAGTTACCACAAGTCTGCCAAGCCCAGACACAGTTGGGATATGTACGGGTTTTAGTTAACATGGTTCTGTGCAATGCAAAGACTGCCCACATGTATGGGTGTGTGCAAGTGTGCATGCACACACTTATGTATGAATTCAAAAGAAATTTATGCATATGTGCACCAGGACAAAGGACAAGAACACTAATTACATTATTGTTAATAATATCCAAAACTTAGGAAGAAAATCTAAATGTTTGTCCAAAGTAGAATGGGTAAATGAACCATGGTCTATTTAGATGATGCGTATTATACAGCAGAGAGCAGGGCTGAACTACAGCTATATAATAATGTAGATGGGTCTTATAAGCATAATTTGAACAAAAGCAGCAAGACCTACAAGAGATCATATAGTATAAATCAATGTACATATAATTCAAAAATAAACTCTTGTTTAGGGATTCATACATAGGCGGTAAAACTAAAGAAAAGTCAGAAAGTGATTATCACAAGAGTTAGGATAGTGGTTCCTTCTCCTTGGGAGGGAGAATTGTGCTGGGGAACACATAGAGTGATTTTTACAGCTCTGGGATTGTTTATTCCTTGGCTTCAGTGTTAGTTGTATACTGTACTATTAAGTGTGAATTGTTTTACAATTTTTTTAAACCACAAAATTTTACAACTTAAGGATCATTGAGTGTAATTTTGGTCAGTCCTCCTTTTCTAGTCTAAATTAACAAACAAACAGGAACCACTGAATTCAGTGATTCCCAAACTTGTATGCCTACTCTAAACACTTGGGAACCATAAACACGGATTCCTCGTTCCCCTCTGGAGATTTAATTTAATGGATACTTGAAAGGGGCCTTGTCATCTAAAATTTTAAAAATTTTGTAAGTGATTTTGATGCAGCCAGCTCAAGGATGACGTTTTAGCATTAATGGTGCAGCTGGTGGTTAAACATCTGTAATTTAGGAAACTCAACAGCCTTTGGACCTTGAAATTTTGAAACCTTATGACTGAACTCCTACATTTAAAAGAGTAAAGGAAAGAAAGGCAACTTTTTAAAGTCTTCTAGAAAAGCTTTATTGTTATTTCAGAAAAATTATCTAATATCAGATCCATGAACTTTTAAGTAACGTTACATAATTTTCATGACATAGAGTGATACTTTGAACTTAAAAGAAGATATTATTTTTTTAATTGCACAGTTTGTTACTTTTTTTCTACTGATTATTTCTTCTAATAAAGTACCTACATAGAAAATTTGCTCAAGTAACTTTCACCAATTATGTTCAAAACATAATTCAAATATGGGAATGAGGATTGACTTAGTTTTGTGCACAAATTAGATGACAGATTTTTTAAGATCTTCTCTGAGTAATTTTTTTTACTACAATTTTTTAGGAACTGTGTTAGCTTTACAGCAAAATTGAGGGAAGATACAGAGATTTTCCATATACTCCATGTCCCCACACATGCACAGCTTCCTCCGTTACCAAGAACCCCCACCAGAGGGTATATTTTTTGCCACTGATGAACATACATTGACACATCACTAAGGGTTGGCTGTTGGTATTGTACATCTTTGTACATTCTGCCTTTAACTGTGACAGTTGGCTTTGCACAATTATATGTGGCATGGTAAACTGTCTCACAAAAAAATAATTCTAAGAATTTTTCTCACCCGCTTTGGAAAAACTAACATGCAGCCCACCCTCTTGGATCAAAGCTGAAAGAGAGTAGGGAGTAGTGAGAGATGTCTGCCCTTCAACATTTAAGAAATTAGATCTTGGGACTCCTGGGTGGCTCAGTTGACTGAGAGACCAACTTTTGATTTCAGCCCATGGGGTCATGGGATCAAGACCCGCATTAGGCTCCACGCTCAGCAGGGAGTCTGCTTGAGATTCTCTCCCTCTGTCCCTCCCCCCACTCTCGCATGCATGTGCACACAAGCTCTCTCTCTCTCTCTTTCTAAAATAAATAAATCATTTTTAAAAATTTTAAAAAGAAATTAGATCCTAATGCAGCTGTTCTGTATCGTGTATGTATATGAGTGCGTTTAGAGAAGCCCTTCCTATTGAAATTGTGGCTTATATTTTTATCCAAAGTCAGTTGAGATTTTTATGTATGAAGCCAATTCTTGAAATTTTCATGCTCAAAATATTTCTAATGAGGAACTGTAGCTCCCGTGTATTTTAATTTTTTTTTTTCATTTTGAGAACTCGGGAGCTTATATCCCTATAGTAAGTTAGTGCTAACATTCAAAAATAGGCATCAGGCTGCCAGTGTGGTTCCACGAGAGAGCCACTAGACCACATCAGCGCCCCCGCCTCCACCTCCTATGCCCAGGCAAACCCCTCTTTCACATCTTCCCGTTGACTTCTTTGGAAGCAGGTTTCCAGGAATGGTAGGGCCAGATGGAGAAATCAGCTGGGAACTTTATGCCTCATTGACAGGAGAGGAGGATGGGGAAATCCTCCCAACTGAAATGTTCACTCATTGCCTATTGTGGTTACTTCGGACTGTCATCAGGAAAGTTTCAACTGGTTGGTAAGGAAGTGGGATGTTTTTCAGCTTTCACGCTTGTGCAATATGATTTCAGAAGAAATTAACAGAGAACACTGATGCATGTGTATATGGTTGTGTGTCTGTGTTCAGCACAGAAATAAAAGATCATCTGGAAGTACGCGGGTATGTAAGGAAAAAGTAAGCAATGGATGAACCGCCACAGCATGCTCATGAACTTGACCCGGGCTTTTTCTACATGGGTGGTCTTCAACAGTCAGTGTCCAACAATTAGAGCCCAGACTGAAGCCAGGAGCTGCACAATGGTAGGGTGGTGACAGGGTGTGGGGTAAGGATGCACTGTAGGTGAATTTAAAGGGAACAATGCTTAGTACATATGGAAAATTGCACTGAGTTGCCACTGCCAGTCTAGGGAATGGAGAGTCTCTCTGGAGTGGTGGCTGATTTAACCCAATCATTTGCCTCCAAATGATATGTGCACACATGTGCAGACAGAAACTTGAACTGAACAGAAGTGAGAGGTGACGAAAGTCCTGCTGACTTCTATTCATTCAAAGTGGGGAAAAAGAAGAGGGAGTCCTGGTCATGAAGGGAATTCCCTGGGTTGAAATTACTTGTCTTCAGCCTTCTAAGTGGCTTGTAATGTGCAGCGCAGAGTGACGACCTGTCTGGATACCTTGGGGCTTTGGGGCCACAGGAACAGGCACAAACCTCATGAAATAACCAGCAAATGAACCCATGTGGGAGAGAGCTTAAATCAAAAGGAACCCAGCTGACTACATCCTGAAGTGGACACTCACATCCCACCTGCTTCTTTTCACCTTCCCCTCCACAGAATCTTAGCAAGTATCCCAGTTAACTAAAATTAAGATTTCTGTCTCGTGCCCTTCCCTCAATCTTCTCTGGAAAATTCAACAAAGGCAGACACAAAGAAAAAGGATGGGTGAGTTGTAAACTCTATTGTCCGCTAGGACCCTCACTACTCACAGCTTGAATGGCGATTTTAGGTGTCAC
This sequence comes from Neomonachus schauinslandi, assembly GCF_002201575.2. NCBI lineage: Eukaryota > Metazoa > Chordata > Mammalia > Carnivora > Phocidae > Neomonachus > Neomonachus schauinslandi. The sequence continues at coordinate 11,602,741 of NC_058414.1, read as the reverse complement.
GTGCGAGCTTGATAGAAATCCAGCATCTCAGGCTTCATTCCTACAAACTGAGTCAGAATCTGTACCTTAGCAGGATCCCCAGGCCATCCCTGTGCACTGTAATATTTGAGAAGTGTTGTTCCAGTACCTTCTTCCCACTGTGCTATGGTCTAAATGTTTGTGTCTCCCCTTCCCCAATTCATATGTTGTAATCCTAGCCCCAAATGTGACAGTGTTAGGAGATGGGCCTTTGGGAGGTGCTTAGGTCATGGGTGGAGCCCTCCTGGATGGGATTCGTGTCTTAGACAAGAGGCTCCGAGAGATCTCTAGTCCCTCCCACCGCGTGAGGACATTGCAATAAGACTCCAGCCAGGAACAGGAAAGGGGCCTTTAGCAGAAGACAGCCATGCTGGTGTCCTGATCTTGGTGTTGCCAGCCTCCAGAGCTGTGAACAATAAATTTCTGTGCCTCATGAAGCTACCTATTCTGTGGTATCTTTATTACAGTGACCCAAGCAGACTAGGACTCACTGTCTTTATCAGAATGGCTAATAACTAATAGCAAGAGTTAGCTTCATTTACTTTTGTTCTCATCTTTATTCTCGGAGGTCCTGATGGTGGGCTACCTAGATATATAGAGAAAGCAAAAAAGGGGAAGAGAAGGTAAACATCTCTTAGTTTCAGCTACTCAAATTGTGGTTCTTGAACAGCAACATCTGCTGAAATGCAGAATCTCAGGTGCCACCCCAGACCTATTAAATCAGCATCAGCATTTTAACAAGATCCCAGGTGATGTGTGTGTATGTGTGTTAGTTTGAGAAGCACTGGCCTGCAAAACAATGACACTAAACATTTCCATTTAATTTTACTTCTTTTCTTCATTTGAGTGCAACCTCTCCTACAAAGTTAGGTCGAGTACTCATAGTAAGAGCACTTAGATACTTTCAACTTATTTTCTCTGCTTATCTAGTCCAGTCCTCACAGTTGCTGAGAAGCAAAGAGTGAGGAAAGTATTGGCTAATAAACAGAGTAATTGCTGCCACTTAGTTTGCTGTGGGTGGATGCAACTGTCATCTGTCACCAGAGTTAGAACCCAGGGCTTCGGCAGGACTTGAGAGACAAGCTAAAGATTTCCTCTTTTTCACCAAAACATCTCTGCTATGTCCCCTCTGACTCATGTAAGTCTATAGAAATCACAGATGATGCAGAAAAATCTATATAGAAATCAAACATTTCCTGATGTCTTCTTCCTTGGACAGCCACTGAGAGTACAGGAGGAAAGTGATCTTACCTACATTTACTTTACAACTAAAGCAGGGGCTTCATTCTGAGAAGATTTACAACTGCCATTAGGATTCCCATAAGTCAAGACAACTATAGTAGGGTTGGTAGCTCTTGGCATCTATATACTCGGGAAAGAAAATGTGTGAGAAGCTTATTTACAGGGAAAGGAGGAGTTGATGTTCCTCAGGCTTTATTTATAAAAGAAATGGAGAAAAGTATATATGAGAAGCAATGATTCTCCAAAGCCCAGGAGACCAAGGAGTGGAAGGAACCCCTGCATTTCTACATAGAATACAACAGGTGTTTTGAGTGTTTAGGTGCCAACATTAAGTGGCTTTAGAAGCAGTAGAGACCAATGAAAGGGCCCAGATTGAAAAAAAAAATACGTGAGAACTATCAGCTAGTTCACAAAAGTTCATCTCCACAGACTTCCTGTAACAACGGGGCAAACCATTGAAAGGGGACTGAGGAGTTTGCCTTGCACAAGCCAGGGGAAACTGAATCAGGGGTTAGTGGGAAAGTAGGGGCCACCAAAAACTTATGAGGTCTAGGGTAACTCTTGTTACAAATCAATTCAGTGCAAGCTGTCCTTCCAGCACCTCAGGGAATCAATAAGGTTCTCTAGGTAAGGAAGCCATGTGGCCCCTCTGGTGGCTTACAGCCTCTTAAGATATCATGCTTGAATGTAGAATCTTCACGATAAATCAGGGAGAAGAGTTATCATTATCATCATTGTGCCAACAAGGAAAACAGAACACAGACATCCTGTAATTTATACCAGCCAGACTATCCTATGTCTTCCGAGCTTGCTTCTCTTAGAAATCCATTTCAGGTAAAATACATTCACCTGAAAAGACCTTCTGCTTGATTACATAAAGTCAGCTACGCATTTTTATTTTATTTCATTTTGAGTTACTGTCAAGAAGGCCAAGTGCTGTTCCCTTTTGAGTGAAGAGGAGGAAAATTGTTCATAGAAATTATAATTGGGGTGGAGGGAGTAAGAAGAAGTGAGCTTAGTCAAAAGGAGAAAAGAGTTTTTCCTGAATCTTCCATCTCTAGATTTCTAGTCCCTCAAACTACCTGTATATACTATAATGAACTAGGAAATGTCTTCTGACCTCATAGAAATCAGAACATTCCAGGAGGTGTAAGTTTAGCAACCTACATCAACACCTCACAACTGAGAGCACATGGCTTGATTCTTCATAATGATCCTTATATGAAGGGGCAATTCCCATTTTTTAAATCTTTCTCAAAGGAGAATAATCTAAGTTCTAGGCCTAATTGAGTCCAAATAATTCCCAGATAGCAGGATCCTACTCAACCTCTGGACACTGAAGAATTTCCAGGTAAAGGGATCTGTACTGGACAAGACCAGCCCAGGGGCTTGACCAGCCTACAAAGAGCTACAGATTTCTTGGAATTCAAGGTGTCTTGAGGACCTGCCTATGCCAAGTGCCAGCATATTTCATAAAACCTATGTGATAGCATTCTGAATTTTTCCTCTCCATATACGTGTTAAATAAGCTTCATTTAGTCATGAGTTACAGTGCTATTGGCTGTTCAATGTTAATGAGACAGTAACATAGATTAAATAAGGTGTCTTTAAACAGAAACACACTTAAAACCAGGCTCTATTGATCTGTTGATGAAAACATGGTAGCCAGAGGCTTATAGGAATGCCCTTGCATTTCTCCTGGGAACAGTTTGCTAATTCAGCGAGTTCAGTGACTTTATAGAACAATACCTGCCACAGATAAGGAGAATCAACTGTACATCTATGTAAAGCAAGAAAGGGAGGAGGAGAAAGATTGAACAAGCACAGCATCCCTCCCTACTTTTTTTCTTTACATTTTTATTGTTGTTCATTGCTTCAGGGAGAAAAGGTTAAAATATTAAAGGAAAGTTGTATCACTAAAGAATACATTTTAATAATTCTACCTAGAAGTGAATTTCAAGCCTCACACCTCTTACAGTTGAGGTTTCACTTTACAATCTCAGTTCCCTTCTGTTGATTAGATCTTCTTTAGGGGCACAAAGAGCAAGGTCTTCCAGTCCAACACACAAAATCCTTGGAGTTATTTATTCTATAATTCATGCCAAGAACAATGGGTGATTGAAATGTTCCTTTGATTTTCACAGACTTTATAAAACATTTCCTGAAAGATGCATTTGTGAGCTCTTTCAAGCCATGAAACATTCCTTTTTTTCATTTTAGCCATTATTTTTCAGAGGGAAATTTCATTAACACCAAGAATGTTTTTCAAATTAAGTAAGAACTTGTGCTAGGAGAACAATTAAGATTCTTGTTTGGTAATTATCTTTGGTTAAGCTTATAAGGCTGACTGGAGATGAAAAATTAAAAAGAAAGAGAGAGAGAAGAAAGAGAGAGAAGGCATCACTTTTAGCCAGGCCCCAGGACCTGCAAGCCTGTGAACAGTGTTTTATATTTAGCTACCCAATATTTTGAGTAGTTCTGAAATTGGAAAGCAATGTTTTTCCACGAATTCCCTGCAATAATTTTTCCTAAGGCAACTCTAACCAAAATACCTTTTGGTTGTGTTTTTCCTTTTCATTGTGTTTTCCCAAGTCTAGAGAGAATTACAGAGTTTCCCCCTGCTACAATTATATCTTCCCTTAGAAGGGTGGAGAAGTCTGCCAAGCAGGGCAACCCTAGTCTAGTCAACCCCAGGACTAAATTCATGATGACACCATAGACAGATCCCCCCTGCTGAGAGGAATAGTGAGCCACAGGATTGCTCTCCACCCTCCAAAATGCAATGAGTTCCCAGAACTTCCACCAAATCCAACAGATATTTTTTCCTTGGAGATCCAACTTCCCAGGTGAAAATCCATGACATCACCATCACTGACCACCTACATCCTGTGTGACATTTCTGAGCACACCTATTAATGCCACCTACAAATCCTTCCCCTGCTATACTCCAGGAACTTAAAAAAAAAATAGGCTGTTTCTCAGATACAGTTTTTTATTTAGAAGTCTTAATAGTTACACTGAGAGTATCCTCAGTAGCTGTCTTGGAACTGCAAAAACTCAAACAGGTGCTCTTGGATTTTACCTCTCCTCCAGTCTGGAAACTCTGTGCCTTCCATGTATCTGCTATGGACAGGCTGCTTCAACCCTTGGCACCATAGTACTCTATTATATTTCTCCACCCAGGGCTGGATCCCAGGCCAGCCAGCCATACCCACTCTTCATACCTTCACACACTTGAACACAAGTGGAAAGAGTATATATGCTTCATCTTGATTGTGGGCACTGATGGAAGGTAGCAAAGGAGCATTAGTAAAGCCAGTTGCAGAGCTGATGTTATGAAAAAATGATAGGGTAACAGCTTCTTCCAGGAGGTGTACTATCAAGCCAATGGAAAAAGCATCTTAAGCCAGGCATGATGAAGCCAGAATGTGATCAAGGAGGTTTTTGTGAGTGTTCGAAGAGAGCAGACTCCAAGAACTGGAAACTTAGGAGCATGTATGCAGGTCTCTAGGGGTTCTCTGATACAAAGGAGAAAATTGCAGCAAGTGGAAGACCAGTGATTTCAGGGGTGTGGTTTGTTTTGGGGGGATTCTGTGTGTGTTTTGTTTTTTTTTATCCTAGCTTTATTTTTTATGTTTTTATTCAAATTCCAGTTAGTTAACATACAATGTAACATTAGTTTCAGGTGTACAATTTAATGATTCAACATTTGCATAAACACCCAGTGCTCATCACAAGTGTACTTCTTAATCCTCATCACCTATTTCACCTGTCCCCCCTCCCACCTCCACTCTGGTACCAGTTTGTTCTCTATAGTTAAGAGTCTGTTTCTTAGTTTGCCTCTTTCTCTCTTTCCCTATGATTATTTGTTTTGTTTCTTAAATTCTACATATGAGTGAAAGCATACTGTATCTATCTTTCTCTGACTTATTTCACTTGGCATAATACTCTAGCTCCAACCACGTTGTTGCAAATGGCAAGATTTCATTCTTTTTTTACTGCTGAGTAATAGTCCACTGTATATATATACTGCATCTTCTTTATCCATTCAATAGTCGATGGATATTCAGGCTGCTTCCATAATTTGGCTGTTGTAGATAATGCTGCTATTAACATTGGGGTGCATATATCCCTTTGAATTGGTGTTTTTGTATTCTTTGGGTAAATACCTAGTAGTATAATTGCTGAATTGTAGGGTAGTTCTATTTTTAACTTTCAGAGGAACCTCCATACTGTTTTCCACAGTGGCTGCACTAGTTTGCATTCCCACTAACAGTGCAGGAGGGTTCCTTTTCCTCAACAGCCTTGCCAACACCAGTTGTTTCTTGTGTTGTTGATGTTAGTCATTCTGACACGTGTGAGGTTGTCTTTTAATGTCATGAATCTACTTTAATGAAAATTAGATCTCATCACTCCCTACCTAAGCCCCCTCAGGGGTGTCTTATTGCATTCATAGGGGAATCTAAGTCTCATCTCACTCCATACACTCAAGTCAAATTGGATCCATTCTGTTTCCAGACCATGCCAAGCTCTTGACCACCTCAAAGCATTCCCACCTGGTTCTCTCCACCTGGCATCTCCTCCCCTGGGCTCTCTGCATGGCTGGTTCCTTCCCATGCTTTATGGGTCACCCTATAACACAGCCTCCCCTACTCCAATTACCACCACCTCTTACTCCCTCCATTATCACTGTTCACTTCCTCACTAGCACTTCCTGCAACCAAAAGTTGTTTTAGTGATGTAGTTCTTAAGTCTGAATGTTTATTACTGAATCCCCATTGCCTGATAGGAGTAGAAAATCAACAAATATCTCTTGAATGAATAAATGATGAAGAGGAACTGGAAAAAATGAATCAATTTATATCATTAGGGGGAAAGAAGGGGTAAAACTGAATTTCTCAAATAAAACCAAAGAGTACCAGTATTATTCAAGCATCATGCAATTTGGAATATTTAAGAGGCATTCCGTGAAATCTTAGAAAACAAGATCAAGGTGATATTTCCTTGTCACTGGCTCTTTTTACCTTAAAAAACTTCCTTAGAAACTCATAAATTACCAATTTGTTCTGAATCTGACTCATCCCCACCCAGATTTGAACTGCTTTTTCTTTGAACTTTGCATGTGAATATTGACCTAGGCAATATTTTCACCAGCAAATGTCTTATGACTTCCCAGGTAGGTTGTCTGAGCAATGAGGTTGTAATGAATATGAATCACCTGCCATGGCTCTGCATGGGACACAGGGCATGAATGAAAACTCTGCACAGCTCCAAGGAGCTGGCCTCACCCTCCCTTGAATGCAGCTGCTGTGTCAGTGACAGCAGAGAAGTGAAAAGAGAAGTCTGTACAGTAGAGAGAATTCCCCCTTGTCCATTACCAAGCTTGCAAAACTTTGGAAATTCATGTCTTCTGACCATTATCTTTCAAAAAGTAGTGTTCAGGAAATTACTTTTTTTTAATTCTTTTTTTTTATAAGTTAGAAGGCTAACATTTTGGCCTCGTGACAGGTTTCTGAAAAAGTAATTGCTTAATTTTAATTAACTTCAAAATAATTGTATTTCTAGCCAGTTCATAGAGGATGAAAAAACAGACAGTTATATCCACAGAGAGAAAAAGGCACTGACTGGCATGGACAATCCTCCTGGTTCTCTCAAAGCTCAAATGTGAATGATATTCATGTAAATAATTACAAATTCGAATCTCCCAAGTAAGGAAGAGCTGTCTGAGTCAGTGTATGCATCAGTACGGAGGGATATGGGTGTACATGTGGAATTGGACACTCATTTCTGTAGACTGATGACAGGATCAATATTAGTCAAATGAACAGAGAATTTGCAAATGTCACTAGCTTTCCTCCAGGTCCCTACAGTTATGGTAAAGTGGGTGGGTTATTTTTTAAATGTGCTAGTAAATTAAAAGTAATATTTAAATTAGTAATAGTTAAATTTTGTATAATGTTAATACAACAGATATAAATCTAATTGAATAAATATAAAGCCAGTCTTTATGTATTTTTTTTGAAAAACATTCCCATCTTTTGGAACTTCCTTATAACACAGGTGCTTCCCTGTGAAAGATACAAACTTTTTTTTTTTAACTCCTTGAAATGACTAGTCAAAACTAAGCATTTGGAATTAAAATCTGCAGCTTACAACAAAAGAAACCTGGTGGATTTAATCTAATTTATTGAGATTTAAGGAACGAAGAAGAAATAATTATTTTTGCAGACTCATCAGGAGCTTATTTCCACAAAACATCCAGAAGCTTTCCCACCACATGTTTGTTTCCATTATTAGGTGCTTGGCTGGGATGTGTTTAGTTTGGCAGCTCACCAAGTAGCATTCATTGGGTCTCGGTGGTACCAAATTTGACAGAAAGCAAAGCACAGGGGGGGAGAAGGTATTTCCAAATCACTATTTTCACATCAAAAATATAAAACCAAAAACCTCTTGGAAAATAAAAAACTTGACTATGCTTCTTCGCATTCTCCTATGATGGCAAACCGAGGCATCCTGCCTTCACGGACACCTCCAAACACTGGCTGGGTGAAGGAGGTCCCTGACCTGGAGAACAAGAATCCTGCCAACTCACAAAGGCTAGTCTGGTAGAACTGCCACACACTTCTCTTTGCTGAGTCCCCTCACCACCATAGCACCTCCCCTTGGTTTTACTCAACCTCTTCTGCACACTTGGAATCTTCCGTCACTGTGCATTACATAATGCATCACACAAGTGATTTCTGAATTTAAATTAACTGGTGAAAATGAATTATTGATTTGCCATAGCCCTGACATGGATATCTGCTGCAAAAGATTGCAATCTTGCAGCTGCTTTATCGTTCATACTCATTCACACGCCTCTGCCTGTAAATGAAGGACACATCACCGTCACTTTCTCTGGGCTTGAGGACCAATGTGCTTCTGTGAGCAGATACAACGTTTTCCATTACAAGTTTCCATGAGCTCTCTTCCTTTTTCCCTCTGCCATAAGAAGGACATACTCAAATAAGGGCTGAAACTTTAACATTGGTCCTGGAATGAGAAAATGTGCCGAGGAAAGCCATGACAGACCACTCAGAGCTGCTGACATGTAATGTGAACAAGAAACCCATGTATTTTTTTATAACCATTGAGTTTTTAGGCTTGTTTGTTACTGAGGCAAAGCTAATCCATACATCTATTACATCTATAATGTCATTTAGAAGATACATTCCAAAATATGACAAAATATTTATGCTAAATAATATCATAGTCTCAGGACCACGAAATAAGGAAACTTCAAAGGTAAACTCCAAGACTTCAGGCTCTAGAGACAAATCTGAGTTAAAGTTGACTACCATCTACTCTGTCTTTGAACTTGGGCAGATGATTTCTGGTTTCTCATCTGTACAATGTGGATACTGGTAGTAGCTACGTCATAGACCTATTGAGTACGTTTGGAGAGATGATCTATGCAAAGTGAGAGCACAGCACAGGAACCACTACATTAACAGTGGTGTCATCAGTGAGGTTCTCTGGGAAATGGGCACTAAGATCTATATGAGCTGACAGGACACCTATGGGGGATATGCTGGGGAGAGCAACAGCTGTAGGGGAGTGAAGGGAAGAAGGGAAACTGCAGTGCAGCAAGGCTGCAGAGGATTCCCCGGTGAGCTCTGGAGCTGTGATGGCCCTTCAGAGATGTCTCAAACTGAAGCAAGGGGCCAGGCTTTGTACCCTCACATCAGACCAGTCATTATGTGTGGGTTGTCCCCAGAGACAAAGGTAATAGCTGTGAGCGAGGCTGCTCTGTCAGCCAAGGGCCATTCCTAGAGAGACTTGGCTGCTAGCCAAGGCAGGCAATGCTCCAGCAGCTGGAGGAATGAAGGCCTCAGTCCAGGAGGGGCTGTGTGTCTGGGATGCACGCTGCATCCACCACAGCCCACCACTGTGTGACCCAGGGGCACTTCCTCCATGTGATAAGTGGACCCCACCTGGGTAAATCTCCTGAAGAATCCTAGGTGGCTGTTTTTCCAGAGAGAATTATACACAAATTTCCATGGGATGGAAGACAATCCTGCTTCAGTATCTGGTCTCAGGACCTATACTGGGGCTCATCATGTCCCTCCTCTATAGCTATTCTAGATTCCCCTGACCCATGGCTAGCACCTTCCTACTCTAGGTGACTTTACCTAGGGTGGTATTTTTCAGACTCTAAGGCCACAGTTGCTACACTTGTGCATTGACTGACAAAATTGGGCAGGAGACTATCAAGAAATGGCCCAGTGGGTCATGTGTTTATTCTTATCCCCACTCAGTAACAACCACCCCTTCTCACCTCATAACCAGGCTAACTTCCCTGGGCCAAGTTGCCGGCTCCTTCCCTCGCCCTCTGATCTACTGACGCAAGGGCCAACAGAGACTGGGCAGCAGCTGTAGCTTACAGCTTCATGCCTCCTGGTGAAAATATTCCCATTTAGGAACTACGACATCTAAACCCACAGATTTTTAAGTTACAATGATAAGAAGATGTTTACAAGTGTTTTAACAACCATCCCTCCAAAAGGTGGACCCAGTGTCCCCTCCCCTTGAATGTGGACCAGTAGTGGTGACTCACTTCCAACAAATGGGCTGTTGTGGCAGTGACAGCTGAGGTCAGATCGCTAAAAGGGTAGCCTCCCCTTGGAATACCCTCTCTCCTTTCTCTCACGTTCTGTAGGAAGGCCAGCACCATGTCATGAGGACATGCAAGCAGACACTTTGCTTCTGACAGTTGAGCCCCACCAACTGTCCTCTTATTATTTCAAGATCCCACCATCGTTCTGTAGCAGCAGGGCTCCTGGTACTTCTTAGAGATATTGTACAGTTCTTGCCAGCACGCTCCTTATCGTTCTGGGGAATGAACTTCAAGTTGTCCTGAGGAACAGAATGGGTGGCTGAGTTTTCTGGCCTTACTCCAGCATGTCCTTTTCTCTGAACTTTTTGATCTTTTTGTCCATGTGTGTGACAAAAGGATCATGGTTTCTACTTCACTTGGTGTGACTCTTGCTTTCTCCAAGCCTCAGAAACCGTCATAGCAATGTGTTAGTACTGTTTCTTAGGATCCTTGCTGGGGCAAAGCTCCTGCATCACAAGAGAATACTTCTACATTGAGAAACTCTCATCTTATCCAAACGTAAACTGCATCCCTTTTGAGCAAGTACCCTCAGCATCCTGCTACATACACACCCTTCAGTTTCTTGCTGGTCCATGTAGGCTAGTCTTGCAGCTTTATGGAGATACAGTCCCTCACTTCCTTTAATGGAAGTAGCACTTCCCCAGCCTTGTTATGTTGTGATGTTAGCCCAGTGGTTGGTCTGGTGGCCAGGAAGTGATATGGAGCAGATCCTAAAGGAAGGGTGTGGGATGTTTTAGGCAGAAACCTCAAATTACCCTCAAGCAAGGGGAGAAGGACTCGACTCTCACATGGATAAGTGGCCATTTCTGTAGGCCCTAAGTGTCAAGAAAGTCTGGGGTAATTCCAGATTTTGAGTGCATCCCAACCCCAGAGTCCCACTCCTTCCCAAACAGGGCTCTTCCCTGGGCATAGCAAACTTGCCAAGATTAAGAAGCCAGCCTTCTCTGGAGCTCTGCTACTCCTTAATTAAGTCCCAGGACTTATCCTCAGTTTTTCTGCCCTCCATCTACAGAAGATAGTCTTTTTTTAAAGATTCTATTTATTTATTTATTTATTTGAGAGAGAGAGAGAGCATGAGCAGGGGGAGGAGCAGAGGGAGAAGCAGATGCCCTGCTGAGCAGGGAGCCTGATGCAGGGCTCGATCCAGGGACTCCAGGATCACGACCTGAGCTCAAGGCAGATACTTAACCAACTGAACCACCCAGGTGCCCCTCAGAAGATGAATCTTTTTATGCTGTCAGTGATATTATAAGGTTTTCACATTTCATCTTAGTTTGGTGATTAATCACTCTCAGGCTTTTGCTGTCTTGTCACAATATAATATCCATTTGGTTCCACAGTCCTTACCACTTTCTTTGAATTTTGGAGGCACCTATCCAATGCATTTCCTTCCCATCCCAGTTCAATGCCAGCAGAAGTTTAAGTATTGATCGCCCCACTACTGCATGCTCCACTCACCCATTGCCAGCCAGCTGGTGGTGGATCCATCTTCCAAATGTAGGAACATTAAAATAAGTTTGCTAGCCCCCTGTCAGCAACTGCTCTAGGTCAAATTCCCAGTGTAGTTGGCTGAACAGTGGCCCCTCACCAAAAGATATGTCTGCCCAAACCCTATTAATATTATTTTTACTTGGGAAAAGTATCTTTGCAGATGTAATTAAGTTCAGGATCTTGAGATGAGATCATTATGGGTTGCCTTGGTAGTAAATCCTACCCCAAACTCAATGACAATTGTCCTTTTAAAAACATGCAGAGGAGAAAGTGATGTGAGGACAGGCAGAGATTGCAGTGATATGTCTACAAGCCAAGGATTGCTGGCAAACACCGGAAGGTAGAAGAGAGGCATGGAAAGGGTTGGCCTCAGGGCCTCCAGAAGGGACCAACTCTGCCAACACTTTGACTTTGGACTTGTGGCATTCTGAACTCTGAGAGAATAAGTTTCTGTTACTTTAAGCCACCCAGTTGGTGGTACCTTGTTATTACAGCCACACGAAGCTAATACACCCAGGAAAACACACTCTGAGACAAAAGATTTGCATGCAGGCAGAAGCAGGATGGGGCAGAGAAAAGGTGAACTCTAATGCATTTGCAGCCTTGGGCTCAACTGATCCCGTAGGAAGCTTGAAGCTGACATGGCCCTTCAAATATTTCCTCAGGGATAAGGCAGATCCTTCCGGCCCAGGGCAATTCTAGGCATGGACTTCATTGTGATCTGTCAGCCAGCAACAGGCCTGGCAGTTGGGAAATGAAGGCTTCAGTACAAAAAAGAGGGAATGTGGATGGTGCTTCTTAGCAGCTACTACAGGAGGCTGTGATTCTTATCATCAGGGTAAGAGCCACTTCAAAGATGGGGACAGTGCATAATGGATCAACCAGAGCAGATTTGAGTGTATTGATTTTACCAAAAAAATATTTTTACCGGTTGAATCCAAGGACAAACACTGAGGGAAGCCTGGAAGGAGAAAGGAGGTTGCTAAAAGGCCACAGGTGATCTCAGAAGGAAGAGTGAAATCATGAGCAGAGGTGAGGGCTCAAGGAGGTCGTGGTGGCCACATTCCAGGCCGACTCCATGCAATAAGCAGAAGATCACTCTCCACACCAGCAAACAGAACTTCATCTTCTCTGCTGGTGTGGAAGGGGCCACAGATGTCATGTAGTAGACAGCTCTCCCTTATTAATAAAAAGTTCTGTTTCTAAAACCGATGGGCAATAAGCACATGAAAAGATGCTCAACATCCTTAGTCATCAGGGAAATGCAAAGTAAAACTCTGTTGAGATCCCACTGCACATTGTCTCACCTGGCTATAATGGAAAGACAGACAATAACAACTGCTGGAGAAAACATGGAGAAATTGGAAGGCTTATACCCTACTGGTGGGGACATGGAATAGCACGGTTGCTTTGAAAAACTGCCAAACCCTTCTATAGTTAACCAAACACCTATCACATGATTCAATGGTTCCTTCCCCAGCTCTTCACTCAAGAGAAATGAAAACCTATGCCCACACAAAGACCTGCAGACAAATGTTCAGACTAGCTGCATTCACAACAACCTCAAGCCAGAAATGCCTCCAATGTCCATGGACAGGTGACTGGACAAACACATTGTGGTACTGTCCTACAATGAAATGCCACATGGATGAATCTCACAATCATCAAGCTGAGTTAAAGAAATCAGGCATAAAAGGATACATACATAAGAGGTTGCATCTACACAAGTCTCTAGAAAAGACCAATGTAACATATAGTGATGAAAAGCACATTAGGTGTTGCCAGGAGCTGACAGCAGGGGGAGAATTCCTGGGAAGGGCACAAGGAGACTTTTGGGGGGTGAAGAGCGGATTCTATCTCTTGAGTGGCAGTAGTTATACAGGTGTGTACATTCATCAAAATTCCTCCAATTGCGCACTTAAAATGGGTACAATCAAATTAACTTTTTAAAGAAACCGATCCCATGGAAACCTCTTGCCACTTGTTCTGCAGAGAACTGGAAATATGGGCGGGGGCCAGATGACTAGTCTTTTCTTAGCTCCCACAGTGATCCCAGAGTTACACATCAAAGGCTCTCTCCTCCCCACAAAGCAAAATGACAGGATTGTCTTACAGCTGCAGCAATTATAACTCCCCAGACTAAAGAAGCCACAGAAGGTCACAAGCACTCTCAATTCCAATATCATCATATATTTACCTAGGAGACCTCATGGCCAGCTTGATCATGTTACTTTTTCCCACTGCTTCTTTCCATGTGGGTTCATTCACTAAGACACCAAAAGGTCAAAAGTCTTACTCAGAGTTGGGGACAATGAGTCAATGGCCATCTTTCCTCTGCTTCAAGCCTGCAGTCTGAGCACTAACCCAAAGTGAGGCCCACTGACAAAGAGCATTGTTTAGAATTTCCACCACCCCCAACCCCTCTCCACCATTCTTTTTCTTCCTTTCTTCCATATTCCTGTCCTGCCGCCAAACACCCAAGGACACCCTAACATAAATTTACTAAAGAAAAGTTAACAAATGTATTTTCATGCAACAAACAGCTGCCATGAAAACAGATTGGCTGGTGGCTTCAGAGGAGTTGCTGAACGGCCTTGTTTTATAAATGTTTAGGATAATGTTCACCTGAAAAAAGGGACATATTTGCATGTGAATTCACCATATGGAGGTTGACCTGGTGAAAAATACCAATAGAATCAACGTGCCATCTTTGTTCAAGCAACGCTCCAAATTGCATCTAGTGGACAGCCAGCTGTGTAAACTCCAGAGTTATTAGAGAGATCTGGTGATCCAAATGTCAGGAGAAATCATCCAACTCAGTATGGAAGACGTCATTTCCGTTGCCAGAGAAAGACATGATGAGCTCTGACTGAGGAAGTTCTTATTGGGAATCATATTCAGAATATATTCAGCAAGTAGAGGCAGGAAAGAGAAGATGCTTCATTCCATTGTGCACCATGCTAATTCAGACACAAAAAAAGTTTTCAAAAATACAGATTCCTACGTCTCACTATGAAGTTCCTACTTAAGGGTCCTGGGGTAAATCCCAAGACTGTATTTCTTAAATGTTTCCAGGTGATTCTCATGTGCAGATACATTTAGTCTAACCTTGGCTTCTCTGTGACTTTCTTCTTTTTTTTCTTCTTTTTGAGCACTGTGCTCAGAGAAACCCTGTTATATGCCTTAGTCTGCAGGAGCAGTACCCAAATGTTTGGGGAATTGCTCCCCTATAACCGAGTACACACCCCCAATATGGGGATATTTAATTGCAAATGTATGAATAAATACATCACATTTTTAAAGGAATCATGCTTAAATCCAGAACTGACTCCCAAAAGCAAGCAAATAATTCAGCTGGTCTTCAGATGTGGGCATCTCCAGTAGAGAGGATAGGTATACCATGCTTAGAGTCAACATCAGCAATCTGTATTTCCCTATGACACAGAGAGCATGTGCTCTCTGGCAGGGTTTAAGTGCCTCAGAGTGGAGCAACCAGATCATGAATTCCCCAAATTCAGAACGAGAGCAGCCCCAGCCCAGCCACAGGCCATTGAATACAGCCCTTCTCAGAGAGTCTCTCCAGAGTCAATGCAGAGTTCCCTCGCTCCATTCTTAATTTCCTCTTGCTTCTTTTCCTTTCTGTTACCAAAATACAATTCCATATTAAAAATAAACAGGGCTGTTTTGCCACGGATCTCTGTTCTTTAAACGGTCTGAGCAGCTCTGATGAGTCAAGATCTCCAACTGCATGACACCCCAGGACAGATCACCATGGCCTCTTCTGACCTTCCTTCCTTTCTGGTTTCCTGTTGTCTTCTTGGGGCTGCAGCTTCTATCCCCTCTCATTTCTCTCCCCCCAGTGCCTCCCTGGGTCTCTCTCACAACTCCCTTGGCCTTACTTTTTCCATGTATCTCTGCTTCTCTTTTGCCATCAAACACTAAGCATCCCTTTGTTGTTTCTGCACATAAACACACAAACAAGCTGGAAAAGTGAAGCCCAGACAACCATTGTGTTAGAGCATTATGTCGTGCAACCCCAGGGAAAGCCGTTGGCCCATCCCGGCCCTGTCAGCACCTTCTGTCATGGGGACCCTTTGCAGTTGCCCCTGGAGACCCACTTTCTGTCCGCAGTACTTGCTTCCTTAATGCACGTGGAAGACAGGTTCCTGGCGCACATGCAAGAGCAGTCTGTGCTGTGGAAGATATGGTCTCTAACCTCAGGTTGAACTAAAAAGTGCTGGAAATTTTAAGAGGCTGTCTTGACCTTTCAGGGTCACTTAGGATGGGGATCTGCCTGGCAGTTGTTAATGGAGGTTTGATTGGGCTCCAATGCTGTTTTTAAGTCTCTACTTAGAGTCTTGCCAAGTTAAACACACTTTCTTTTCATCTCTGGTTGCAAGGCCAGCCTCAGCCCCAGGTCTTCAGTCATTCCTTGGTTCTTCTCTGGATTCCCTCCAGTTTGTTGACAAATCCTTCCAGTCTTCATTCAAAATTACTTCTTAGCTTCTCCCCGATAGCATCTCACGGCGTTTCCTCAAGATCAGCATTTTATTCTGCTTCCGCCCACACATCGAGTTGACTGTGGGAGCAAGAGCATGGGGAGAGCAGCGCAGAGCTGCTCGGGGCAGGCAAGACTGATGCAGGGCCTTTCCAAAAAGCATACTCATGCTCTCCTGGGCCTGGCAGCATTCTGTGTCTGTTCTTTTTTGAAAATGAATGCCCTTTCTTGATTTCAAAATCCGTACCAATCATTGCTGAAAACTTACAAAATACCAATCTGCAGATGAATATGAAACTCATGGGCAAGCCACAAACTACAGATAATTTCTGTTAATATTTTGTGCTTTCTTTCATTTGCTTTCACAGATTTTTTTAACAGATTTTTTAAACAGATTTAACTGTGTATTAAGGACATTTTTGTGTGTGTGATCGCCCGTGTTTCTCGACCACCTTATGCATCAGAGTAACACTATCTTCCTTATTGTAATTGTTCAAAGCACCATGTGATTGTCACTGGTGGGCTGAGTAAATCCCCAACCACTTCTCTTTCTTTTTCAACATTTTCTGGACTATTCCATTGTTTATTTTTTTCTTTCCAGATGAATGTTGGGTTCACTTTGCTGGCATTTGGAATAGAATTTCATTCAACAGGAAAGTTAATACAAAATTCTTTTTTAAAAGAGATGGCAAATCAGGGAAATTCAAATCAAAACCACATTGAGATACCACCTTACACCAGTTAGAATGGCAAAAATTGACAAGGCCAGAAACAACAAATGTTGGAGAGGTTGTGGAGAAAGGGGAAGCCTCTTACACTGTTGGTGGGAATGCAAGTTGGTACAGCCACTTTAGAAAACAGTGTGGAGGTTCCTCAAAATATTAAAAATAGAGCTACCCTATGACCCAGCAATTGCACTACTGGGTATTTACCCCAAAGACTCAGATATAGTGAAAAGAAGGGCCATATGCATCCCAATGTTCATAGCAGCAACGTCCACAATACCCAAACTGTAGAAAGAGCCGAGATGCCCTTCAACAGATGAATGGATAAAGAAGATGTGGTCCATATATACAATGGAATATCACTCAACCATCAGAAAGGATGAATACCCAACTTTCATATCAACATGGGTGGGACTGGAGGAGATTATGCTAAGTGAAATAAGTCAAGCAGAGAAAGTCAATTATCATATGGTTTCACTTATTTGTGGAACATAAGGAATAGCATGGAGGACATTAGGAGAAGGAAGGGGAAAAGGAGGGGGGGCAATTGGAGGGGGAGATGAACCATGAGAGACTATAGACTCCAAGAAACAAATTGAGGGTTTCAGAGGGGAAAGGGTGGGGGGATGGGTTAGCCCAGTGATGGGTATTAAGGAGGGCACATATTGCATGGAGCACTGGGTGTTACATGCAAACAATGAATCATGGAACACTACATCAAAAACTAATGATGTACTGTATGGTGACTAACATGACCTAATAAAATAAAATTTTAAAAAATAATAAAGTGTTGAGAGAAAAAAACCTACTAACTTAGAATTCTGTATTCTGAGAAATTAATTCCTCAATGGTGAAAGAGGAAGACTTTCTCAGACAAATATTGAGAGGATTTGTTGCCAGTAGACTTGCCTTGCAAGAGATGTTAAGAGAAGTTCTTTAGAAAGAAGAAAAATGGTATAGGTCAGAAACTTGGATCTATATAAAAGAGGAAAGAGCATCAGAAGAGGAATATATAAAGGTAATTAAATATTTTTTAAATTCTTATTTGAGTCAACAGATAATAGTTTGTTCAAAATATTAAGAGCAATGATGTATTTGATTATACATGTATATATTTACGTATGTCTATATATAAGAGAAATGAATAAAAACAATAATACAAGGAGTAGGAGAAAAGAATTAGGAATATTTTGTAGGAAACAGTCAACAAAACCAAAGACAACTGACAGAATGGGAGAAGATATTTGCAAATGACATATCAGATAAAGGGCTAGTATCCAAAATCTATAAAGAACTTATCAAACTCAACACCCAAAAACCAAATAATCCAATCAAGAAATGGGCAGAAGACATGAACAGACATTTCTGCAAAGAAGACATCCAAATGGCCAACAGACCCATGGAAAACGTGCTCAACATCACTTGGCATCAGGGAAATACAAATCAAAACGTCAATGAGATACCACCTCACAATGTATAAAATTAACAAGTCAGGAAACAACAGATGTTGGCGAGGATGCAGAGAAAGGGAAGCCCTCCTACACTGTTGGTGGGAATGCAAGCTGGTGCAGCCACTCTGGAAAACAGTATGGAGCTTCCTCAAAAAGTTGAAAATAGAGATACCCTACAACAGCAATTGCACTACTGGGTATTTACCCCAAAGATATAAATGTAGTGATCCGAAGGGGCACCTGCACCCCAATGTTTATAGCAGCAATGTCCACAATAGCCAAACTATACAAAGAGCCCAGATGTCCATCAACAGATGAATGGATAAAGAAGATGTGGTATATCTATATATAATGGAATATTATGCAGCCATCAAAAATATGAAATCTTGCCGTTTGCAACAATGTGGATGGAACTGGAGGGTATTATGCTAAGCGAAATAAGTCAATCAGAGAAGGACAAGTATCATATGATCTCACTGATATGAGGAATTTGAGAAACAAGACAAAGGATCATAGAGGAAGGGAGGGAAAAATTAAACAAGATGAAACCAGAGAGGGAGACAAACCATAAGAGACTTTTAATATCAGGAAACAAACTGAGGGTTGCTGGAGTGGTGGGGGGTTGGAGGGATGGGGTGGCTGGGTGATAGACATTGGGGAGGGTATGTGCTATGGTGAGTGCTGTGAATTGTGCAAGACTGATGAATCACAGACCTGTACCCCTGAAATAAGTAATACATTATAAGTTAATTTAAAAAAGTACATAGACTACCCATGAAGTAGTATAATGTTATTTAAAATGGACTAGATTAGTTGTAAATGTTTATTAGAAACTCTAGGGATGCCTGGGTGGCTCGGTTGCTTAAGCAGCTGCTTTTGGCTCAGGTCATGATCCCAGGGTCCTGGGATCAAATCCCGCATCAGGCTCCCCACTCAGCAGGGAGTCTGCTTCTCCCTCTGCCTGCCACTCCTCCTGCTTGTGCTCTCTCTCTCTCTCTGACAAATAAATAAATAAAATCTTTAAAAAAAAAAAGAAACTCTAGGGCAGCACGAAAAAAAGTAAAAAAGAAGTATAATTTATATACTATGAAAGGAGAGAAAATTGAATCATTTAAAATGCTCATTTAAAACCACGAATGGCAGAAAAGTAGTGGAAGACAAAAATAGGAGCAAAAAACAACAACAATGAATAGAAACAATTACAAATATGGTAGGTATTTATCCAAATATATCTCAAATCACCTTAAAAATCAATGTTCTAAATACACACATTAAAGGAAAAAGATTGTAAGAATGGATCAAAAACCAAAATATTTGGAAATTAAGCAATGCACTCTTAAAGAACAAATGGCTCAAAGAAGAAATTTTAGAGAAATTAAAAAAGTTTTTTAATCTAAATGAAAATGAAAATTTGTGGGATACAGTGAAAGCAATGGTTAGAGAGAAATTTATAGCATTATATGCATATTGATAAAATAAGTCTACCAAACATTTAAGGAAGAAATGATACCAATTCTCTACAATGTTTTTCAGATTATAGAAACAGAGAAAATACATCCTAAGTCATTCTATTAAGCCAGCATTAGTCTAATGCCAAACTAGATAAAAACATTATAAGAAAAGAAAACTTTAGACCAAAATCTTTCATGAACATAGATGCAAAAAATTCTCAACAAAATATTAGCAGATTGAATCCAGTAATGTAAAAATAATTATACACTGTGACAAGTGGGATTTATGCCAGTATGCAAGTCAAGTTAAACATTTGAAAATCCAATCAATAGATTAAAAAAGAAAAATCATGTGACCATATCAATAAGATGCCGAAAAAGTATTTAATAAAATCCAACACCCATTCATGATCAAAACTCTTAGACAACTAAGAATAGAGAATTTTATCAGCTTAATAATGTCTCCAAAAAACCTACACATAATATGCTTTTTTAAAAAACATTTTATTTATTTATTTGAGAGGGAGAGAAAGCGAGAGACAGAGCAGGAGAGGAGGGGGAGGGGCAGAGGGAGAAGCAGACTCCCCACTGAGCAGGGAGCCTGATGTGGGGCTTGATCCCAGACCCTGGGATCATGACCGGAGCTGAAGGCAGATGCTCAACTGACGGAGCCACCCAGGCGCCCCCAGATAATACTATACTTAAGGGTGAGCAACTTCAAGCTTTTCTACTAAGATCAGGTGCCAGGCAAGAATGTCCCCTCTCAGCACTCTTTTTTAACATAGTACTGGAAGTTCTAGTTAATGCTCTAAGATAAGAAAAGGTAATAAAAGGTATACGTTTGGGAAGAAAGATATAAAACTATCTTTGTTCACAGAAAACATGATCACATATATAGAAAATTCAAAAGAATCAAGAAAAAAACTATCTTGGAACAAATAGGTGATTATAGCAAGGCTGCAGGATACATGGTTAATATGCAAAATTCAATTGTTTTCTTAGACACTGGCAATGAAGAAGGAGAACACATTACTATTTACATTAGCACCCCATAAAATGAAATACTCTGGTATAAATCTAACAAAATATGTATAAGATCTACAGAAGAAAAACCACAAAACTTTGATGAATGAAATCACATGTGAGCTAAAGTAATGAAGAGATATTCTATGTGTATGGATAGGAAGACTCAATATTGTAAAGATACCAGTTCTTCCAAACTTGATCTATAGATTCAATGCAATCCCAACCCAAATCCTAGCAAGTTATTTTGTGAACATCAACAAATTGATTCCAAAATATATATGAAGAGGCAAAAGCCCAGAAGAGTCAACACAATACTGAAATAGAAGAACAAAGATGGAAGACTGACACTACCCAATGTCAAGACTCACTATAAAGTTACAGTAATCAGGGCAGTGTGGTATTGGCAAAAGAACAGACAAATAGATCAATGGAACAGAATGGAAAGCCAGAAATAGACCCACATAAATACTGTCAACTCATCTTCAACAAAAGAGTAAAGGCAGTACAATGGAGCAAAGATAGTCTTTTCAACAAATGATGCTGGAACAACTGGAAAGCCACTTGCAAAAGAGTGAATCTAGACACAGACTTTACACCCTTCACAAAAATTAACTCAAAATGGATCATAGATCTAAATATAAAATGGAAAACTATAAAACTTCTAGAAGATAACATTGGAGAAGACCTAGATGACCTTGAATGTGGTGATGTCATTTTAGATACAACAGCAAAGGCACAATCCACAAAAGAAAAAACTGATTAACTGAACTTCATTAAAATTAAAAACCTCTTTTCTGGGAAAGACAATATCGAGAGAATAAGAAATTAAGCCACAGGCTGGGAGAGAATATTTACAGAAGACACATCTCTTAAGGACTGTTATCCAAAATATACAAAGAACTTTTAAAACTCAACAATATGAAAACAAAAACCTGATTAACAAACTGGTCAAAGATCTTTAACAAACATCTCACTGAAGAAAATATACAGATGGCAAATAAGTACAAGAAAAATCGCTCAGCATTGCTAACCATTAGGGAAATGCAAATAAAAACCATGATGAGATACTATTACACACCCATTATGTTAAGCTATTATCAAAAAAGAAAACAGAAAATTACAAGTGTTGGTGAAGATGTGGAGAAATTGGAACTGTATGCATTGCTGTTGGCAGCATAAAATGGTACAGCTGCTGTGCAAAATGGTATGGCAGTTCTTCAAACAATTAAACACAGAATATCATATGAGTCAGCAATTCCACTTCTGGGTACATACCTAAGAGAATTGAAAAAAGGGACCCAAACAAATATTTGTCCACTCATGTTCACAGCAGCATTGTTCACAATAGCCTAAATGTGGAAGCAACTAAGTGTCCATTGATGGGTGAATGGATGAACAAAAAGTGATAGATACATGCAGTATGCTATTACTCAGCCTTGAAAAGAAAGGAAATTCTAACATGCTACATGGATGCATCTTGAAGACAGTGTGCTAAGGGAAATAAGCCAGTTACAAAAAGATAAATATTGTACAATTCCACTTATGTAATGTACCTAACGCAGTCAGAATCATAGAAACAGAAAGTAGAATGGTGGGTGGTTTCTAGGAGCTGGGGAGAGGGGAAGATTGGAGACTAGCATTTCATGGGCACAGAGGTTCAATTTTTGGAAGATTAGAAAGTTCTGGAGGTGTTGTTGATGGTCAAGCAATTCATAGAAATCTCTTTCATGCTACAGAATTATATACTTAAAATGGTGAATTCTATTATGTATATTTTACCACAATAAAGATAAATCCAGAGATAGAGGAGAATAGAAAAATGGCATCCAGTCACACACACAGGCACATGCATAAAACCAAAGGCTTAAAAAAATCCTAGAAATGTTAAATTAAAAATCTGAAGATCTCATCACTAACACTGTACTGACACATCAAATAAGCAGGATGAACAAGTGAAGATATGTCCATGTTCTAGGACTGAAAGAAACACTATTGCAAGAGCCAGCTGTTTTTTTTTTTTATTTTGTTGCTTTATTTATAAAAATTATTTTATTTTTTTGCCAGCTCTTTTATTTTATTTTATTTTTTTATTATGTTATGTTAGTCACCATACAGTACATCATTAGTTTTTGATGTAGTGTTCCATGATTCATTGTTTGTGTATAACACCCAGTGCTCCATGCAATACGTGCCCTCTTTAATACCCATCACCAGGTTAACCCATCCCCCCACCCCCTCCCCTCTGAAACCCTCAATTTGTTTCTTGGAGTCCATAGTCTCTCATGGTTCATCTCCCCCTCCAATTGCCCCCCTTCCTTTTCCCCTTCCTTCTCCTAATGTCCTCCATGCTATTCCTTATGTTCCACAAATAAGTGAAACCATATGATAATTGACTTTCTCTGCTTGACTTATTTCACTTAGCATAATCTCCTCCAGTCCCATCCATGTTGATGTGAAAGTTGGGTATTCATCCTTTCTGATGGTTGAATGATATTCCATTGTATCTTCTTTATCCATTCATCTGTTGAAGGGCATCTCGGCTCTTTCCATAGTTTGGGTATTGTGGACGTTGCTGCTATGAACATTGGGATGCATATGGCCCTTCTTTTCACTACATCTGTGTCTTTAGGGTAAATACCCAGTAGTGCAATTGCTGGGTCATAGGGTAGTTGTATTTTTAATATTTTGAGGAACCTCCACACTGTTTTCCAAAGTGGCTGTACCCACTTGCATTCCCACCAACAGTGTAAGAGGGTTCCCCTTTCTCTACAACCTCTCCAACATTTGTTGTTTCTGGCCTTGTCAAATTTTGCCATTCTAACTGGTGTAAGGTGGTATCTCAATGTGGTTACAAAGCTGTGATCACCAAGAAAGCATGGTACTGGCACAAAAACAGACACACAGACCAATGGAACAGAATAGAGAGCTCAGATATGGACCCTCAACTCTATGGTCAAATGATCTTTGACAAAGCAGGAAAAAAATATGCAATGGAAAAAAGACAGTCTTTTCAATAAATGGTGCTGGGAAAATTAGGCAGCTATATATGGAAGACGGAAACTTGACCATTTTCTTACACCATACACAAAGATAAACTCAAAATGGATGAAAGACCTCAATGTGAGACAGGAATCCATCAAAATCCTAGAGGAGAACATAGGCAGTAACCTCTTCGACATCGGCCACAGCAACTTCTTTCAAGACACGTCCCCAAAAGCAAGGGAAACAAAAGTGAAAATGAACTTTCGGGACTTAAGATAAAATCTTCTGCACAGCAAAGGAAACAGTCAACAAAACAAAGAGGCAAACCACGGAATGGGAGAAGATTTTTGCAAATGACACTACAGACAAAAGGCTGGTATCCAAGATCTATAAAGAACTTCTCAAACTCAACACCCCCAAAACAATCAAGTCAATAAATGAGCAGAAGACATGAACAGACACCTCTCAATGTCAAATGGCTAACAGACACATAAAAAAATTAATCATCATTAGCCATCAGGGAAATTCAAATTTCTCAACACTTTAAAAATTTCACTCTATTCTCTCCTTGCTTACATGGTTTCTTTTTTTTTTTTTTTTAAGATTTTTATTTATTTATCTGAGAGAAAGAGAAAGCGAGAAGGGGGAGGGTCAGAGGGAGAAGCAGACTCCCTGCTGAGTAGGCAACCCGATGCGGGACTCGGTCCTGGGACTCCAGGATCATGACCTGAGCCGAAGGCAGTCGCTTAACCAACTGAGCCACCCAGCCGCCCCATTTACATGGTTTCTAAAAAGAAGTTGAATGTAATTTTTATCTCTGCTTCTCTATAGGTAAGGTGCCCCCACCCACCCACTTTGGGCTTTTTTTCCAAGATTTTTCCTTTATCTTTGATTTTCTGCAGTCTGTATATGATACGCCTAGGTGTAATTTTTTTTGGCATTTATTCTACCTGATGTTCTCTGAATTTCCTGGATCTGAGGTTTGGTGTTTGTATTAGTCTGCTCAGACTGCTGCAACAAAATACATAGACTGGGTAGCTCAAACAAGAAAGATTTGTTTTCTCACAGTTCTGATGCTAGAATTCCAAGATCAAGGTGCCATCAGGGTTGCTTTCTGGTGACACCTCTATTCCCATCGTGTAGATGGCTGCTTTCTCTATATATACTCATATGGACTCATCTCTGTGCAAGCATGAAGAAAGAAAGATAGGATCTCTAGTGTCTATTCCTCTCTTACAAGGATATGCGTCCCATTAGGTTATGTCCCCACACTCATGAGTTCTCTTAACCTTTATTTACTTCATTATATGCTTTTTCACATTAGGTCAGTGCTTCAACATATGAACTTGGAGAAGGACACAATTCGGTCCATAAGAGTGCCGGATGGCAATCTGGTAAATTCTTGGTCATTATTGCTTCAAATATTGTTTTCATTTCTTTCTGTCTTTCTTATCCTCCTAGTTTAGCAATATGCATATGTTCTCTTTGTAGTTGTCCTACAGTTCTTGAATATTCTGTTTCATTTTTTTCAGGCTTTTTTCCTTTTGCTTTTCAATTTTGGAAGTTTCCAATGATATATCCTCAAACTCAGAGATTCTTTCCTTAGGTGTTTTCAGTCTAATAATGAGCCTTTCAAAGGCATTCTTCATTTATTTCACAGCATTTTTGATCTTTAGTATTTCTTTATTCTTTTTTAGGAGTTCCACCTCTCTGCTTCCATTATCCATCTGTTCTTGTATCTTGTCTAATTTTTCCAATAGAGCTCTTAGCATATTAATCACAATTGTTTTAAATTTATAGTCTGACAATTTCAACATCCCTGCCATATCTGAGTCTGGTTCTGATGCTTGTTCCATATCTTCAAACCGTGTTTTTTGCCTTATTGTATGACGTGTTGTTTTGTTGTTGTTGTTGTTGTTTTTGAAAGCAGAATATGATGCACCATGTGAAAAGAACTCAGGTAAATAACCCTTTAGTAATGTGATGATAAAGTGAGGGAGAGGGGAAGTATTTTATAGTCCTGTGATTTAGTGAAATGACTAACTCTAGTCATTCAGTCTTTCAGTGAATGTGTGCCCCTGGGCTGTAAACTCCAAAGGTACCTTTCAATTTTTCCAGTGAATGTGTGCCCCTGGGCTGTAAACTCCAAAGGTACCTTTCAATTTTTCCCTGCCTTGGGTAGGACAAAATGTCTGTAAGAGGCTGAAGTTGGGTATCCTCCTCCCAAATTTGGGAGGCTGGTGGGGGCTGGAATGCAAGATTTCTCTCCCCTCCTTTTGTGGAAGGCTAGAATAAGCTGGAGTTGGGTATTTCCCTTTCTCCAAGGTGGCTAGGCTCTGATAAATCCCAATAGTTTAGACTCTAGTAAAATAGATTCTTTTGAGGGCAGCCCTCTTTCCAAAGAAAAGAACACTCTGGTATGTTTTTAAATGGCATGTTTTCTCTGATACTCACCATGAGAACCCGGTAGAGCTCCAGGAGGTAAAACTCAAAAAAGCACCTACCCCCCAGAGTTTTAACTCACAGACTTGTCTACCCTGAACCTCCAGCAATTGGCCAGTTGCAGTTTAGGTTTTCCTACCCTGGTACTATTTCCAACAGAGGTTTCTGCTTATGGGTTTCTGTTCTGGTGAGTTGTGATTCTCTGTATCCCCCATCTGTCCAATTTTAGGAGCAGCAGTCTGCCCTGTGACTGCATTGCTCTGATGGATCTAAGAAGAGCTGGTTTTTCAGTGTCTTCAACTTTTTAGTTATTGTTAATACAAAGTACTGATCTCCAAATTCTTACATGTCAGACTGGAAGTTGTAAGCCCTCTTTACCCATTTTTTAATCAGGTTATTGTTCTGTTATTGTTGTTCAGTTATAGAGTTCTTTATTACCCTGGATATCATCTGGATATTATTCTCAGATATATGGTATGCAAATATTTTTTTTCTCCCATTCTGTGGACTACCTTTTCACTTTGTTGATGATCTTTTGATGCATAAAGTTTTAAATTTTGATGAAATCCAATTTATTTATCTATGTTTTTCTTTTGTTGCCTGTAGCTTTCAGTGTCATATCCAACAAATCATTGCCAAATCAGATTTCATGAATTTTCCCCCTTTGTTTTCTTCTAAGCATTTCACAGTTTTAGCTCCTATGTTTAGGTCTTTGATTCACTTTAAATTAATTTTTGTATAAAGTGTAAGGTAAGGAGCCAGCTTCATTTCCTTACATGTGTATATCCAGTTTTCCCAGCACCATTTACTGAAAGGGCTGTCTGCCCTTTTGCCATTGAATGGTCTTTGCACCCTTGTCAAAAATCATCTAACCATATATGCAAAGACTTATTTGGGGACTTTCTGTTCTATTATTCTGTTGGTCTAGGTCTCCGTCTTTAAGCCAGTACTGTACTGTTTTGGTTGCTGTAGTTTTGTAGTAAGTTTTGAAGTGAGGAAATGTGAGACTTCCAACTTTGTTCTTCTTTTTCAAGATTGTTTTGGCTATTTGGAGTCCCCTGAGATTCCATATGAATTTTAGGATGAATTTTCTCTTTCTGCAAATTGGCATTTTGATAAGAATTGCACTGAATCATTTGATTACTTTGGGTTGTCTTGACATCTTAACAGTATTAATTTTTCCAATTTGTGAACATGAGATGTTTTTCCATTTATTTGTGTCTTTAATTTCTTTCAGCAACATATTGTAGTTTTCAACGTATAAGGTTTTCACCTCATTGGTTAAGTCTATTCTTGAGTTTTTTATTCTTTTTGATGCTATTATAAACAGAATTGGTTTCTAAACTTCTTTTGAAATTTTCATTGTTAGTGTATACAAATAACTGGGGTGTTTTTGGTCTCTCATCCTATTTTACCACAATTTGGGTGACGTTGAAGAAATCAATTAATCTCTCTGAGCCTCAGTTTCATCATTTAAACAATACAGCTTAGATAGATGGTTTCTAAAAATTTTCCCTCTATGAAATGCAATGATTCTATTCATTTTCTTTAATCTTCCATGTAAGGAAATCAGCTCAACTTTGATGGCCTAACTCAGAGGTCATGCCTTCTGCGAGGGTCTCTCCAACTCCCCCTCCATTCTCACATGAATTCTATCACACCATAGCTTAGCTCTCAGGGCAGTGTTCCACTTACTTTTCACGCATAGCAACTAGAATAGAGCCTGATTATATAATAAGTAAGCAACACATAGGAGTCAATGAATAAATAAATAAATATGGCTGGTTGTCCTATAGCCAAAACCATTGCTGAGGCCTCTGTAACAGATACATTAAAAGCATCTTAAAAATCCCTTCATACAAGAGGATGGGCTTAAAGTTTTCTTTTACATTAGAAGGTGAATCCTTCATTGAGAATTGAGAACTAATATTCAAACTATATATAAACTCAGGTTAGCATGTAAATACCAACTTTAAAAAAAAAAGAGGAAAAACTCTTTATATCTTATTTATAGGAGAACAATGGAAATAATAGAATTGGGACATCAGATAGCCCTTAGATTTTCTTAATCTAATTTAAATGATTTGCAAGGTGATATATCCAAATGGAATTTTAAAGTATTATATTTGGCTCATTCTCTACTGTTCTGGGAGACTTCCTATTTAACATGATAGGCTTTTGTTACATACTAATTTCACATGTACTTTCTGTTATCCATTCAAAATATCAAAATCATATAAGTAATGCAGGTATTGGAGAAGAGTCAGAGAAAACAAAGCTTGGAGATAACCTGCAGACAGTCATTAGTTTAACAGGGTAGAAGAACCAATTTCAAACATTTTAAGGACTGTCAATTAGCATGGGTACTAGGAGTATTAAATGTATAGAAGAGAACAAGTCCAATGAGTGATAATGAATGTAATGAAACAGCCTTGGTTCAATGTAAAGGAAAACTTTCTGAGGAGTGGAACTATTCTGTCAAGGAGCTGATGAGTTTCCTGTCACCAAAAGCTTTCATAAAGAAGCTGAACACTCACTGACCAAGAAAAGAAGACTTGGGACACAAATTAATTAGATTGTCTCTGAACTTCCTTCAACTCTGAAAGTATATGATTCTATGGTTCTAATACCTCTTCAGAGGGAGGCCACTGGAGTATCTGAATTTGGCTTACACATTGTCCTCATTATTTGGTCAAAATACTACAGGTTCCTTCAAGCAGTCTTCATCAATGATATTCTTTCTTGGTCTTGTTCCTCAGACTAGTTTTGGCTTTTCTAATTCTAATAATTCAGTCCAAATCCATTTTTAGTTTTTTCTGCAGCTACATGATCCTGCTTTAATCCTATTGAACTAAAAATTCCAGTTTTGTTCACATGATAGTAGAGAGAACACAGGCATTTGCGTGCAAAGAAGAGTTGACACTTACTGTTGAACATGGACAAATCTTAGTTTCTCTCACCATGAGTGTAAAGGATACTGTTACATGCCACCAAGATCCAAGATCCCAACTTGAAGACCACAACACTGCCAGCAGCAGTTCACAGCCATCATTCCTGTGGAATTCCTCCCAAGCATAGAGGGTTATCCAGATTATTCCCCTTACCCGGAGATAGTCCACATACCATGAATGGACACTGGAAGTCCAAAGGCTGGACCCTCTTACTTCATGCAGAATATTTCTAATGAACCATCTCAGCTCCAGAAAGCCCCTATGGGATTAATTGAAGCCTCTGTCACAATTGCACTGCTGTTCAAATTCTCCCTCTGCCAATCTTGCCCCTTCATTGCTTTATAGGTTTTGTCCCTAGGAGCATTCCCAAATAAATAACCTGCACTTAAATCTGTCTCAGAGTCTCTTTCCTGGGGAACCTGACCTAAGAATTATCAGTCTTTGAAATGAGATTAACACTGCCTATTTTTTCATATCCAGAGGATCAAATGAAATTACAAAGATGAAATTATTGAGCAAGGTAAGAAATAGCTCTATGTACAGTCAAGTTCCACTCATTTTCTTCTTTGAACCACACTTTCTCTACTAGACACTTTAATAGCTGTATTTAAAAACTCAAAAGTGGGGTGCCTGGGTGGCTCAGTCGTTAAGCGTCTGCCTTCGGCTCGGGTCATGATCCCAGGGTCCTGGGATCGAGTCCCCACATCGGGCTTCCCGCTCCGCGGGAAGCCTGCTTCTCCCTCTCCCACTCCCCCTGCTTGTGTTCCTGCTCTCGCTATGTCTCTCTCTGTTAAATAAATAAATAAAATCTTTAAAAAAAAATTAAAAAAAATAAAATAAAAAAAAAATAAAAAATAAAAACTCAAAAGTAATTGAGGCACCTGGGTGGCAGCACAGTCAGTTGAGTGCCGGACTCTTGGTTTCAGCTCAGGTCATGATCTCAGGATCATGAGATCAAACCCCATGTTGGGCTCCATGGTCAGTGCAGAGTCAACTTAAGGCTCTCTCCCTTTCTCTCTGCCTTCCCCTACAACACGTGTGATCTCTCTCTCTCAAATAAATCAATCTTTTTTAAAAATTCAAAAGGTTATTATATAGAGGAACAAGGCTTGTACTATATTGTTCTATGAAGGAGAACTTCAACAGTGGCAAAATTTCAGGTGCCAAGAAATGCTTGGTGCATAGTTGGCACTCAGTAAATCCTTGTGAGCAAAGGATGATGGATGGATAGACAAATAGATGAATGAAAATATTAGCATAATCTTAGAAAATTCTATTATTGTTCTTGCAAAACACAGTGGATTGCTATAATAACCACTTAAACATAACTATTTAACCTCCTAAGTTTCAGTTTCCTCACCTGTTAAATGGGAATAATAATGGCACCTTAAACTTCTATAGATTAAACAGGATAAATTACATTAAGTATGTAAAATTGTATCTCCTCACATAGTAAGCAAAGAATAGATATTACTTATTACTGAACATTAATTTCATGCTAGGTACTGAATAGGGCTTTTTATAAATATTGGATCAATTCCTCCTTATACCAACACCATAACAGATTTTTTTAAATTAAGTTTTTAGTTTTAATTCCAGTATAGTTAACATATAGTGTTATATTAGTTTCAGGTATACAATGTAGTGATTCAACAATTCTATACATAATGCTCATCATGATAAGTGTACTCACCCCTTCACCTATTTCACCCATCCCCCCACTACCCCTCTAGTAACCCTCGTTTTGATCTTTATAGTTATTTGCTATTTGGTATTGGTATTAGTTATATGGTATTTGTCTTTCTCTGACTTATTTTGCTTAGCATTATACTCTCTAGCTCCACCCATGTTGTTGCAAATGGCAAGATTTCATTCTTTTTTATGGCTGAATAATATTCCATTGTATTATATATACCACATTTTCTTTATCCATTCATCTGTCAATGGACACTTGAACTGCTTCCATGATTTGGTTATTGTCAATAATGCTGCAATAAACAGAAGAGTGCACATATCCTTTCAAATTAGTGTTTTTGTATTCTTTAGGTAAATACCAAGTAGTGTGATTGCTGGATCATAGGGTAGTTCTATTTTTAATTTTTTGAAGAATCTCCATACTGTTTTCTGCAGTGGCTGCACCAGTTTGCATTCCCACCAACGAGTGTTCCTTTTTCTCCACATCCTTGCCAACACTTGTTGTTTCTTGTGTTTGGGTTTTTTAAGTTATTATTTAAATTCCAGTTAGTTAACATACAATGTACTATTACCTTACAAGAGGTGTGAGGTGATACCTCATTGTAGTTTTGATTTGCATTGCCCTGATTATGAGTAATGTCGAGCATCTTTTCATGTGTCTGTTGGCCATCTGGATGTCTTCTTTGGAGAAATGTCTGTTCATGTCTTTTGCCCATTTTTAAATTGGATTATTTGTTTTTTGGGAATTGAGTTGTATCAGTTCTTCATATATTTTGGATACTAACCCTTTATCAGGTATGTCAGTAGGGTATCTAGTTTTATTGTTTCCTTTGTTGTACAGAAGTGCTGGTGTGTGTGTGTGTGTGTGTGTGTGTTTTATTGTGATGTAGTCCCAATAATTTATTTTAGCTTTTATTTCCCTTGCCTCAGGAGACATATCTAGAAAAATGTTGCTATGGCCAATGTCAGAAATTACTGTATGTGCTCTCGTCTAGGATTTTTATGGCTTCTAGTCTAACATTTAGGACCTTAATCCATTTTGAGTTTATTTTTGTGTATCGTGTGAGGGAGTGGTTGCTGTCCAGTTTTCCCTTTACCATTTGTTGAAGAGACTGTCTTTTTCCCCTTGCATATTCTTGACTCTTTTGTCAAAGATTAATTGACCATGGGTTTGTTTTTGGGCATTTTGTCCTGCTCTGTTGATCTATGTGTCTATTTTTGTGCCAGTACCATACTGTTTTGATGACTACAGCTTTGTAGTATAACTTGAAGTCTGGAGTTGTGATACCTCCCGTTTTGTTTTTCTTTTTCAAGGCTGTGTTGGCTATTCAGGGTCTTTTGTGATTTCATGCAAATTATTTGTTCTAGTTCTGTGAAGAAAGCTATTGGTATTTGATAGAGATCGCATTAAATCTGTAGATTTTCTTGGGTAGTATAGACATTTTAACAATATTTGTTCTTCCAATCCATGAGCGTGGAATATCTTCCCATTTGTTTGTGTCATCTTCAGTTTCTTTCATCAGCGTTTTATAGTTTTCAGAACACAGGTCTTTCATCTCTTTGGTTAAGCTTATTCCTAGGTATTTTATTATTTTTGGCAAAATTGTAAGTGGGATTGCTTTCTTAATTTCTCTTTCTGATGCCTCATTATTAGTGTATAGAAATGCGATAGATTTCTGTGTATTGATTTTATATCCTATGTCCTCACTGATTTTATTTTTCAGTCATAGTAGCTTTTTGGTGGAATCTTTAGGGTTTTCTACATACAGTAAGATGTCATCTGCAAATAGTGACTATACAGGTAATTTTATATTTCAAAAATAGAACTTAAAACTCACAGGGCTTAAGAAACTTTCCAAATTCATTTTTTTATCCTCAATCTTCTATTCTTCCTTACTCTCATTCAGGACTTAATTAAAATTAATTTTCTTCTGGTTACTCCCATGAGAAATTTGAAAATTATTTTAGACTATTCCCTCTCCTTTATCTCATGTATCCAACTCTTTATTTTTTAAATATTTTATTTATTTATTTGACAGAGAGAGAGAAAGAGCACAAGCAAGGGGAGCAGCAGGCAGAGGGAGAGGGAAATCTCCTGCTGAGAGATCATGACCTGAGCTGAAGGCAGATGCTTAACTGACTGAGCCACCCAGGTGCCCTGAGTCCAGTGCTTTATTCATTCCGCCTCTTAACTTGTCACCTCCTTTTGCAGACACTGTTGATGCCCTGCCTGTATCTCCTTGACATTTATTATTCCTGAGCACATCAATGGCTTCTGGTTTCAAGTGCTCACAATTCCCTGCCTAAAGTACTCTATCTTTTCAGAAGTTTCCTCTGCATATGTGTAAGATGGGCCTAAAGTATCAGCGAGCTAATGCCCTCAGGAGAGCTTCCCACCAATGACAAATGAGAATTGTGAATAAATACCGCCCCCCCACCATGGGACAACAGTTAACACACTCTGCACAGGTTCTCAGTAAAATTCAGCCTCAAGTCCACAGTGGTAACCGAATCATTTTTGCTATGTATCTTGGCTTCCTTCTTTCTGCCACTTCTTCAGCTTACTATCTTATTTCTATATTCTCCCAAATAAATGACTTGCACTCAAACCTTTGTCTCTAGATCTGCTACTCTGGATACCTAACTTCACACTTCTCCCCTTCATTCCCACTTCAGTTTAGAAATTTGCCTTCTCTCACCCAAACTGTTGCAATAATATCTTAACTTTCCTCTCTTCCTTCAAATACTTCATTCAGAGAAATATTTCTAAAATATTAATATGATCATGGCTTTTCCCTTCATGAAACTCTTTAGTGGTTTTGTTGTATGTAGGGTAACTATAAACTCCTTAGCATGGCTTATAAAGCCCCCACAATCTCATGATCTTGCCCATGTCTGCCTTTCTACCCTTATCTCCCACCTCTTCTCATTACCACCCTGTGCTAAGGATGGGAAATTCACACACTTTCAGATGCACCATGTCTTTCCAATCCTCTGTCAGTTAACAAACACCTAGTGTCCTCCACTCAGCCCAATGTCCAATTGTAAGCTCACATTCATCCTCTACTTCTGTCCAGTGAAGGGTATTTCTTCCTCACGTGGATAATAGGAAGACCTCCATATATCTCAGTTTTTGTGCTAGTCACACTGCAGTCTATTTGTCACAATGTCCATCTCCTTCACTATGCTAAGAGTTGCTTGAGGACAGGCGCTCATTTCCTAGAGCAATGTGGCGCCAGTATCTCTCCAGCACTCCACACACAGTAGGTCCTTTAATAAAGTGTACTGTAGTAATAAATGGCTAAGTGCATAAATGTACAAAATCTAACTGCTGTCAGAATTGGAATTCAAGCATACACGTGTCCAATCCCAAAGCCTGTGCTCTTCCTACCACAGTGTGCTTTCTAAGGAAGCGAGCCTACGCCGTGACAACCTGGGGCTGGTGATACACAGCCTCAACAGATTTGCAGTTGTCACATATTTTAATGTATAAGATCCTACAACCCCTTTCTATGCTCAGGAAGAATGTGATAGAATTTGAAGTGCCTCATTCCTAGCAGCTTTATCAGATTTATTTCCTCTTTTCTCTAGTTTTTAGCACATAAAACTCCTACTCCTTCTTTCTCCTTAATGTAAGTCAGAAGGAAAGGTGTCTGGAGAGAGTAGCGCCAGGACACAAGATTATTCTAAGAAAGGTATCAGAATGGAGCAGCTCTCTAAAGATGGCAGGCAGTGAGGAGTGAGGAAGCTGGGAAGGAAGACTGGCTTAATTGCTGCCACTGTGAGCAAGAGTGAGGGAGGAAGGGATTTGTGTGATTTTCCAGGTAACTCAGGAAACAGTACCTTTGTATCTCAACCATCCTCTTGTTGACGTGCCCTGTGTTAACCTGAACCAGATATTAAAACTACTATAAAGACTTCCTGGGGTTGGGTAAGGGGGGCTGGAAGGGGAGCAGACAGGGGAAGCTTTGCTAACATTTATAGTGGTAGTGAGAATACAGTGGGCCTCTCCCCTAGTCTCCTTCTTTGGGTGTAAACAATCTGCTTTTTGGTTCCTGAGCTCACCCTCCATAAGTCTAGAGATGCCATAGTCCCTCAAAACAGCTGCTTCCATGGAGAATATTAAGTGGCTTAAGCCTGCTCTTCAATAGGCTTTACAGTTCCCCACCTTCCTCTACTGATGCCTCTCTCCACATGCAGATCTTGCCTTGTCATGAATGGGTCTTCTGTTCTGCTGCCAAGATAGATTTGACTGGTATTTGAACAAGCACAACTATGATGTAATCAAATGCAACTTAATATTATGCTTATTATTTATCTCCCATTATGCCATTACAATTATTTCAGGAGATTACCCTCCATTGCCCCTTTATGGAAACTTCAGTAGGCCCAAGAATTTTCTGCCTATCCCTAGGCAATAGACAGGTAATAGCTCTTATAATAACTTTAAGAAGTCTTGATTCTGAAGTCAGAATGTCCAGACCAAGATTTAATCAAAAGGTCAAACTTTTTCATTATCAGATCTCCCCTCCCTCGTCTTGAGAGCTGCAGTCTTAAGGAAGATGGTAGGTACTTCTTCCTTTTTCCTTCTGACCTTTCCTTCCCTATTGTCCTGCACTTCTTAGATGTTTTCTGATCAGGTCAGAACAGGCAGAGGATGGAATGGAAAGAGAAAATGAAAGGTCATATTGACAGGTATTGATGAGGGCTGACTGCATGCTGGGGCCTGGAAGATGAATGAGGCTTACTCCTTCTTTTCCCTTCTCTTGTTGACACCTTCTTTGTTCTCAGGAGTTTCCATCACCAATGACTTTATTTGTGTTGTTACTTTAATCCTAAAAGTCACATCCTAGTCCAAGTGGGGAACCCCTAGGGATCTCATATTAGCCTTTTTACTGCTGGATTTCTTTACTTTCTTCTGTACAGCACCCAAGACAGTCATGTGCCTGGCCTTGCTCTCCCTCTGTCTGTGTGTGTGTGTGTCTGGCTGTCCCTCTATCTCCCCACTCTGCTCCATGAGAAATGGACCCAACAAATATTGGGAGCACAGAAAAGTTGCTGCAAACTACGTTTGTCATGACAGGCTTATGTAGTGTTCTAGGTATCAGACTCAAGTCTTCCATGTCTCCCAAATGCAGGGGATGCATTGCATGCTCTCCAGTTGGCCCATGGAAAACTCTTGCTGGGCGTTTGAAGAAAAAGCAGCACCCCATCCCTACTGGAGGAGTGGGGGGCAATGCAACATGGTACTGCAACACCTCTTTACAAAGATATCTCCTTCCAAACAAACCATTCCGTCTTTTCTGTTCTCAGTTCTTGTATTATTTGAAGTCAGTGAGGGGATCAAAAAAACAGGTAACTACTTTATAAACAGTTTCTGTAAATGTTGCAGGCAGGCATCTCCACCATATTCACTTTAGTATGACATCTCTTAAATTCGCACCCAAGTCCAAACTTCAGTAGGAAGAGAGTTCTTTTAACATCTTGATCCTGATGCCAAGTTGTAAGACGGCTCAGTCCCTTCCAGTATAGGCTACTTTCTGATATTCTCTCTTTTTACAAACAAGGAAATAGAGGCTCTGAGAGGTTAAAAAACTGCTCAAGGTTGCCCAGCCATTAGACTAAAGAGCTGAAATTTGAACCCAAGACTTTATTTCCAGTCCTGGTGCTTTTAACTTCTTGGCCATGATGTGCACTGTGCATCACAAGCAAAGTGCTTCCTTTCTGACTTTGAAGAAAGTACAGAAACACAGACTTTCCCCAATGGTATAAATGTTAGCTGTGTCCCACACTCCCATCAGGCACTGAGACCAACTTTGCTACAAGGTATCAATGATAGTGTCCCAAGGCCAACTCAACCCCAGAGTCTTCAATACTTTGCTACTCAGAGGGTGATCCAAGGACCAGCTACAGTATCTAAGAGCTTGTTTGAAATGTGTTCTCGGGTGCATGGGTGGCTCAGTTGGTTAAGCGACTGCCTTCGACTCAGGTCATGATCCTGGAGTCCCTGGATCGAGTCCCGCATAGGGCTCCCTGCTCAGCAAGGAGTCTGCTTCTCCCTCTGACCCTACCCCCTCTCATGTGCTCTCTCTCTCTCTCTCATTCTCTCTCTCGAATAAATAAATAAAATCTTAAAAAAAAAAAGAAAGAAATGTGTTCTCAGTGCCTCTCCATTAACATCCCTATGAGAATTTGCATTTTAGCAAGCACGTTAAGATGGAAGAAGCACTGGTCCCTACCATGACTCCAAGGAGACTTAATGAACCTTCTAGCACATCTACAATCTACCTCCTATAACTTCCCAGTTGTCCTCTAAGAGACCTGGAGATCAGGCTACTCCTCATAATTGTCACCACATCTGTTATTTTAGCATATCAGGTTAAGATATTAATAGATCTTTATCCTGAAATGTAACTTTGTTAACCTAATCTTTCAGTTTTCATAGTCTAACTCTCAAAATAAATTCTGTTCTTTATCTTGAAGACTGTAAACTGAATCTCTAGATTAAAAATAAATCTCCAACTGGCTAGTTGATATAGCCCAGCAGGGCAAGGAGTACTAAGGATAAAGAGTCAAGCCTAACTGAAACTAGAAAATGAGCTGGTTCTTCCGTTCTCATCATCACAGCTTGCCTGCTCCACCCTCTGTGTGTTCTTGCCAGTGCATTGCACACCCATTTCCTACATTCATTTATTAAGTGAGTCAATAAATGTGTAGTAAGCAACTATTGGACACCAGGCACTGTGACAAGAGTAATAAATTAAAAGATGAGTCACACACAGATTCTGTAAGGAGCTTATACTGTAATTAAGAAGAAAAGACACATATACAAACATTGATCATTTAAGGCAGAATATGAAATCTCTTGTATAAATCATCTTTTGATGGACTACATTTTGATAATACAACCACAAACTCTCAGTGGCTCCCAATAATTCTTGCTTAGAGAGTCATTCATAGGTCAGCTGCATTTCTGTTCCATGCTATTGACATTCCTGGAATCAGGCAGAAGGAACAGCTCCTCTTGGGACATGTTGGCCCCATGGCCACACCACGTGGAGCTCCTTAGAGCTTTTGTGCTCTAGTCACTCCTTCTCATGTTCTGTGAGGCTGAGGAAGTCACTGGCTATGTCCAATGCCAGTGGGACTCCAGGGAGGAGCTGCAGGGTTGGGCACAACTGTGAAGGCAGCAAATATGTGGAAAATATAACAAAATCTATCACACATGTCATGAGAGAGGAAGAGATGAGGTGCTTTGGGAATTTGGAAACGGGAAGAACAACACTAATCAAGAGAAAAAAGGAGGACCTCCTGAAGAGGTAGTTTTGAAATATGGGCCATGGTGAGGAGAAGGGTGAAGGGAGTAGGGCTGGTTTCCTGGAGCTATGGTAGCAAAGACCTGGGAGACATTATACAGATGGAGCAGAGAATGAGATGGGGGAGGGCAATAACAGGAATAAAACTGAGGTATATTCATGGGAGGTCTTAAATTCCAACTGATGGGACCTCACTGTGGAAGCAATGGGTGGCCAATCAAGGCAGACAATGATGTTTTACAAGCAGAGGAGATGGTTAGAGCCGTGCTACAGGTAGATTAATCTGGTCTGAATGCAGTGTTTCTAGGATAGGTCATGGATTTCAGAGCCCTAGCTTTGTCCTTTCTCTTCCTCTTTCACTTTCTTCCCCTCTTTCCCTCTCTCCACCACCATCTCTCTCTCTCTCTGTCTCTCCCTCTCTCTCTGTTTCTCTCTCTGTGTCTCTGTCTCTCTTCTTTCTCTCTCTCTACTCTGTCTCTCTCTCATTCTTTCTCTTCCTTTCTTTCTCTTTCTCACACTTGCTCACTTTCTAAGACCAGCTCAAATATTCCCTCATTTGTCCCTGAAGACTGATCTGACCCTCTGAAGAAAAATTGATTATTTTTATAACCATGGTCCTTTTACATTTACCTTTTATCCTTAAACTGTGTGTGTGTGTGTGTGTGTGTGTGTATGTCTCTTACAAAAACATGAGTTCTTGAAGACAGAAGTCTTGTCTTCTTCATTTTTGTGGGTTCAATTCCAGGTCAGGGCTGCATATCTCTTATTTATTGAAAGGACAGGTTGAATGAGGAAAGATACAAAGGCCTAGTTTGAAAATTACTGTAATAGGTTATTAATAGACTGAACACTAGAATGGAAGAGTCAAATGAAACATATGGATCAACATTAATATAATTGTGTATGTGCTTTTTACTTTCATTCTGAGATTTATTTATATTTTCATATGCTGCCCTTTGTATTCCAATATAATGGCATACAAGTGAAGCCAGACCCTTAACAAGTCTGGACATAATGTGCTTAATCCAAGATTAACTGAAAAGTCCTGTGGGGGCAAAATGCTCCTGTGAACAGAAATCTACTTCTCCAGTTCTGTCTTATGTGCAACCAGGATAGAAGGGGTCAAGGCAGAAGCTCAAATAGGGAAGTTCCAAATCCTAAAGCCCACTTTAATATCCCCCAAGGTCAATCAGCCATGAATATTTCCTTGCCTGAAATTCCCAGTTGTCATAGATTGTCCCCTTATGGTATTTCTCCAAGGCCTTCTGGGTTTTGCATTTCTCTGCTTCATTAGGAATGGAAAACGATCTGATCTCAGAGAGAGCCTGAGTGGTGAGGCTCAATGGGAGAAAATAAGTCTGTACTCCTTAGAAAGGATACTAGAGGTGACTTTATTTTTCAACAGCCTCTCTGAACAGGAATGGTGCAGATTTTAGAAGTCCAAGTCCTACCGTTAGGCCCAAATGAGGGTTACTAGAGAGTTGCCGCCCAATTGGTACAACACAGAGGATGGTTTACATAATCACTGGCAAACATCCATGACCTTTGCACGAGCAGGTGTTCATTTCCTGGGGCTGCCGAAACAAATGACCAAAAATTGGATGGCCCCAAACAAGAGAAAGGCATTCCCTTTCAATTCTGCAGACTAGAAGTCTCAGAATAAGGAGTCAGCAGGGCCATAGTCTCTCCGAGGACTCTAGGGGAGGATCTTTCCTTGCCTCATCTGGTGGTTGCTTACAGTCCTTCTCATTCATTCCTTGGTTTATGGCAGATGCAGATGTCTATCTTCAAACTCTGTCTCCAGCCTCCCATGTCCATCTTCCCTTCCCATCTGTGTCTCTGTTTTCTCTTATGAGAACAATAATCATACTGGATTCAGTGCCCACGCTGATGCACAATAACTTCCTCTTAACTTGATTACATCTGCAGAGACCTTATTTCCAAATAAGGTCATATTCATAAGTTGTAGGTAGATGTGAATTTGGGGGACGTCATTCAACCCAATAGAGTAAGTCTTTGAAGGAAGAACTGAAGTACAGGGAGGTGATTGTTGGGCTCTTTGTTATCCAATAAAACTGAAAACCAACCTCATTAAGGTTGACACACAAAGGGCTGGAGACCTGAAATCATGTGGCCATTTTGACAAGGCCAAGGGAAAGTAATAATAATTGAATGCACATTTTCAAACACTGTCCTAGAATTTATCCCTGAGCTCTTTGTGTATCCATGAATTCATGCCCTGTTTTATGCAAAAAGGATTTGGGATAGTCAGTCATAGAGACTGATTAGAAAGATTTTCATATTCCTCAAGGAATACTATTCCTCAAGGAAACCAGCATTCGCTGAGTGGGTACTATGCGCCTGGCACAATTCTGAATGTCTTGCTCATGTTGTCTCATTGAATTACGGTATCAGTCATGACAAGTGTAAGTTAGTTCTCCCATAATACAGGTAAAGAAACTGAACTAAACAAATGGTCTCCTTTTCCTAAGATTATTCATGCACATACTTAATTACTTTTGGTATTCAAATGGAAGTAAATATAAAACTCTATTTAAAAATTCATTTATAGTATTTTCTGCAAAATATTATCTAAAGTCACACTTTCTATGGGTGATGGACCCAGATAATCATATTGTGTTTAGGTCGCACATACATTAGAGCAGAAATTCTCTTACTCTTCTTTGTAACCTCCATGATATCTCAGTACACAGAGAGTACTCAGATGGCCCCTGAGGGTGGAATTGTAAATTATTTTTATAAATCCTCAAATCAGAATTCACGCTTTAATCCCAAATAAGCTGGAAAAGACTATTGGAAGTCATAAATTTCCAATTCTGCTCTAAAATCTGCCATGTAATGATCATGCCATTTGGGGAAACTCAATTCTCTTGTTTTCATCTCACTTGTTTGAAAAACAAGTGTTGTACTGCTCTATTAAGGACCCTTTCGCCTTATTGTTTTATGATAGTAAGCATTTTCAAATCATAATATCTTTCTTAAGCTTCCATGCAAAATGCCATAGTTAGTGAGAAACACATCTTACAGCATTTTAAATTCAAATTCTTATTTGACCACAGTCTGATTTCTTTCAGGCCCATGTTAATTTGTGGGAATGTGTGGCACCATATTGAGAATAGATGCAATATTATATTGTCTCAGTGCCATCTATCATTATATCTTCACTCTTGATACTTATTTTCTTCTGAATATTGTCTTCCTAGATATTTAAAATTTTGAACCATGTATACCTGAGGAGAAGGTGCTTGCTGAAGGGTATTTTGTGCTCCTTGTGGGTAAAGTTATTCTCTTAGACTGCCAATAAGATCTCCTCCCTTTGGAGGAAAACCTTGGGTCCACGTGTTTGGCAGATGATGAAAGCAAGCTCTGTTTACAGGTTTTTCTCTTGACCCAGTAAAATCAGAAAAAGAGAAAGAACACATCAGTGACTTTCCTCTCTGCAGGGATTTTTCAACCTTAAGAACGTGGACATGATGTCTCCTGAAAATGAGTACTTTGGATTCATGTTGGCAAACATGCCAGTAAACAGCCGAACTGGGGAATATGCCTTTAATAAGGCTGTCTTTTATTTGCAGCCTTTGAATAGACCTGCTTTTTAGATGTAGGATAAGATTTTTACAAGGGCTGAGGTTGCAAGGAGTAAGCTTTACCTAGAGAGGCTGAGAAGTCATTGCTCACTGATAAGCAGATGTGTGGATTCCCTTGTCTTGCCTTAAGATTGTCAGGTATCACTTTACAGCCTCTGTGTTAACTTATTACAAACCTTGAATCTGAGCCTTCAGCACCATTGGCTACCTGGAAATCCCAACAGAAAGTTTACCGTATTTACAATGCATGGATTTAAGTAATTCAAAACAGACTATCAATTTTCTATCAGCAATTTTAAAGAGATCCCATGAATCTTTATAAAAATATAAATTTTGACTATCTAATTATCTAATAATTACATGTTAGCTTCATGTGCATGCCTTTGGGCAAGTATATTGCCCAAGCAATTACTTCAAAATATGTTTTGTATTGAAAACTAAATATTTTAAAGAGAGAAACTATCTCATCTGTTTTGAAACAAGTTTCTTGGAGGTTAGGATGTGGTGGTTACAAAAAAAAAAAAAATGGTCCAATGATGATAAGCCTTCAGACTGGAAGAGAAGTTTTTGGATTCACAGTGTAATATACCGACACTTGTTTCTCATGAACAGGGTGAGTCAGTTACAGAAATTGTTTCATCATGTAAGGATCCCAGCATCTCAAGAGAAGCCATGAATCAATCATGTATAGAAAATAATAGTACGTTTTGAATGTGAAATCTGAAAGTTATGATACTATACTCAATTCCACAGACAAATAATTTAAGAATAAAATAATTTTTTTATTTTTATTTATTTATTTATTTATTTTTAATTTATTTATTTGAGAGAGAGAGAATGAGAGACAGAGAGCACGAGAGGGAAGAGGGCAGAGGGAGAAGCAGACCCCCCGCTGAGCAGGGAGCCCGATGCGGGACTCGATCCCGGGACTCCAGGATCATGACCTGAGCCGAAGGCAGTCGCTTAACCAACTGAGTCACCCAGGCGCCCCGAATAAAATAATTTTTTAAACCAATGAAAATGTGGAGGCCACAATCCCCATATTGACGAAGAGAAGAGTCAAAAGAACAAACCGTGGATTGGTTAGTTGGTAGAGTGGCCGTTTGGGGAATTACTAGTTTGCAGTAGGTAGCCCTGCTAGATAGACACCATCTGGGCACCTGCTCAGCCGTATTTTCTTTTCTGTGATTTGCCCAATCCATCCACAGCACTGGGCTTCTACCAGCCTCTTTTGGCCATATGTCTTAGGGAGCTAGATTTACAACTTTTCCTTGAATTCCAAGAAGGGCCTTGATATCCTGCCAATAAAAGTATTTTTAAACTAGCTTACCAGAATCGGTTTCCAATACTTTCGATAAAAAGAAATTGGACAGGAAAGTCAGCTATCAGCCTGAATCAACTGCAGGCTCGGTTACGTCTACTCTGTTGCCAATCAGTGGTCATGGGTGGGAAGTCCGTCTGCCACTTGTGACAGGCAGTTCCTCACAGCACTTCGCTTCCAGGAGAAGAAACTCACCCCGGAAGGCGGAGTGCTCCCAGAGAGGACTCATCAGTGGTGACACCTGTCTCTCAAGAAAGACACTGTCCTAGAATCAACAAAGTGGGAGTGAGGATGCAAGGTACTCTTTTCTGAGCACGAGCACTGATGCTACTGGACTCAAAACATCTTCTCCGCTCTGGGCCCGCGGTTCTCATTTTGGTCTCCACATTCTACGGATAATGGGCAGTTCAGATCAGTACCACTTGGAACTCATTTGGAATTTATGGCTTCCCCCAAATCCTGTTTTCTGGATTCAGACTCAATTTATGGCTTGGAACACAGTGTTTCCTACAGAAAAAACTTTGAAATGTGCAGAAGAAAAAAAGGGCTCTTGGAGAATATTAAATATCTTACAACACATCATGCTGATGAGTAAATGAGAGTGTAAATGAATCCAGATAAAAAGTATTGTGTTTCCATTGAAATAGTCAGGGGCTTAAGAGTTAAGGGAACAAGTTTTGTGGGGAAATGTGTTTTAGGTTATGCCAAATGTAAAACGTGTGCAAAAGCGTTTGAGATGTTTTTCCTCGATTAAGATGCCGCCACATTTCTCCCTCCCAGTAATTAGTAAATTAGACAAGTAAAATTTATGTGTAAATTCAATGCAATTCATGAGCATGAATAATGATCTCAAACTACAAACTGCAATTAAATACAGAATATTGGCAGAGTTGCCCTGGAGTAAATTTCAGACTCTAAAGAAGTTGTGAATTAGGCCATGAAGAAAAAGATTAAGGCATGGACTTGTGGATTTTGATTTTATTTTTAATGTGGCTTTGAAATTATTTTGAATTTAGTCATTTTAGGAACACCAATGGGAGAATAAAACCGAATAAACTATTTTAAGTGGGAACACAGGTTAAATTCTCATCCTCTGTAAGCCCAGGAGGGGGCAAAAGCAATTTGACTTTGGTACAATGCAAAGCAGGATCAGATGGTGCTGAGTCACACATGCAGACCGCCCTCCCCTCTGCCTCCTCTTTGACACTATGGAGCACAACACATTCTTTGGTATCTTGTTTTCTTTTCTATGTCATTACACTGAGCACTTTTGCCCAGTGCGTATAAGAAAGTAACAACAGGATAGTTCTCACTTTCTCTTCAACTACCATGCACAGAAATCTCTGTAGCAGACACTGACTATCAGCTACGGAGATCCAGCGATGGGCAGCCATGGCTTCTGCCCTCCAGAAGGTGATGATGTCAGCGAACAGAGAAGACAAATACAAATAAGACAGGGCTGAAGTTATCAAAACAGTGAAATAAAGCAACATGAGGGGCTGGTATAAAAAAAAAAACCACTTACCTATTTTACTTCTCTGATGAACTTTCTCAGAGAACTTTAATCCACACTGATATTTTTCTTTTTCTGAATTCCTCATTTCCTTGCCACTGAAATAACCACGTGTCAACCATTCACTGTCAGGTTCCATGTAGAGGCCTTTGGCCTGTACACATGCTGGTCCCAGCTGAACTTTCTTGGCTGTGATGTGAATTTCAAGTATTCTCCTTCTTTGAAACCCCATCCATTGTTTGCACCTCATAATATGTAATAA
This sequence comes from Neomonachus schauinslandi, assembly GCF_002201575.2. Classification (NCBI taxonomy): domain Eukaryota; kingdom Metazoa; phylum Chordata; class Mammalia; order Carnivora; family Phocidae; genus Neomonachus; species Neomonachus schauinslandi. The sequence goes on along the minus strand of NC_058414.1, from coordinate 11,558,093 downwards.
TTGTTTGTTATTTTTTTAAATAAAGCAAAGGGCTATTGTGAAACATATTCATTGAGGTTCATAAATTGTTTTTATTAAGTTAAATGCATAGTCTACAATGTGATAAATTCACATTTCAAGAAGACTATATGGTAGAATGCTCTCAAAGAAAGATGGATTTTGCCCAACTGAGGTCAACTTAGTTCTGTGGGGATCTAAACAGAATTGTGCATGCTTTTATTTGGCTAGTAAAGATAATCCCAATTCAAATCATCAGCGAAGCAGGGTGATTCTCCTGGGAAGACAAACCTTCAATGAATATCGTACCCCTCACATTTTCATTATGGCAAACACCAACTATGACCATAATTTACTTGCAGTGTTTCCAAGCAAACCACAATTCTATGGAGGGAATTGCAGTGCAGGGAGGAGGTTCCTGCGAAGGCTTCTGAGGAGCACAGACTTCGCAGTTGGACCATCTTGCTTCAAGTTCTTATTCTAAACATAATCTAGTTATTTAGTCAGAGGGGTGGGTAAAGTCAAAACGAGACCAATTTTAGTCTAATACCATCAGCAAGAAGAAAGAGGTACCGAGATCATGTGGGTGGGCTTCCAAATTGCCTTTTCAAATTGTTTCCCTGACAAATGGCTGGAGTCCAAGTGAATATGCATGGAAGAGGTATCAAAATAGCACTTCCAAAAAGCTCCCAAATGGGGCCTATTTATGGGGCATTCTGAAATGCTGTAGCTGACACAAATTACAAAGACACTGTGCTTTTGAGAGTTGGCAGGAAAATAGAACATCAACCTTAATGTGAATTGTTGGGGGCTGAGAAAATTACAATGAGGTAGAAGCCACTTGTCCCAAGGCAGAAGGTACCTCGCAACACGGCATTACTGGTAGGGTTCTGCACCCTTGGAGAGAAATCCCTTTGGAGTGGAAAAAGTGGAGAGATGCCATTTCTTTGAAATTGGGCAACTTTTTTGAGCTTATATTTCAGTTTGAGTTTATATGTCATGTTGGAGCAAGTCATATCTTTATTTTTCATAATCCCTGAGAGAATGATCACTACTTAGCACTTCTGCAGTGCGTCATTTCTTCCTTCTTGGAGCATCTTGCACATGCCAGACATTGTGCTAGACAGTGGGATTGCAAAGATAATGAAGATACAGTCCCTGACATCAAGGAGCTTATTGTCTAATGGAGTAAACAGATGGCCCCCTGATGACTATTCCAAACTTTGAGTTCTGCTAAGCAGTGTTTCTCAACCTTGGCACTACTGATATTCAGTCAGATATTTCTTTGTTGTGAGGGACCACTCTGGGTAGTGTGGAATGTTCAGCAACATCCCTGACCCTCACCCAGCAGATGCCAGGATCATACCCCCAGTGTGCCAACCAAAACTGTCTCCAGACATTGTCAAATGTTCCTGGGAGGTGAAATCATGCCTGGGTGTGAACCACTGTGTCAAAAGCACAGTCAAAGAATTGCGGATGTACAGAGAATAGAGTCTTTTCACCTTGGGAAGTCAGAGAGATGATGTTGGAGTTGAGTTTGGAATTTATTCTTTCAACAAATATACTGAGCACCTACTGGATGCTGAGTGATTGCTTATGCATGAGGGTAAATAGGAGTTTCCTTAATGGTGGGAAGTGTATGTACATGGAACAGCACAATGTGTTCGGGGAACTGTCAGGCATTTGATATTTTGACTTGTGGCATGTGGGATGGGCAACAGGAAAATGAAGCCAGAGAGCTAAAGATGACCAATTGTAAGAAAAGGCTTGGGCCTCCTGCCAAGGGAGTTAGGGGTTTGGAATTTACCCCGTGGGTGTCGAGAGGCTCCAGAAAGATTTTAAGCAAGAGATTCTTATGCTCGAATCACACTGACTGTGTGTATAGTTGGCAAAACAGCCTATTGAAAAGTCAAACATCCTGTCAACTCCTGTCTGCCCCACAACAAATGACCATTGTGTCTGGGCCTCCTCGCTGAATGAATCCCACAGATGATGGCTCAGTGCTGAGTTCCCTGAGTTTACAACTCCTTAAGGAAAATTCATCTCTGCCCCTTTCTCTGGAAGGTTTGCCTTTACAATAGCTGTGAGGTAAGAGATCATTGCTGTGTGTATCAGCAGCTGGAAAAGAAGAAGACAGAGATGGAGGAAAAATAAAATGGATAAATGGATAAAGCAATTTGCAGAGCTCTTTTCTCCCGATGCCCTAATTTCTGACTTCCAGCATATAAATTTTTCTTTTCGAAAAAGAAACTCAGCCACTTGGATCTAGGTGGTTTGCGGCAGCCTGCCAGGCTCCCAAATTCAGTGAAAGTCATTACAAAATGTTTTACACACATGGGAAGAACAAGGCTGGTTTGGTGTTAGTTTGGCCCTCCAACAATAATTCTCATTATCTCAAAATGCAAACATGCTCAAATTTCTAGCAGATGACATTACTTTCTCCCTGATATCAGACATAAAAGAAAGAAAAATAAACATGGGACAGTGACAGCATTAAGCTGGTAGTCATTTTTCTTTAATATTTCAAATTCAATTCCAGACCAGATTCTCTGTTTTGTCCTGGAGATTAGGATAGGAAGATTGCTGTTTTGGTCTGATGAAAGCCTTTCCTTTCCAGTTAGCTTAATTAAAGGGAAACGGGAGGGAGCCAGGAGCAAAACAGTCTGGTTTAGATCAGGGTGAGAGTCTTCGTTTTTTACAAACACACCACAGATTTTTTTGTTGTTTCCGACGTTTTTCTGGTTCTTGGTAGAAAGTCCTGTTTCATTTTCAAAATAAACTAACCCCGTGGGTCCGGTGACTTGGCACTTTTGGCAAATGTTTGGTATTTCTCATGCCAGTAGACTAGAGTCTGTAGGTTCCAACACGGTCTCATAAAGCCAAGTGATGATGGGTAATCATTATGGCGCCCTTGTCCTCACAGTCTGTAAGTATTACCAGTGATGTAAAATTAGACCATTTATCCAAACAATCCTAACACCATTTAAAAAAATCACTTACTGTGTAAATTCTATCTGCTGTGGAGACTATGCTATAGTAAGTTCTTAACCTATTCTCTAAAATCCCAACTTAATTCTGGCTCTCATTACCTCTCATTGCTAGGTAGTATATGCTGTTTCCTGTGTATAATATAAATCATGTTATGTATGTTCCTGTATGTACGTTATGTATGTATTTAAGGTAGCTAGCTCATTCCAGTTCATGTGGGCTTTCCTGGTTGCCTAAGACTTTTCTGATTTTAGCACTGGAAGCCCCTCATCCTGGGAAATCCCTCAGTCCCTTTTAAACCAGGATGGTCAGTCACCCTATTACATATGACATTGCAAATTATAATTTGTAGGGAGAGGATGATGGTATACTAAGTGTACTAAAACTCCATCTCCAGAGACTAAGTATGATTCCTCTTTGACATTAGATATTACAGTTATTTTGTGCTTTTTAATTTTCCCCCATTTGTACACTTTGTGAAACTGACACCCTATCCAGTCAATGTTGGGCCCGATGAAAGGTTCCATTCACTGCTAGTACTAAGATGACAAGAAACAAACTGAGATCAAGCCAATCATATACCTCTTACCTCTGATGTTTTGCCAATACAATGGGAGCATCCTTTTCTCATGAATAATTTTCATCCATTCCATAAGCCCACATGTAGTACTATAGTGAACTTGCTATTTGAAAGAGGAGAAACCCACTATCAATCCAAAGGTGGTACATTATGAATATATACATTACATAGTTGGTGTTTGAGAAAGGCTAATTAATCACATCTATCTCTTTTCTAATTATTCACTTATTCAAATATTTATTGAGTACCTGGTCTGGGCAAGATGGGGATGATCAGAGAAATTACTAGGTACTTTCTTCCTCGGGGAAATCAGTGATACTGCCTAATTCTTGACATTGATGATCAGAGAAATCAGGTGGGGTTTTCTTCCTTTCTTTTGATTTTATATTTCTATATAGAATGAAATGATTACTACAGTAAGTTAGTTAACATCTGTCCCTAAAACTAGTTACATAAGTTTTTTCTGGTGATGAGCACGTCTAAGATCTACACTTAGCAACTTTCAAATATGCAATATATTATTAATAACGATAGTTGCCATGCTGTACATTACATCCCCATGACTTATTTCTCTTATCACTGGAATTTTGTACCTTTTGATCCCCTCACCCATTCTGCTCACCTTCCTGTGTCTGACAACCACCGATCCATTCTCTGTATCTATGAGCTTGTTTATTCCCCCCTTAGATTCTACATATGAGTGAGATTATATGGTGTTTGATTTATTTCACTTAGCATAAGGCTCTCAAGGTCCATCCATGTTGTCACAAATGGCAAAATTCCTTTTTATGGCTGAATAATATTCCACTGTATACCTATAACACATTTTCTTTATCCACTCATCTACTGATGGACACTTAGATTGTTTCCATGTCTTGGCTATTATAAATGATGTATAATGAACATGGGGTGCAGATATCTTTAGGTGTTTTTTTGTTTTTGCTTTACCTTGAATGGATATCTTAGTAGAACTGAAAACTGAGTTCATATCTTCTAATTATCTAATGAAAAATTATAAAAGAAAACTATGCATAAAGGGGAGTAGAAGATACAGGCTTCCAGCTATGGAATAAATAAGTCACACGGATGAAAGGTGCAGCATAAGGAAGAGTAAGTGGCACTGTACAGTGTTGTATGGGGACGGATGGTAGCTACATTTGTGGTGAGCCCAGCATAAAGTATACAGATGTGGAATCATTACATTTTACACCCGAAACGAATGTAACATTTTGTGTCAACTGCACTTCAATAAAGAAAGAAAACAATGCATACAAGAGCTAGAAACAAAAGAAGCAGCACAGAAACCTTAAAAAAAGAAAGGAAAAAACATGAAAGTGGTAAGATGACAGTGCTCTTCTGTGGCCATAAATGAAGGCCGAAATTACAACCATATTGAATAAATGACAGACACATTGAAAATAACTAAATATAAAAGAGGTTTTTTTAAAGAAATTAACTTTGTTGGTGTATAGTTTGTATACAGTAAAAGGCACTGATTTTAAGTGAAAATTTTAATGACTTTTGACAGATATATACCCCACACAAGCATTACCATAAGCAAGATAGAAAACATTTCCATGAACTCAGAAAAGTACCCCTTCCCAGTCAATTCCCCATTCTCCCACCCTTGGCATAATGCTGTTGAATTTTATGCTAATAGTTTTGAAAATCTCAACTGGAGAAATAATTTTCTAAGTCTATAGTTACTAAGTAATTGAGTCAGAAATAAGTAGGAAAACTAAATAAACCAAAAACTGTGGAATACATTTTAAAAGTTGGCAAACAATGTCAGATGATTTTAAGGAACATATCATTTTCAGGCTGTTTGAACTATTATAATGCATAGAAAAGGGTGAGAGCATTCTCAATTCGTTTTCTCAAGTTCATAGTAAAATCTGACAATGGTATAAAAAGGGAGAGAAAGGAGAGATGGAGACAGAGACTAAGACTAGATGCCCATCCCATTTGTCAATTACATGTAAAAATTCTAAATCAAATTGTATCCATTCAATTTCAACAGTATATTAAATGAATAACACAGAGTGATCTAGGACATTTAATTCCAGGAATTAGAAAGTTATTTAATGGGATGCCTGGGTGGCTCAGTCGGTTAAGCATCTGCCTTCGGCTCAGGTCATGATCCCAGGGTCCTGGGATCAAGTCCCGCATCAGGCTCCCTGCTCCGCGGGGAGCCTGCTTCTCCCTCTGCCTTTGTCTCTCTCTCTGTCTCTCATGAATAAATAAATAAAATCTTTAAAAAAAAAGAAAGAAAGTTATTTAATATTAGTAAATCTATTAGTGTAATATCTTTATCAATTTGTCACTTTTACCTCCAAAAATCTATTAACTCAATGCAATTTAAATAAAATACAAATGGAATATTTTTTTCTTGGAATTTGACAAGAATTCTATAATCAATCTGAAAGAACAAATGAACAGGGTGGCTCAGTCAGTTAAGTGTCTGACTCTTGATTTCAGCCCAGGTCATGATCTCAGGGTGGTGAGATTGAGCCCTGTGTTGGACTCTGCACTGGGCAAGGAGCCAGTTTAGGATTCTCTCTCTCTCTCTTTTTTTTAAGATTTTATTTATTTATTTGACACAGAGAGAGAGATAGAGAGAGCAGGAACACAAGCAGGGGGAGTGGGAGAAGGAGAAGCAGGCTTCCCACAGAGCAGGGAGCCCGATGCGGGGCTCGATCCCAGGACCCTGGGATCATGACCTGAGCTGAAGGCAGATGCTTAACGACTGAGCCACCCAGGCGCCCCTGCATTCTCTCTCTTTCTCTCTCCTTCTGCCCCCTCCCAAAAATTTTAAAAAATAAAATAAACATAAAAATAAAACACAAATGAACAGAGATAGCAAAGAAAATATTGGGGAATTTTATCTAAAATATGAGGCTATAGTAATAAGAATATTTAGTCCTGGTACCAGAATGTACAAATCCCTGCAATAGAAATGAATGTCCCAAAGGAGATCAACCAATATTGAGAAATTAACATGCTGAGTTAAGGCCCCAAGGTTGGGGTATTTTTTTTAGTAGCAACTAGTTAGTGTTATCCTAACTACTATGCCATATACATAGCCCAATACTTAGAAAAATATAAGAAGCAATCTACTTCACTTTAGTGTAGCTGTTATATCAAAATTTGACAATGTAATGGAGAGAAGGAAACAAACTTTCCTTTGTAAACACAGACAATATATAATTGTCTTACATAATTTTCAACATCTTAATCAAAACCCAATTAATTAAGAAACAACCAACAGATAAGTGTGTGAGCAAGTTGAATTTATTGTAAGAATGCAAGAATGATTTAGGGTTAGAAACTCCAAATTTTGGGATGCCTGGGTGGCTCAGTCATTAAGCGTCTGCCTTCGGCTTGTGGTCCCAGGGTCCTGGAATCAAGCCCCACTTCCGGCTCCCTGCTCAGTGGGAAGCCTACTTCTCCCTCTCCCACTCCCCCTGCTTTGTGTTCCCTCTCTCGCTGTGGCTCTCTGTCAAATAAAGAAATAAAATCTTAAAAAAAAAGAAGAAACTCCAAATTTTATCACAGTAGGTGCAAATAGGTACAATCTTATTGGCATTGTAGTAGAACCTGAAAAAGCATTCTGTAGCATTCAACACCCATTCCTCATGTTCAAACAAAACCAGCAAAACCTGTACTAAGTGGATATTTCCATAACATAAGAATGAATAGGGATACTTAAACCAACAGCCAATATCATGTTCATGCTGTAATGCGAGAATTCAGGAACAAGACAAGAAAGCCCATCCTTTCTTGTTTTATTTAATATTGCTCTGAAGTCTTGGCTATGCAAATGAACAAGAAATGAAAACTAACATGTAGCTCTTGGGAAGGGGGAAGGAGGAAGAAAAAAATTCCTTGTACTTAAATTTGTGCATCCAGAAACCCAAAGATCAATGGAAAATTTATTGGAAAACAATGTATTGGGGGGGAAGCACAAATAGCTGTTATATCTTGCCCAGTAACTTTTAGACCTGGATTGGAATTTGAGGACACAAGATGCTTCTACACATGCCTGCAGAAAATGCAGTAAGAAACCAGAATAATTAAATAAATCGCATCTCTCTTTCCAGCCTGTGCATCTTAGTCTTCTATTCTATTCTATTCTACTCTCTCTCTCTCTCAGTCTCTCTCTCTCTCTCTCTCTCTCACACACACACACACACAGCCCTCGAACACCTGCTAGAGAGGAGAATAAAATTTTCAATAGTTTTCTTTTCCTTATGGAGAAGCATGAGATGGAGACCTGTCTAATATTTGTATTTGAATGGAAATACTGTAAAGAGGGGAGGGAAGCTAATTTTGAAGCTTCATTTGGTGGATTTTGGATAGAGCCTTTTATGTTTAGCAGATTTCTCTTCTGAGTGTGATACCAGGGAAGGGCGTGGTGACCTATTGAGGAAAAGCAGTGCAAAGGGAGACTTGGAGTCTGATTTGGTCAGAGAATAAAAGACCTTAGCATGAAGGAAAACAGATATTTTGGAGCAATTGACCAGACTCCAGGCAAGAGGAAAAGGGAGGGGGTGAGTCCCACAACACAGTGGGAAATCACAGGTAGGTCGAGGAAAGGAGCTAAGCTTCTACCTATTTCCCTTCTTTCTTTCACAGCTAAGCTGTCTTGAAGGCTATCCTCACAAGTGTCTACTTTCTCACCTCCACTTCCATCTTCAGAGAATTCCAATCTCACTTTCTCCCCAAATACATCTCTGATCTGCCTTTGTCCAGAGTAACTACATCCATATCTCCAAACACAACAGTAATTTTTCTGCCATTATATCTGCCCTCTCTGCAGCATTCAAGACAGTTAACAAGGCAGTTGGCTACTCACACTTTCTTGAAAATCTTTCTTGCTTGACTTCTCTGCTTTTCTCTCTGTTTCACTGCCTGTTCTATCTTGCCACAGTTTGCTGGGCATTGATAATCCCTGATGTACATACAAAGTATCTGGAATTAGAGGTACAGTAAAAATTATAGGAAATAATAAACTTAAAAGGAGGTAGCATTATATATAGATAGTGGGGCTCAGGTAGTGATCTAAAATGGTCCTAGACTCCAGATTGGACAAAGCTTATTTCACACACAAAAAAAGTATACTTTAATAGAGTTTGATTTAAATGATAATGATGCTAAGTTATATAGCATCCATCACCGGAGTGGTCTGTGTTCTTATCTGCATGAGAGAAAAGGGCAGGTGGAATATGGTTCAACATCTACAGTGCATCTTCATTTGGGTGAAATGTAGCAGATGAGAGGGAAAAAAAATGCTCTCAGGAGGGAAGATAGCAGTTTCAGGCTGCCTCGTGTTGTCTTACCAGATGCACCCAAAGACTCTGAGTTCTTGCAATGCAGTGGACACACAGATAAGTGTCCTTCCTTGCCCCCACCACTGCACACAACCACCCCCTCTGTGAAGCTTGCCTCTCAAGTTCTTTCTGCTGTGACCCTGTCAACCCTTTTCTCCTCCTTCTTCCAGAGTCCAAGAGTTTGTTTTCTTATTCAGCTAAAACATTTACCCAAAAACTATTCAGTGTGGCCACATGGGAACACTTTAGGGCCCAGGAGGCTCAGGAAACCTCACAGCCTTCCGTATGGTCACTTACTGAAGGTTCTATGCCAGGTGTTGTGAAGACACCAAAGTGATGCAGAAACAACCCTTTTCCTGGAGAACATAACCACGTAACTGGTCTTTTATAGATATTTGTCCAGGCAAATATCTATAAAAAGGAGAATAGCAATGCAAGAATACTTCAACGAAACTTCATAGACTGTGAGTGTCCAGGGCAGAGGGATGAGCAGGGGTGCTACATGGACAGAGGGGACAAAGGAAAGCTCCACTGAAAGATGGGGCTTGAGCTGGACTTGGAGGGGTCCATAGGTTTTATACACATGGTGAGAAAGGAGAAGGTGCAGGTGACAAAGACAGGGTCTGGGCTGACTGCTGCTTCCACATCTATCCAAACAGCTCCTCTCCTCATCATATTGGCCACACTCAGCCACCTTCATTTCCTGGAGAGAAGGGTCATGGCTCACTCCACATGAGATCCAAATGTCAACACTGCGGGATCAGGGAGGGTGTAAGTCCAAGAGTGGCCTGTAGCTGGTCTCCTAACCATGATAAAACTGGATCTCCCTTCTCTAATTTTTCTTCTCTCTCATAACTTTCCTTGGTGTGACTACTGCCATATCCTCTCTGTAACACTGTTCTGGTGGAAGACACATGTTTCATATTAGAACTCATCAGAAGAATCCTCTGTTTGTCACTGCTCTGGAACCCCAAATATGCTTTTATAGCTTGTATATAAGATGGGATTACAAAGTTTAAAGCAAAAGAGAAAGCTAAAAAATAATTAACCACTGACACATCATGGGTAATACCCAATCAGAATGGGCTCTAGCTGTAGTAATACTATACTGGCTGCGTATTGGACCTGTCAGGGCAGACACAGCTCAGCCCCAGTTTCCACTCTGATTCTGCAAAGACACAGTATCAGATGCTGGTTGTTTGGGATGCCATGGCTGTACACATCAGTCTGTAAAAAAAATAAAATAAAATAAAATTCAGCCAAGTAAATTTGAAGATCTAACGGCTTTATTAAATAGTTCATGAATTGGGCAGCACCACATCTAGCAAGTAGAAAGGAGCTCCAAGGACCTGGACCAAATGGAAAGTCTTTATAGGAAGGAAGGTGGGGCAAGAAGTTACTAGAAAAAGAAAATGTTGTTTCAGACAAGGTCACTCTCTCTGAGGGGGAAGGGCAGGGGGTCTTATTAGGTGGATTACCTCATCTTCCTTTGAGGGATGGAGAGGGCCCATGTGACAGATTACCTCATTGGTGCTGACCAGAAAATTCCTGACTGACTGATCAAGCGATGTTTACACTAAAAAAAAAAAGACTACATTTCAGGGAGGGGGGTGTTGAAACTGCAATTAGGTTGGATATTAAGTTTGGTGACGCAGCCTAGCATAAGTGATCCCATTTTGGACCTGTGGTTTTCCTTTTTGACAGAGCCAGTAGAGACGGGTTTCTCCAGAGCACTCAGAGCACTTGCTACCCCACCTCTTGCTCCTGAAGTTAATTTCTTGTCTGCAGGCTTTCAGTTAGTCTAGACATCTCCATGCCCAGTTAACACTCCACTCCATGTCCAATTTCCCCTCTTGAGCACAACAAGAGATGTTAAAGCTATTCTCTTCACTTCTCTTATGATGGCCTGGAATAGAAACTCCAGCCCCCCCTTCGATTGTCTACACATCATTTCCACAGGCGGCTCCACTTACAGTGACTCCATCCCCAAAGACCTCCTTCCAGACACTTTCCCCACTTTTGCCACCATCCAGTTCTGTTGGCTATTTCACAGATGTGTATGTGTGTGTCTAATAACTTCCCCAAGATGACTTCTTCTTATGAGGAATTGAGATGATTAGGTCTGGGATTCTCCACATTTCTGTTAATGTTCAGGGATTACCATAAAGGTTGAAACTTTAGAGCCAGGCTTCCCTCCCCACCCCATTTCACCCTACACTGTAGGTGCACGCACAATGGGAAACTTTGCTTTCCAGGTACACACAGTCCTAATTAAATTTCTTCCTGTGGGGTTGCAATAACCAAGTCCACTCTGAACGATTGCTTCATGGGGGTGAAAAAATACCTTTGAGCTAATCTAGGCCTTGAACTGAAACCGCACATTGTCGTATTGAGGTTAGTTTATAGCTTGCCAAAGTCTACTTCCAGGTTCAAGGAAGAATGTTTTTAAAGTACCATGAAAAAGTTCATAAGACTTCTTGAACATCAAGTAAGTCTTACAACACAAGGTTCTGAGGAGTTACTGTAATCGCAAATGAACCAGAAACAGAGGGACTACATTTCTTCTACAATACACAAGGGATTAAAAATTTAGAGAAAAAAGTGATTGGCCAAATACAATTTGCCAAAGGCCAGCCATCTGGAAAAATCATATGGAGTACGTGCCACATCCAAAGTGTAGCCAGGTCAGCTGCAAGATGCTCTTTGGAAATCCAGGGCTGAATGGCAGATACAGGTGGGGCCTGGGCCTATAGTGGAGAAATTCTGGAACACAGATGGAAACCAAGAACAGGCGGAGGGAGAGGACAGAAGTGGAGAGGGTAGGATAGAGTGGTGGAATGCTTTTCCCAGAGGAGAAAGTGCGACAGAGGCAGCTGACTTTGTAGAAGCACTGGGAGAGTAGAAGCCCCACCTCCCCATCCCACAATGCCCCCCCCCTGCCAGAGGTGAGAAAGAGCTTGTGCCTGTGCCTTGAAAGGGTCTCCTAGCCTAGAGCCTACAGATGGGCTGGGCATGCAGGCGTGTGTGTGAATACAGTGACGGATTATAAGATGTTTGGTTGGGGAGACTTGCCTTAAAAAGTGGACAGAATAATTTTTATTTTTATTTATTTTATTCATTTTTGAATAAAAATGAATTCAGACAAAATGAATGTCGGATATAAAATATGGAAAAATGATTTTTTTCAAGCTTTTCTCCAAGCTAAAGCACACACCGGCACGAACACACAATTTTCGGAAGCAAGATTTACAGGAAGAAGAAATCATTGAATTTGGGCGCCTGGGTGGCTCAGTTGGTTGAGCGACTGCCTTCGGCTCAGGTCATGATCCTGGAGTCCCTGGATCGAGTCCCGCATCGGGCTCCCTGCTCGGCAGGGAGTCTGCTTCTCCCTCTGACCCTCCCCCCTCTCATGTACTCGCTCTCTTTCATTCTCTCTCTCTCTCAAATAAATAAATAAAATCTTTAAAAAAAAAGAAATCATTGAATTTTATTGACGACATTAGCGCCAAGGGGGTTAGCTCAAGAGCAAGGGAAACAAGAGGAGCCTGATCCACCTCTGGGAAGAAGTGGCTTAGTGCACGCTTTGCTATCTCAGCTGGTAGAGTGGAAGACTGTAGACTGGATATGTGTAGTAAAAAGTGGCTTAAAGTCCAAGCCAGGTTACTGCAGAATTTGGAAGTAGGTAGGACTTCCCTTTGCCTTTCTTCAGGCCTTCCTTCCCCTCACAGATAGAATGGCAAGAAATTCTCAGGTTAAGGCCAACCTGCCTGCTTCTCTTGGGCCACCTCTTCTCTGGCTTCTTATTGACTCTCAGCCCTTTAGCGCCCAGGACAACGACTAGATAACAAAAGCAAACTTATGGGGATCCACTCGAACCACATGCCAACAAGCACCTGTATGTATTCAGCTTTTTAAAGCACCACACACACCTTAGCCTCACAATATCCATGTCATGGGTATGTGCCAGTCCCTTCATCTCACAGAGAATAAACACTTGTAGAACTTGGAAGAGTGGACAAACAGAAGAAAGTAAAAGAGTAACATCAGCTCTATTCACAGGAATGGTGGATAAATAAGAAACAAATGAGATGGTCACTTCCTGAACATTTTGCAGTGACTGCCCTTCAATTCATTTTTGGCACAGATTTCAGAATCTCTGAGGCCACTGTATTTGGATTACATTTTATAATGTCATAACCTTATAATTAGTATATTGAACATGCTCTTGCTTTTCTTCTGCTCTGCCTAGCAGCAGAGTTTGGACAAGGGAAATATAGATAAGAAACTATTAATTATCTGCCAGAAAGGAAAAAAAAAAGGCTACTTATCTTTTGGGGCAAAATAGATCTGCTGAGCACATATAAAAGTTATAACTATTTTTGCATAAAATAAATAGTCTCCTTTCTGTATTCTCTAGAAGGCGTGTTGAGTTGTCATTTATCTTCTACTCCCAGCTTGTGTTCTTGATCCTACTGTAACCCTTACAAGAGATGACAGCAAGATCAGCATTCTGTGGAGCTGAAAACTGGACTGTAGTTTGGTTGGAACAACAGTAAGTGTCCTTGAAAGCATCTCACTCTTGATGACTGTCTGGGTTATTATGATTCTCTGGTATTTGACATTTGGTATCAAGTCCAACTGGACAATGCCATATTTGGGAAATGGTCATCTATCTCATGTCAGTCCCCCAGTTGCTCCAAAGCCCCAGTCACTTGGTAGGCCTGCAAGTCCCAGGGACTTCTCAGCCCTGACTGAGCACGGTACACTTCAGGGGGTCCCACTTCCAACCTGTTCTTATTTGTCAAGCTCCAAACCTGGAGAAAGAGAAGCCAGGAGATGGCACTCCTACGTGATTCACCCGCCTTGGTCAAGTTGACACAACAATAGTGAACTTCTGCTTTCTTTGAAGACAGGTGCATACCAGGATATGTCCTTAGAACTCCTCTCCCAGCTTATCCAAATGAAGTAATATTGGAGACAGCAAATTTGAGAGCAGATTTATCTATGCAGATTCACAGCCCTGGAGATTTAGGGGAGGTTGCAGCATTTTTTTTTGCCCTGTCCAGGCAGAGAGACTTGGGAGGGAGGGGAGTCATACTGGCCACTTGAACATCCAGAAGAAGAAATAAAGTGCATAAACTTGAAGATGCAAAGGAAACTGTTCTCATTCCCCACCCCCCCAAAATAGCTAATCACAGAAGAGTTTTACAAAATTGTCCAAGAGCTGGGGTGCCTGGTGGCTCAGTCAGTTAAGCATCTGCCTTCAGCTCAGGCCATGATCTCAGAGTCCTGGGATTGAGGTCTACATCGGGCTCTTTCTCAGCGGGGAGTCTTCTTCTCCCTCTCAGTCTCCCTCTGTTCTCTCTCACTTGCAAATAAATAAAATCCTTAAAAAAAATTGTCCAAGAGCGTGCTTAAAGAATGATAGATTTAATGTTTGCTGTCTTCGGCTTAGAAGTTTCTCAGAATCTCCCTATAGCCCTTCTTGATACATAGTGTGCATTCTAAAGGGTGCAGGGAGGGGTGGATTGCAACTTGGCATGATCTTCCTTACATGTAAATCCTTAAACTAAAGGGAAAGCTGGACAATACACTCAGACAGACTATAGGAAAGGAAATAAAGGGGAAAAAAATCATCTGTTAATGTCAATAAAACTCTGGCTTAATTTGGTATAACCATGCTGTGCCTAATTAAAGCACACACTAGATAATGAAGAAGTGCTTGCCTAAAAAGGCTTTCAGTGAATGTAGTAAACAATAATCGGCTTTGCTTTATTATCATAAATGTTGCTGCTAATAACACTAGCCCTTGAAATCAGAGAACATCTAAGACTGCCCCTCTTGCTCTGTTTTGCCACATGTGGTTGGACCATTTAGTCACAGATATAAGATGAAGGCTATCTATTTATAGATACCATTTTCCTGGCAGGCTAATGAAGAATGGGTAAAGTAGTGAGTGACCTTGATAAATGAAGAAAAGGAGGGGGGCGGAATGAATGACTCTCTCCAGGGTATTCCCAGAGCTCTGGCCTTGAAAGAAGGAGCAAAGCAGGAATGTCAGGCAGCATGGGCAGGAGGGTGGAGGTGGCAGGGAGGGGAGCTGAACCTGCCCCATATTCAGACCAGAGAGAATGCCGTGGGACACAGACTAAGGAAAAACCAGAAGATCAGAAAAGGGAGGAAAGGCACAATCCTTCCTGCTGCAGCCCTTTACGGGGTAGGATGCTAAGCCAGGAGCCAGCCACAAGGACAAGTAGCATGCTTCCTGCTGGCCACCGTGCCCGGCTCCCAAGCTTACCAAGGCCAGCTCCCAAAAGCCTCTATGGACACCGAGAGCCTGTCAGGCCATCTTACCCCAGCTCTAGTCCTCCAGGTTTCCCACTCACCTTCCTGATTTTCTGCTTGGCTGCATTTTGAAGGACCAGTAGAAGTTTATCAAACAAGTGCTGAAGTAGTCATTGTGATTAGAGGAAACCATGTGGTCAAAGAAACTAATGAGGCGGTGTGTTCCAGGAGCCACAGGTGTGTGGTATCTCTGGTGTCCAGAATGGGTGAGGCATAAGGGCAGAGGATAGGGCAGTGTGTGCCAGTTTAGGAAAATGTGAAAATCATCAAATTAGGGAAATGTCACCTGGCCAGACTTCTGCTTTAAGAAGACCAGCTTAGGGGCAGCTGGGTGGCTCCATCGGTTGTGTCCAGCTCGTGATTTCTACTCAGGTCATGATCTCAGGGTCATGTGAGATCGAGCCCTGCTTCTGGCTTCGAGCTGGGTGTGGAGCCTGCTTAAGATTCTCTCTTCCGGGGCGCCTGGGTGGCTCAGTTGTTAAGCGTCTGCCTTCGTTCCGCTCAGGTCATGATCCCAGGGTCCTGGAATCGAGCCCCGCATCAGGCTCCCTGCTCAGCAGGAAGCCTGCTTCTCCCTCTCTCAGTCCCCCTGCTTGTGTTCCCTCTCTCGCTGTGTCTCTCTCTGTCAAATAAATAAAATATTTAAAAAAATAAAAAAATAAAGATTCTCTCTTCCTGTCCCTCTGCCCCTCCCCTGCTGGTGCCCCCCCCCCCCCTCTCTCTAAAAGAAAAAAGGAGGGAAAAAAAAAGAAGAAGAAGAAGACCAGCTTAACTACAGTCTGGAGGACAGTCAGCGGCCTACCCAGATTTTGGATGTGGCTGAAGATTATAGAGTTTGGAGAGCTCCCATTAAACAAAAGAATTTAAATAATTAGGTAGAAATGCAAAAATGTATTTAGAATGAGAAAATAAACCAAAACTAAAGAAAAAATTTATAATGGTAATAAACACCACAAACACAGGTTGAAAACCTGGAAATTCCAATAAATTTATTTTGTAGAATTCTCATCGAGAGAGAGAGAGAGAAAGTATGGTACCTTTATAATCAAATACACAGCATGACCTACTATACTCCCCAAAGGAGAGAACTTCTGTTGTGATTAGTTGTTATTGAAAACAAAATCTTCTGTTTACAATTTTATATATCTGACATTTGGAAGACTCTTCCACAGACTAGCTCCTGCTTTGTACATTTCAAACTTTGCTTCTCATTGAGTCCTGTGGTGTTGGACACCATAGGACACGCCCGTCATGACGTGAGTGCTGGCCTTCTGCTTGGAGTCACAGACAGAACTGGGTGCATTGCTGCAGTGGGCCAAAGGAATATTCCTAGAAGTCATTCCTACACCAGGATGGCTTGCAATAACCTCACTGCATTCAGAAACAGATGCCACCCACAGGAGCATCCTCTATGAAACCCGAACCAAATGTATTCCCGGCTTGACTTCCCTTTAGCTAGAGCCCCCCAATTGCCCATGACTATGCTAACACTCCAACAGTGGAGGTGGGGGAATCTGGGATGGAAAGAGAAAACAGTTTCAACCAATTATGGTTAAATATATCATATTTTTAATACATTTAATATGTATATATAATATTTTAATACACATATGTATATATGTATTAACACATTGTTAGGGCTCCTCTGTCTCTCGGCAGGGGCAAGGCGCTGAAGCTGAAGCCTATCTGTGTTCACTAGCTACAAGGCGCATCCTCCTCTGAGGGTAGTGAATGTGGTCTGGACCCATGGAAGACACCCTGTGGAGTGCCAGTGAATGATCCAAGGCAGAGAACAGATGTGAATGGCAATGGGCAGGTAGAACAAGAGAGACATGACGATGATTCGACGTGGGAGATGCCAGAGAAGAGAGTGTGGCACCATCTGGTCTGGTGCTTGCCCCTCTCGACTTGTCCAGAAAATTCATCAACACCCAATTATGATGTGCCAGGCAGAGTTTGCTGCCGAGCAGAGCAGGGTATGTCCCCAGCACACCAGCAGCTTTTGCCAACCTCAGCCACAGTATCTGTTTCTGGGGCCACTTAGCAAGTATGGGAGCTTTCTCTCTGTTCCCGTGAGTGAGGCCACCCAGTAAGATGTGTCTAGATCTGTTGCCATCCAGGACACACCCATCTGCCGGCTCTTTGTGATGCAAGGTATACTTTTTCCCCCAACCTAGCCAAATCCCAGTCTCATACCTAACTTCAATTTGCAGGGGCCAAATGAGCATGACACAGTTTTACGTTTTTGAAATACCTTTAGTCTGATTTCCCACTCTGGAACCCCCCCCCCCCAGCCCCGGTTAGTAAAAACACAAGCTGAATACAGACAGGAAGGACAAAATCCATCCACTAGCCCCTGCACATGATCCTGGTATGCTGGAGGGATATGGGAAAGCATTTTTCCATCATGATAAGCTACACTACTGAGGGTTCTATGCCCCTGAGAACACGGAAGCCAACAATCGGGGAAACCCCACTGAAAATTTTCGATAGGCGATACAGGGATGACTCCCACAGGCACTCAATCTTTGCACAAAGTCTACGGCAAACATGCTCTTTTCACAAGAAGACTTCGCTGCTTCTCAAATAATCCCCAGAGGAGACTTGCTGGATGTCCCATAATGAATAAAACTGCTGATAGGGATGGAAAAAGTTTATGAAGGATTTTTAAACCCAAAATACCATATGTAGAGTCAGAACATTTTATTTATACCTTTGCCTGATGCTTCGCCCACGCACACAGGATTAAGGAAGAAATATATGACCGCCTGCTTGGCCCAGAAGTCTCTCAGGCAGTCCCCGCTGGTCTGAAGGGAGCGCCGCTGACCCAGGGCCAAACGTCGATCTGAAGCACAAAACTCCTTTTCAAGTTGGAAGGGAAAGTAAGAGAGAATAAAATCTTCAATAGTAAACATCGTCCCATATATTTTGTTTTTGTTTCAGTCTACAAATAAAAATAAGCCTAAGTGGCCTCTTCTGGCGTAAGATTACAGGTTAAAAAATAAATCCACAAACTATTATATAATAAGAAGATAAGAATAATTAAGAACAATATATTTCTTTTTAAAAACCTTGACAGATAACCTTTAAGATGTTCTGAGGGTTGTGTTCAGGCCACACACATGATGGGCAATATTTTTTCTTCCCTTTTTATAAAAAAGAGAGAGAGAGAGCTAATTTTGCTTAAAATAGAAGGAGGTCTATGGGTCTTGCATTGAAGCATTTTTTCTAATCACACAAAATTATCTCTGACTATTTCAAGGAAATAAAACAAAAGCCAAATGGACAGTGGCATGTATACACATACAGTGGTAATGCATGTGGACAAACAGAAGTTGCTCGGGGGCCCTCCATGGAAACAAAATCTTATGTTCTGTCCTTCTGTGATTCCAGAGCCTGTGCGGAACCAGAGCCTTGACAGGGACCACAAAATCTACTAGGTGCCAAGCTAGGTTTCATTTACCCTTCCTTCCCCGCGGGAGGCCATATGCAACTCTGACCCCAGCAACTGTCATCCCTTCAACCCCCTTTTCCACAGGGATGGAAAGAGAATGAAGGAGCCCCACTCAGTCTGCCTGTAGGAACAAGGAAAAGAGTGTCCTTCTCAGGAGCATTCCCCTTCACGGAGACTGGTGTGGAGGGAGCAGAAAACGTCTGGCCCTTAGAATCTCACCTTCCTTCCGTGTGCCCCTGCCTGTGGGGCAAAGCATGCTTGGAATGAGAGGGAGGGGAGAAGGGGAGACCCTTGCCTACTGGGAGCCCAGCAACATCACGGCCTTTTATCAGATGTGACTCCCCTGGTTTTCACCACAACCGTACGGGGTGGGTACCGCATCAGCCCCATCAGTGTGAAATAGACGGACTAGGTCACCCACGTGATGCTTCCTTCTATGTGTCAACTTGGCTGGGCTCTGCTATCCAGACCAATCTGGATGTTACCATGAACGTTTTTTATAGACGTGGTTAGCACTGACATCAAGAGATTTTGAGTAAAGCGGATTACCTGCCATTATGGGAGGGGGCCTCATCTAGCCAGTTGAGGGTCTTCAGAGGAGAGAGACTGAAGTCCCGGAGGAAGAGGGAATTCTGCCTGCAGGCTGCCTTCAGACTCAAGCAGCAGCCTCACCTTTGGGTCTCCAGCAGAAATCGGACGTGGCGGCCTCCACAATCACGGACGAGTAATTTCTTACAATAAATCTCAGTCTGTCCCTCTGCGTTTCCCTCTCTGTCCCCCCCTTTCCTGTATATCTCCTACTGATCCCGGTTTTCTGGAGAAAGCTGACTAGCACATCCTGCCGCTGCTGGGTCTAGTACAGGCCGCTGCTCTTCAAATGGCACCCGATCGCCAGAAGGGTGATCGAATGCTGCATTTAATCCTCTTCCTCAATCACTCAGGACACACTTAGAAAGCATCTGCTATGTATTTAGTCCTGTATTAGGTTCTAGAAATCCCCCAGAACAACAGAAGTCTGGTCCCTGCCCTCCCAGAGCTTAGGCATGACTGCCAAGTGCGCGTGCAATTACAAGCAGCCGTTGAGGATGCCAAAGGAACAGGGAAGAGAGTCAGCAAATTGGTAGTTGGGAGATTAGGAAGGGCCTCCCAGAGGAAGTAGGTATCTGAGTGGAGACCCAGAGAATGAATTTGAAATCGCCAAATAAGATTATTCAGGCAGAACCAACTGTGCGTGCAGATTCAGAGGTAAGAGGGCGAGAAATGGAAGGTGGCCCAGAAGCCAGGAGCAGAGATGGGCCGACCCTCCTTCTGCGGCCTGCAAGGCCTGTGAGGGCTTTAGACTTTACCCGGTTGGTAAGTGGCAACATGGACGCTCTTTCTATAGAGTCAGTGTTAAAGACAACTGAATGTGGCTTAGGGTAAGATTGAGGGAGGGGACACCAACCAGGTGGAAGTGACAGTGGGCGCAGGTGAGACTGAGAGCAGTAAACTCAGCCAGACCTGGTGATTGGATTACCCGGACAAGGACCGGGCGTCAGAGGGAAAGATGAGCCTTTGGGGAATGAGGACACCAAATGAAATCTGAGTTTATAGTGTTAGAGATTTCTACATGACACCAGGAGACAGATGCCCAGCTATCCTTCCTTCATCTTCACTTCTCTCTCCTGGTCCTCTCGTTCCTAAGTCCTGCCCCCAAGGCGCTGTGGGCAGCATTGCTGCGCACGCGCGCACGCGCACACAGGCACACACAGGATGCCAGGAGGATTGAATCCCCTTTGGCCTGAGAAGCAGCAGCGCTAGGATACCTACCAAGTCCTAAATCTCCACCTGCTGAATGCAAATGAACTCTTCTCCCAAATCTTCAGCTTTTGCTTTGGCTGAAGATTTAGTCAGCTGGGACGTCCATATTACACAGAAATACACATACAGGATCTCCCTGCCTCAATTTGACTCGAAAGTGCTCCTGAGGGGGGCCAAAGCCCAGGCAGGTCCCTCCCACACAGGGCTGAAGGCGGGGACTAAGAAACCCACCACCTGCAGCACGGATCTGTCAATGGCCCAGCATGGCCCCGAGAGCAAGAGAATGAGAGTCCCTGACCCAGCGGCTTCTGGCTCTCCGCTCCCTACTGGCCTGTGCCTACCACCGAGCACAGGGTTTCACCCCTGCAATCTGCATCACGCTCCCAGAACCTACAGGCCCCCTCCTGACTCCTGACGCAAGCTCAAGGACCAGGAGAGAACGTTGCCCTAAAGGATGACGGGGCTTGTTTGTGAAAGCCCCGGGCTGGGCTGGGTCTGAGCGCTTTGGGCAGTGGCCGAGGAAGCTGAGAAGCTCCTTGGGAAGCGCGCAGTGGGCTTCCCCCCGGGGCCCCAGACGCAGCGTTTGAACCCTCTTGGGGGCGTCCTCTGTGGACCCTTCTACCCAGGCTGCTTCTAAGGGGCGCTAATCCCGCTTCACCCATCAAGAGCGGTGGGGTGTGTGCGCGCGCGCCTTACGGGACAGGAGGGTGGTGACTGGAAAACACAAAGGGAGAGGAGAGCGCAAGGGAAGCATTTCCTCCTCCTTCCCCGCCACCTTCAATCGCAGCGAGGCATTCAGTGAGCTTCCAGCAGGGACTTAAAGGCGGGCAGCCGAGGCGTCTTTTTCTAATTGCAGGTGCGGAGCCCCCGCCGCTCCGGGTCGGTGGGCCTCGGCGTTAGGGTGGGCTCCGCTTCCGCGGTTCCGGTCCCGGGCGAGCCCCAGCCCCACCCCCACCCCACCCCCGCACAGCGGCCGCGCGCACACCGACCGCCCCGGAGTGGCCGCCGCCGGGCCCGCGCGCTGGCTCCGGGCCGCGAGGACGCGGCCGCTGCGAGCAGGGCCGGGAAGGCTCCCGCGGGGCCGCGAGCGGGGCTGCCCGGGCGGGCGCTGCCGGGAAGGCCTCCCCGGGGGCGCTGCGATCCCCCCACACACACCCGGCGGCTGGGTCCGGCCGCGCGCTCCCGGGCGGCTGTGGGCGGTGGAAAGGCCCGGCCGGGTCGCGGGGGGGGGGGGGGGCGGGCGCGTCGTGCGTCCGCCTCCGAGGCCCCTCCGCCCCCCACCCCCCACCCCCCACCCTGGGCCGCCCGCCAGGTACCCCGAGCCTGGCCCCTGGGCCGCCTTCCCGGAAGCTGCGGCGGAGATAAGGACTCGGTCGGACCCTCGTGGCTTTCTGGAGAAACCAGCCCTGTCGTCTGGCTCTAGCTGTGCCACCAGCCTGACAATGAATCTTCTCGCTGCTGCTTTTGTCACCCACGGATGCCCCCGATCCTGCGACTGGTTTTGCTTCCCTGATCACACAGGGTAGACCCAGGTGTATGGCCCATTCTGGCAAAGGTATAGGAAATTAGAGGAGGCATTTTGTCCGACACCCTCCCTTCCGGATTCCTCTTGCTCTCTGTAGCTTCGCTTTGCCTTATTTCTGCCCTTGTTTTAACGGTATCTTGCTGCTTTGTGTCCTCTTGCTTCTCTGAGTTCTTTTTAGCAACCAGGCGGGAAATAGGCCCTCCAGGTCCTCAGGCATCGGTCTGGCCTGCTGGCCTCCAGGCCTCGGTGCCCGCTTCCAAAGCCTTGAGCAGAAAGCTCCAGGATCTTTTCTCCCCCAAAAAACTTCTTTACACCCCCTCTGCCAGAGCCAAGCAGAAGGTAGAAAATCGAGTTTTTAGGCCCGGAGCTGGTTGACCTTGGCCTCTGTCTGACTGGGAGCTTGAAACTTCCTCACAGGCCAAGGGGAAGGAGCCATAGGCCTGGTGTCCCACTAACCACATCTTTTGACAAGCTGCTCACTTTGGCTCCCCGATATTCTCATGTGTGGAAAATGGAGACCAACTTCTCAAGTCGGATGTAAGGAGGGCCCCCATCTCTCCTGCCCATGCTCTACCTGCCTCCCAGCGGCACCCATGCCCCCCCCCCACACACACCTGTAAGGCTCTTCCTCATCACTCACCACCTGTGTCGCCTCCTTTGTAAAATCCTCTCTAGCCAAGGGTGAACTTCAGCATCTACATAGGGCTTCACAGTTTACAAAGTGCTTTATGTACACAGTCCCTTGGGATCTTCATGGGATTTTCTCCATCAATCCAGACAGGTAGACAGATTTAAGAAAACTCTCATGCAAATCAAATACCCCACACTGGATTCCTTCCTTTCCTTAGTACTCTCAGGGGATGTGTGCCAACAATATTCCAAACTTTTTTTTTTTAGGTAAAGATCACATTATTGATTAGTTTCCCTGTGCTATTAATATCCTCATTCAGAAATATACAGACACACGTGTGGTTTGCCGCATACTTCCCACTCAACATAAAATACATGTCCTTAGTTATCCCCATTTTTAACATTGGGGCGTCTGGTGGATGGTGCACCTCTTCCCAGCCTGAACGGCAAGATTAAAAGTCCGGAAGAGGCCAGAGGTCTCCTTTGTTAGTTTTCCTGAGCTTGAGATCCTTGTCACAGAGGCAGGAAGTAATACACTGTCACGGATCGCCTGTGGTTGATAAGTCGCTAACCCAATAAAACCCATAGTGCAATTTTCTGAAAACCGCATAGAAGGCTCTCTCCCAAGGTTTCTCTCCTACTTTTCAGCTTTTGTCTCTGGAAAAAATGCCAGGCCAAGTGACAGAATGTACTGTTATTCTCTTTTCACAGATGAAAGACAGCAAGACGTGGTAAGCCGCACCAAATGTGTTGTGACCAGCCATGGGCTGAGCCATGCCCTAAACGGAAGCTCTGGGCCCCAAATGCAAGGGCCTCCTCAGGGAAAACTTCTGCTGTGCTCAGTTTACGGTTAGAGAAAGAAACTGGGAATATTTTCCCACACAGAACCCAGCCAGAGCCAGCCTGACGGGCTCTCCCTTCCACTTGTGAGTCCCACCATCCACCTGCAGCAGGTGTAAGGGCTCCTCCGTGTGGACTCGACACTACTGACCGGGACAGGTGCTGTGCTGTGGGCCAGAGCTACGGAGGGTGGCCCGCTTCGGGCTCGAATGCAGCCCCTGCATGTTTGGTGTACATCAGTACGCATGGCCAGCCCTCACGAGAGAAACACCATGAACCAGCTAACCCACTCTACCACCTTCCTGTCGTAACGGTGACCTCTAGGGTTTGCACAGCAAGCAAAGCAAGTCTCCTGGTCCTCTGCAAGCCAGGCGCCATACATTTAGTTAGCAAGCATCTTGCAACTTAGGTATTCTTTAGCTGGAGAGATTGAGGTCCTTGCAGGGACTTAAGAGAGCGTGGCCTTCTGGAAGCTATGTTTCATCATCATGGCACAAATCAGCAAAGTGACTCAAATGGAAGGACTTCAGGGCCAAGGAGAGGATCCTAACACTGGAATCAAGCAGGGGAGAGACAGTTTTGGGCCAATCTGATTTTGTTCTTTGACTCCTCAGATATTAGCAAAGGGTGTGGTGCAGAATTGAGGAGGAAGTAGAAACGGATCATAGTTCCCTTGTACTTACTGAGCACCCACTGTGTGCCAGATGCTCTGCTCTATGTTGAGGTATACTTCACTGTAATAACCTGCTATGGTATGTAATGTTATTATCACCACTTTACAGATAAGGAAACTGAGGCACAGAGAGGCTGAGTAACTCTCCCAAAGCTAGTAACTGGTAAGGCTGGGATTTGAATCTAAGAAGGCTGACTTCAAAGCTCCTTTTCTGTGGTGGGCACTGTGTGTGGCCATCCATTATCCATTGTTTCTTAGTAACAGAACACGCATTGCTTCTTAGAGTGAAAGATATTTCTCAGCTTCCTTACAGCTCGATGCCTCTATATGAATAAGTTTTGCCCTCTGCAGTATAAGTGGCAGAGTTTTGCAGGAACACTAGAAAGTTTCTTTAACAAGGAGGGACTTATTTTTCCTTCTCCATATTCCTTTTTGGAACATGGATGTGATTGCTGGAGCTCCAGAAGCCATTTTGGACCAAGAGGTAGCCTTGGGAAAGCCAGATTGGAGAGTTGGAAAGAGTCCAGCTCGCTGATGACATCACAGATCTGCCTTTCAAGCTTTGATTAGTGTACCTCCTAGGCCTTGGGATAGAAATAAACTCTCATCTTATTTAAACCATTGCAATCTAGTTTCTCTCATAAGTGAGTAAATCTTTCCTAACAAACTTTATATCCAGATACCATGCTTTCATGATTACCTGCTTTAATCCTTAGAACCATATTGTTAGGTGGGGGGCATCTGGTTTTTTTGTTTGTTTGTTTGTTGGCATCTGTTTTATACATGGGAAAATGGAAGTGTAGGGAGATTAAGTACCTGCACCCAAGTCACCCAGCTGGAAGTGGCAGATGAGAGCACTCTGATGCCCAGGACAGTGGATGCCAGGTGAACAAGCCCAGACTGAGGCAAAGCTCACTACATAAGAACCAGCAGAAGGAGATGCTGATCCAAGAGCTCTGGGTGGGGTCTGGGCACCTGGACTGGAAACAGCGTCCCACAAGATTTTAACACACAGCTATAATTGCTGCCCCTTTCCATGTTGAACGATCGTTAACTCAGGAAAAGGGTAGATGGAAAAGTGAGATAAAAGCAGGAAGAACGGAAGCAAGAGGGAGAATCCCTGTGGATCCGACATATTCTGATGACAGGGAGGGAGAGAGAGGTGTGAGCTTGCAGGCCAGACACTCCCATCAGCTCCAGAGAATTAGCAGCCAATACTCCCAGCAGGGAGGTGGGAGCCCTGGGCGGTTGAGGGGATCCAGGCGGGGAAGCAATGGCACTAACACATACATGAAGTGTGTTAATAAATACAAGGCGAAGGAGAAGTGTGAGAGGACGTTGTTACAGTTACTCTCAGATTAAGGAGCCACCGCTCACCTTCAGTCCTAGTTCATAAGGTCCATGTGGTCCGGCTCATAGCTGTGGTGTGTCTGTGGCCTTGGCCATTGGCTCCATCCTCCTCTGCTTCTGTAGATCTGTTGTTATCATGGTGACTGAAGGGGGTTGACAGATGGAGTAAGAAAGGTAATATTGACTTTTCTGTTTTCTGTGTCTCACTAAGGCTTGTTCAGGCAGTGATTAGCAATTCAACTGGTCAACAATTGACAGACTGAAAGTACAGGTATGTCATGAATTGAGACTAGCTGCAAGAAAACATAAAATACAGAACTTTTAAAATGATGTTTTATTAATTAGCAGCACATAAAATAATGTGCAGTCTGTGAGACATTTTGAAACAGTGGTGGTGGGATCCAGAACCTTCTATACATCTTATTCTGCCTTAACCACATCTTCCCTTCTGACTCTTTCCCTTCTCTTGCATAAGTTTCCCATAGAGATTTGCCTACAGGTGAGCACCCATCTCTTTCACTCCTGTAGTCAGTCAGTGTTACTTGAGCTCCCACCGTGAGCCAAGCACTGTTCTAGGCTTTCAGATACACTGTTAATCATAAGCTTAGGATGCTGTGAGGAAGATTCACATTAAACAAAACCCAGAGTGGTCCTCTATGGACTGGGCGCCATGAGAGTAGAGGGTTCTTTTTTGTCTCTTTTGCTCAGCCTTCTCACCATGCAAACACCGCCTCTAGGTCAGACCTCCAAGAGGGAGGTGCTGTGTCCCACCCACCCCAGGCTTTTCCACAGCAGAGCAATTACCTATTAGAGCAGCCCAGGCCCTCTTGCCATACCAGGCTTATGAGAGAGAAAGAGAGAGAGAGAGAGAGAAATGAACATAGAGAGGAAGGGGGGAGGGGTGTGATTTATAATGAGAAATACATATTTAGTCTTCAGCCTTTCCTAGGCACAAAGCTTTTAAAACCCTTGGAATTTCCTATGAGATGAGAACCATAAAGGTGTGTTTTGTTAGGTTAATAAGGTGACTTTTGGAAAGCCCCTAGGTTACCAAGGGATAAGAGCTGGTTGCTAGGGGAACCAACCACTTGATTGGAACTTTCAGTCCAGACCCCTTGCCTCCAGGGAAGGGCTAGCAGCTTGAGATTGAGTTCAATCACCAGTGGCCAATGATTTAATCAACCATGTCTATCGGTAATAAAGCCTCTATAAAAATCTAAAAGGACATGGTTTGGAGAGCTTATGGGTTGGTGAACATGTGGAGATTGGGGAGAGTGTGCATATGGAGAGGATATGGAAGCTCCACTCCCCTCCCCACAAACCTTGCTCTCTGCATCTGTTCCATCTGGCTGTTCCTGAGTTACATCCTTGTATAATAAATTGGAAATCTAAAATGTTTTTCTGAGTTCTGTGAGCCACTCTAGCAAATTAATCAAACCCAAGGAGGGAATCATGGGAACTGCCAATCTGTGTAGTATATTGATCAGAAGCACAGGTAACAGCTTGGACATGTGATTGGCCTCTGAAATGGGGCTGGAGGGTGTGTGCAGTCTTGTAGAACTGAGCCCTTACCCTATAGAATAGAATCTGACACTATGTCCAGGTAGATAATGTCAGAATTGAGTTCAATTGTAGGGTGCCCAGCTGGTATCAGAGTTTTGTTTGATGTGGAAAAAACAATAGACACACACACTGGAATCAGCATCACAATTATTGGGAACAGGGGGAGAGAAATAAGAAATCAAAGTCCCTGATCAAGACCAAGTAATATTCCCACCAGCCCATTTCCACAAATTAGCTTTCTGGGTTGGTATGGGGGGAGGGGTAGGACTTGAAGAGGGAGAAGAGTCTGGCACTCTTCCCTGGGGGACCGATACCACTAATCTTGGATCCTATTGAAATAGAAGACATCATTTGTGGACACAATACAACAGTACTAGGTACCCCAAATTGCACTAAATGTAAAGAATAAAACCCAGTAAGACATGACCTTTACCCTCCAAAAGCCCACAGCAGGGGATCTTATGAACTGTTTATACCCCAATATCAAAACCAGAAAAAGACACTACTACAGAACTACAGGCCAAGACCCTGATGAATATAGAGGCAAAAATTCTCAATAAAACACTAGCAAACCAAATTTAGCAGCACACTAAAAGTATCATTCACCATGATTGAATGAGATTTATTCCTGGGATGCAAGGATGGTTCCACATAAGCAAATCAATCAGTGTGATATATCACATTAATAGAATGAAAGGGAAAAAATTATATGATTTCTCAATAGATGTCAAAAAGAACATTTGACAAAAACCAACATTCATCCATGATAAAGACTTTTAATGATTAGGCATAGAAGGAACATATCTCAACATAATAAAGGCCACATATGACAAGCCCACAGCTAATATCATAATCAGTGGTGAAAGATTAAAAGCTTTCCCTTTGGGTGCCTGGGTGGCTCAGTTGGTTAAGCGACTGCCTTCGGCTCAGGTCATGATCCTGGAGTCCCAGGATCGAGTCCCGCATCGGGCTCCCTGCTCGGCAGGGAGTCTGCTTCTCCCTCTGACCCTCCTCCCTCTCATGCTCTCTGTCTCTCATTCTCTCTCTCTCAAATAAATAAATAAAATCTTTAAAAAAATAAAATAAAATAAAATAAAATAAAAGCTTTCCCTTTAAGATCAGGAACAAAACAAGGGTACCCACTCTTATCACTTCTTTTCAACATGGTACTAGAAGACCTAGCTAGAGTGATCAGGCAAGAAAAAGAAATAAAAGATATCAGAGTTGGAATGGAAGAAGTAAAATTGTTTCTATCTGGAGATGATATGATTTCATATATTAAAAAAAAAAGTCCTAATGACTCAAATAACCAAAAAAAACCTGCCATATCTAATCAGTGAATTCAGTAAAGTTTCAGGATACAAAATTAACACACACAAATCGGTAGCATTTTTATACATTAGCAACAAATTTTCTGAAAAAGAAAAAAAATAGATCTCCCAATAGCATCAAAAACAATAAAATACTTAGGAATGAATTTCACTATGAAGGTGAAAATTCTCTACTCTGAAAACTATAAGACATTGATAAAAGAAATTGAAAAGGCAAATAAATGGAAAGTATCCCATGTTCAAGGATTGGAAAAATTAATATTGTAAAAATGTCAATACCACCCTATCAAGTTTCCAATGGCATTTTTTACAGAAATAGAAAAAGAAAACCACTCCTAAAATTTATGTGGAACCACAGAATACCCCAAATAGCCAAAGAAATCCTGAGAAAGAAGAACAAATTAGGAGGTATCACACTTTCTGATTTCATGCTATACTATAAAGCTATCACCATCAAAACAGTATGGTACTGGAATAAAAACAGACAAATAGACCAATAGAACAGAATCAAAAGCCCAGAAATAAACCAGGTCATATACAGTCAACTAATATTTGACAAGGGGGCCAAGAATACTCAGCGGAGAAAAGACAAGTTTCTTCAACAAATGACTCTGGAATAATTAGATATTCACCTGTAAAAGAATGAAAGTGGACCCATATCTTACACTGCTCACAAAAATTAACTCAAAATAAATTAAAGACTTCATGTAAGATCTGAAACCCTGAAACTCCTCGAAGTAAGCATAGGAATAAAGCTCCTTGAGTCTTGGTAATGATGTTTTGAATCATTTGGACACTAAAGCACAAGCAGCAAAATAAAAAATAAACATGTGGGACTACATCAAATTGAAAAGCTTCTGTACAGCAAAAGAAAACATCAACAAAGTGAAATGACAGAATGGGAAAAAAAAATATTTAGAAAGCATATATCTGCTAAGGGGTTAATATCCAAAATATATAAAGAACTCATGCAACTCAAAAGCAGAGAACCAATTAACCTAATTTTAAAAAATGGGTGAAGGACCTGAATAGACATTTCTCCAAAGAAGACATCCAGCTGGCCAACAGACAGGTGAAAAGATGCTCAACATCACTCATCATCCAGGAAATGCAAATCAAAACCACAATGAGATATCACCTCACACCTGTCGGAATGGCCATCATAAAAAAGACAAGATACAACAAATGCTGGTGAGGATGTGGAGAAAAGGGAACCCTTGGGCACTGTTCATGGGAATGTAACTTGGTGGAGCCACTCTGGAAAACAGTTTGGAGATTCCTCAAAAAATTAAAAATAGAGCTATGTGATCCAGCAATTCCACTTCTGGGAATATATCTGAAGGAAACAAAATCACTATCTTGAAAAGATATCTGCACTACCATGTTTGTAGCAGCATTATTTACAATAGCCTTGATATGTAAGCAACCTAAGTGTCCATCAGGGATGAATGGATAACATTGTGAGTTGTAGATATATATACCCACACATGCATACACGATGGAATAGTATTCGGCGATTTAAAAAATCCTACCTTTTGTGACCACGTGGATGGACCTTGAAGGCATTATGCTAAGTGAAATAAGTCAGACAGAGAAACACAAATACTGTATGATCTTACTTATATGTGGAATCCAAAAGAAAAAAGAAAAAAACTCATAGCAAAAAGAGAGCAGAAGATCAAACTTGTGATTACCAGAGGCAGAGAGGTGGAGAGCCCAGTGAGGAGGAGTTGGAGGAAGGTTGTCAAAAAGAACAAAGTTATAGATAAAAAAGTGCTAGGGATATAATGTACAACATGAAGACTGTAGCGAACACTGCTATATGACATATAAGAAATTTCTTAAGAGAGTAAATCTGAAGAGTTCTCATCACAAGGAGAAATCTTTTTTCCTTTTTCTCTTTTCTTTTTTTTTCTTTTTATTGTAATTATATGATAAGATGGTTGTTAGCTGAACCTATTGTAGTCATCATTTCACAATATATGTAAATCAAATCATTATGCTGTATGTATTAAACTTATACAGTGATATATGTCAATTATTTCTCAGTAAAACTGGAAAAAAAGATTCATTTCAATAAATATGAACTTGTAACCCAAAGGTTGTCTGATTACTATGGATACAGATGTGGTCAGATTCATGTCTCTACCCAAATTCCAAGGGCTCCAAGTCTTCCTCCATCTGATACCCCACACACACCCCTGCTCTCGGTGAGAACTTATATTGCAATGGTTACTTCTGGGAGCCCCCAAATGATGCCTGAGATATATACACCCTTTGGGTCATCTGCTGCGGCTTCATGCAGTGACCCCTTCTTTTCCATCTCAACTCGGGCCGTCAACACTCAGCCTCTGCAGCCTTCAGCCTGTCTGAAGGAGCCTCCTCACTCTCCTGGGAGCATCAGTTCACAGATGGTTTCATTAGAATGGGACAGTGGCCTCCCTGAACTCACCTTTACCACCACCACCACCCACCCATCCTCCCCCCCCGCCCCTGTTTTCCTCCTCAGTCCAGGGAGGTGATTTTTATCCCCAAAGCCTCACAAAAAAATGTACTTGGAAAACAGTTCTATCAGCCTCTAAGTACCCCCAAGCCCACCTCTTCCCATCTCTGCAAAAAAATTCAGCATGGTTGAGAAACATCTATCTGCCTCATTCTCCTCTCATCCAGCCTGTGTAGAACGTCACTTCTTGCCCCTTTCCAGGTACGAGAATAAAACCTGCTGTGTATGAATGAAAGCAAGTGAACTGGGGAAGGTGGGGGTATCAGATGGCTTCACCAGCCATGTCTCAGTATCAGGTCCACCAGCCTAAATGCCTGGGAGGTGCTTCAGTCCCTACTTTGGTCTAATGCAAAGGAAGGCAAAATATGGACTCTTCTTTCTGGATCCAGCAGAAGGAGCTGGAGACATGGCACGGAATGCATGCAGGTGTGAAGACGGTGAAAGTGAACCTTACACAGGAAACAACCACGGTGGGTTACAAGCTGGCCGGCTATTTTGCTTTGTATTATTTTACTGCAGAGAGACCAGTGATGGAAGGTGCTTTTGTTTGTATTTATTTATTTGTATTGTTTAATTTTTGGAGTCAATAACTCATGTGGTTCAGAATTCATAGTGGGTGAGTGAGGATGCCATGAAGTTTCCCATCTCTGTCCCCAAACTTCCTCTCACACACACCCAACGTTGTTTTTGCATATCCTTCAAGATACACATTCAAACAATTGCTGGCATGGAGGTTTTCCCTTTTCCTGCACAAACGGTGACATATATACACAAAATTCTACATTGCATTTTTTCCATTCAAGGACGTATCTTGGACATATTCCCGATTGACGGATAAAGGTGCCCTCATTCTCTTTCCTGGCTGCATAGCATGACTCCATTGTATGAATGCCCAATGGCTTCTTTGACAAGGCCTACTAATGAGCATTTTCTTGTATCCAGTCTCTTGTTATTCAAATAACACTTCAATGAATAGCTTGTACAGACATCGGTGCAATCATACATCATACATACATCAGTGCTCTTGGAGAGACCGGCGGAGCTGAGACCTGAGACATGGCTGGGAACACGGAAGGGGAGCTGGGACTGCCAGTATCAGCCCAGCAGTGGGAGCAACCACGTGACCCGCCCTTTGTTGGGGGGACCCCAGCAGCTCTCATCACTCAAGAAACCAAAGGCCAGCACTGCTGCTGCAGAACCCCTACAGATTTCATCAGCTGTTGCCCCACAGGTAATTTGCATTTGCAAACACTGGCCACCTCCCTGTTCCCTCCCTTCCTTCCTCCGCTGGAGCCTGAGATCTGCACCTACGCCAGCAACCAGCCCAGGGCTTCGTGGCTGAGTGAGTGCCAAATGCCAGCCTAGATAGCCCCAGTTGAACCCCACTGCCATGCACGTGCTTGGGACTAGCCCCCTCCAGCTGTGCACCTGCATGCCACCAGTCTGACTCCAGTAACTGACCTCCACTACTGTGCATCCGTGGTGAGACCCAGCAACTAAAGGACTGCATACCAACAGCATGGGTCCCTGCTGCTACTTGTGGGCCTGGATTCTGCGCTGTCTCCTGTCACTGACCTGCACCACTGGGCGCCCCGGCAGCTAGCCCCCAGCCATGCACCTGCATGCTCTTGGCCCAACATGCATCACCAGCCTTTACTGCCATGCCCCCACGGTGACACCCTGTGGCCACAAAAGTGCACACTGACAGCCAGAGTCTCCGAAGCTGCCAACGCATCTGCAGTTGGCCCCAGCACTTGCTGTTGGCCCTGACCTTCATCACTACAAGAGTATCTGCAACCGGCCTCTGCCACCACCCAAGCACTTGCGGCTGTCCCCCACAGGAGAGTGGGCACACACCCCGCTTTTTGGCCCTCCCCATCCCCTGCCCTGGCACATAGCCACTGGGCCTGGAGGCTCCCCTGCATCTGCTACACAACCCCTGCGGCACTTGCCAAGAACCATGCAGTTGTCAACGTGGACCCCAGCGAGCTGAGCTGATGAGACCCCGTGCCCCCTGGACCCAGCACCACCGCACAACCCTGCATGTGGAGCAGATCAAAACTGCAGTGTAATACCACCTTACATGTGTTAGAATGGTTACTGTCAAAATGACAAGATATAACAATTGATGGTGAGGATGTGGAGAGAAGGAAAACCTGTGCTCTGTTGGTGGGAACATACACTGGTACAGCTACTATGGAAAACAGTATGAGGGTTCCTCAAAAAATTAAATATAAAACTACCAATCCAGCTTTCCACTTCTGGGTACATATCCAAAGAAAATGAAATCACAATATTGAAGAGATATCTGCACTCCCGTGTTCTCTGTGGCATTATTCACAATAGCCCAGACATGGAAATAACCTAAGTATCCATCATGCGATGAATAAAGAAAATGTTATGTAAATGTTATATGGATATATATACACACACATTATGTAAACATTTCATATAAAACATACTATAAATGTTATGTAGCATATACATTATATATAACGGGATATTGTTCAGACATAAAAAAAAAAATCCTGCTATTTGCAACAACATGAATGGAACTTAAGGGCAATATGCTGAATGGAATAGGTCAGACTTAGAAAGACAAATACCATATGATCTCACTTATATGTGGAATCTAAAAGCATGGAACTCATACAAACAGAGAGTAGAATGGCAGTTGCCAATAGGTCCAAACTTTCAATTATAAGATGAATAAGTTCCAGAGATCTAATGTACAGTATGGTGACCACAGTTAGCAACATTATATCATATATTAGGAAGTTGCTATGAGAGTAGAGGTTAATGCTTCCATCTCAACAGCAGCAAAATGATAACTATGTGAGGTGAAGGATGTGTTAATTAACTTTATTGTAGTAGACATTTTGCAGTATATATATATCAAATCATCATTGAACATCCTAAACTCACATAATGTTATATGCCAGTTATCTCAATAAAGCCGGAAAAAATAACTAAAAGCGCGTATACTTGAAAAAAAAGCTTATGATATGATCCCATATGTGTAAAAGAGAAGAGAGAGATGTGTGAGTGTGCAGCAGGGAAGAAGGGTGGAAGGAGAGAAGAGGGAGGAGAGAGTGATGAAGAGTGGAAGGATTTCACTATATTAGCAAAGGTACTTTCTGAGATACGAAGCCACAGGATGCTTTAAATATTTTCTCTTGGCTTTCCTATATTTTTTAAATTTTCCTAAAAGAACTTTAAATTTTTTAGATTGTATTTATTTATTTATTTGAGAGATTGAGCACATGACCAGTGGGGGGTTGGGGGAAGAGCAGAGGGAGAGGGACAAGGGGACTCCGTGCTGAGCACGGGGCTCTATCTCAGGTCACTGAGATCATGACCTGAGCTGAAATCAAGAGTCAGACGCTTAACCAGCTGAGCCACCCAGGTGCCCCTGAAAGAACTTGAATTAGAGGCCCATCCTTCAGGTGCTCCCTTCCTGTAGCAGGTATGTTCTGAGTTCCCAGACAGAAATGTGCGGGATGACCCCCCCCCCACCATCCCGCCAGCCGCGGGGGACACTGTCGACCCCAGAACTGCAACTATGATATCGGTCAGCTCTACCTGGTCCCATGGATCTAACTCGATGAAATAGTGCTCTCAAGGATTTTTAACTTAGAGTTTGGAACAGGAAACATTGACAGTAACCGTTATCTTTTGTGAATCTGAAATATGAAATATATAGCTGTTCTTAAAGATTTACTTTAAGGAACTTGTAAAGTAAATAAAATACCAAAGTCTCTCTGATGAGGGAGCAGAAGGCAAACTGAGGACAAAGCACAAGCTGACACCCCGCAGCACCCCCGCCCCCCCACCGCTGCCAGGTGGGATCTGTGTTACCTTCCTCAGGCACTCCTCTCTGCCCTAACACTAAGGGAAGGAAAAAAAACAAATAGTTAACTCAGAGAGATTATAGTCCTGCAAGATGTGAGTCTCCCTTGGTTTGCAAATGTCTTAGTGACTTACAAGAAAAAAGCATTCTTACCAATCACCTAACTTCCGGAAGGAAATGTAGAGAGAATTAAATGTCCTTACAATCTTCAGCCCATTGACAAATACTTGAGGTAGTGGGAGAATCACATTCCTCCAGGAAGCTCCCTACCGTCTTACTGTTAATGCCTCGCTAGAGGGAAAACCAACCTTAACTTGACAATGGCAAGGCCTCCAGTATCTTGCAGGTCCTGTTTAGCATATGAAAGTTCTTTTGACACCTCCCTTTTCCTTACCTCCCCCGACCCCCCATAGTATATAACCAGCCACTCCTCACAACCACCCGGCAGCCGCTCTTTCTGCCCATGGGTTCTGTCCCAGGGCTTTAACTAAACCACCATTTTGCACCAAAGACTTCTCAAGAATTTTTTCTTGACTGTAGGCTCCAGACTTCACCCCACCAAACCTCATCCGTATTCAAAACTATATCACTCTTACTCCTGTATCCTTGCTTAATGAAACTCTATTGCTTTACTTGCTGTCTTTTGTCCTCGAGATTCATTCTTCGACTCCAGGAAACAAGAACCTCGCTCTCCCATTTCATCTCCATTGAAGTTAGATGAATTTCGATTGAGGAGCTCTTTCCCCCTCATCTTGAGCCTGCAGCATTTTGTATCACCTTCTATACAATTGTTTATGTCTTGGATGGTGTCTTTTCTTATGTTGGGAAATCTTCCATTACTTGAAGACTGTAATTTTAAAGTTCACACTTAACAGGCAGGGACTTGAGTGACTGTAGATAGGTTTAGCTCTTCCTTCTCAGCTGTGCACAGACCCATGTGTGATGTGGATGATATTTTTGAGATATTAACCCAATATATTGTCACTCTTGGGATGCAATGGTTCCAGTATCTCGTAGCAACCACCCACCTACCCTCCTATTGAATCAAATGCATTCCTTGCTTCCCACAGAGGAGAGAGCCCCTCTGAGAATGCAGAAGTCCTCTAAAAGTTAGCGTTTTGCTGTTTGCAGTAGACAGGTTTTGCCTATCATATATCCAAGCCCACAGTTTTAGATCCTAGAAACACTCCAGAAATCTCCCCTCAGTCTTAGGGGACTTCACACCCACAACAGAATACACAGTAGTAGCCCCTGGAATGGTGCAATTTGAGCCTCTTTTCCCGATACTTCTTACTGTTTAGGCATTTAATGGGTACTCTGATGTGGGCTCACAGGGACAGAACACTGAAGCTAAAGGAAATTACTAGCCAAAAAAAAAAAAGAGGGAAAGAATATTTACGGGTGCTGTTTAAAAAAGAATTCAAATCCATGATAGTGATGTAGGATAGACATTAGGGTTCGAAGCCAATGGCCAAGAAATAATTCTTGAGATGTCTTTGGTTCAAAAAAGGTGATTTTATTAAGGCACGGGGACAGGACCCGTGGGCAGAAAGAGCTGCAATGGGGTTGTGAGGGTTGATGGTTATATACCTACAAGTTGGGAGGGGGTTTAAGGACAGCGTAAGTCTCTAAGGAATTTTGGAAAACAAGGTCTTCAGGAGCTTGAGGGGACTTAGCTATTATTGGGAAAAGGTCATTTATTTCCATCTAATAAAACCTGAGTCGTGAGACCTTCCAGTGGGCCATATGCTTGGGGGATGATTGCCAACACATATCTTGGTGTGGGGGGTGGTTATAGATAAAGGAAGTTTCCAAAGGAATTTTTACACTTTAAACTAGACTTAGAGGATCCTGGGGCGGGTGGGGGGG
The DNA here is from genome assembly GCF_002201575.2 of Neomonachus schauinslandi. Taxonomy (NCBI): domain Eukaryota; kingdom Metazoa; phylum Chordata; class Mammalia; order Carnivora; family Phocidae; genus Neomonachus; species Neomonachus schauinslandi. The sequence goes on along the minus strand of NC_058414.1, from coordinate 11,521,465 downwards.
CGGTTGTTGAGAGTCAGGCTAGGCATTGCTTTTTGCCCTTAGCAAAGTATTAACTTCGAGGCGGTTGAGTCCCTAGAGGAATGTCACTCTCCCTGTTTCAAGGACTTATCAGTGGGCTCTAGGTAGTAAGGAAATTTAATAATTTTTTCTTCTGCCTTTGTTTCCCACATCAGTAGGAGAGATGACACCATTGGTCAAGTCCCAAAGAAAATTCACCAATAATACCAGTCCCAAGCCCCATGTAGCATACTCACATCGATGTAGATCCCTCCCCTAAAGTAACACCTCTTTTTTCCCCTCTTACAGACTACCTGTTGATTATTTCAAAGTCAGTAGTCCCTAGATCCAAGACTATTGTAGGTGTTGTGAGAGTGCTTCTCCCTGAGACGGTGTGACAGATTATCGAGGTGATGGTAACTCTGATGATGGTAACTCATTCTCAAGAGTCAACATAGAATCCAATCCTTTTAATTAACTCTGCTAAGGGATAAACGTGAGGGGAAAGAAAGAGCTCTGCCCTCTTACACTCTAACAATGAACATGTCAACTGCTCAGTTATAATTATGCTATGTTGTACTGATTTATCAACAGTTGTTATAAAATTGCACAACCCAATTTTAAACATGAGTCCTATCTTGGACTCTATAAATCCCCCTCTGATATGGACAATCTTTTTCTGACAAATACTTCTGAGATCGAGTGCAAGGAATCCCCAGAAAGGTATTTTCATAATCATCCTGCAGTTGTAGATAGATTGAAAATGCCAGAATGTCTGAGATCAGAAGATCAGTGAGGTAAAAACCGAGTCACAAGGCCAAGTATAGAAATGTAGTGGGACTCAAAGCAGAATCAAAAGGCAGTGATTGGGGGAAACAGAAAACCCAACTGTCTTAAGTCAGAAGCTGTGAGCACTTTCAGTGTTGCTGTGGGACCCATGTCTTTATTACATGGCTGTCTGAATGCCTTATTCCCTCAACATTCTGCAGGAACATTCCTACCAGGAATGTGACTGGGGGCCCTGCAGGGTTTGGCTTGATATTTAAGATTATGAGCTGCCACTTCTCCTCTGATAGTTGTATGCCAAAGATTAAAACAATATTTTCTCCCTAAATAAAGTATTTTGCTATTTTCGCTGAGGATAGTTTATCAAATGGACCTTCAATAGCTTCTCTTTGCAACCAAGTCCATGGTCCCCACACCATCTCCCATCAGAGCAAAACAGGCATCCGTCCAGGAAGGCTCGTGTCCAAGGCACAGAGAGAATGGTAATGTTCCTCCCTCCTTTTTCAAGTTAGCCTGAAATTTTTATCACAACTCTGTATTTCAAGGACCTTGCCGGAAAAAAAATAGTTTTTGTTCTTGGTGTTCACGGAAAATTTAACAAACAGTAGGAGGTGATTTATTGTGCCTGGCACGTGTAGAAAATAAACTACTTTGTTATTTTCATGTCTGAATACAAAAATCCATTGAGGCTATATATTTCAGACATTCTTGATGCTTACCATTATACAAGAAAAATTATTATCTTTACCTCTCATTCCAACAAAGATCAGAACAAGAGAGCTAAGCCAAGGCTTCTGAAAAACTAGAAACGAAGTCACCAAAACACACTAGCTGGCAACTAAATTGGGGAGGAAGCTGTGAAATGTACAAAATTGCAGATGTCAGCTTTGACAGGAAGCTGGTGATCAAACAATCCACATTTGTTTCTCTTTTATGTTCTCCCTGAGGAATTGCCTTTTAAGTACTATTTTGTTTTGTTTTTTAACTTAATAGCATACTCTGTCCATGACCCATTATCTCCATCCAAGATGGAACAAAGAAGTTACAGGCACTTTCACCCCAGTTTTATTGAGCTACAAAATGACAGGTAATGTGCATTGGTTTAAGGTGAACAACATAATGATCTGATACCATTTAGGGCGAAATGATCACCACTGTAAGTTTAATTAATACTTAACACTTCACATAGTCACAATTTTTTGTTGTGAAGAGAACTTTAAAGATCCAGTCTCTTAGCAACTTTCACGTACATGATACAGTATTGTTCACTATGGTCACCGTGCTGTATATTATCTCTCCAGAACTTATTCATCTTATAATTGAAAGTTTGGACCCTTTAACCAACATCTCCCATTTCCCACACCCCTCAGCCCCTGGCAACCACCATTCTACATTGTTTCTACGAGTTCCATGTTTTTAGATCCCACATATAAGTGAGATTATATGGTATTTGCCTTTTTCTGACTGACTTATTTCACTTAGCATAACACTCTCAAGGTCTATCCATGGTATTGTAAATGGCAGGATTTCTTTCTTTTTTATGAATAACATTTCATTTCATATTGTCTATCTATCTATCACATTTTCTTCATCCATTCATCTGTTGGGAGGGTTGTTTCCATGTCTGGGCTATTGTAAATAATGCTGCAATGAACATGGGGGTTTAGATATCTCGAGATAGTGATTTTGTTTCCTTCAGATATATTCTCAGGAGTGGAATTCCTGGATCATATGGTAGTTCAGTTTTTAATCTTTTCAGGAGCCTCCATACCTTTTTTCCCAAGTGGCTATCCCACTTTGCATTCACATATAGTGATTTTTTTCTTTCCTTCAGCTCAGATGGTCATTCATTGCCTCCCGATTATGTCATCATATCAACATTCGCCACAGGATGAGATATTCGGAAAGCCAAGAACACAGAAATAGCGAGAGAGCAAAGGCTGTTTCTCCTCACGCTTCGGCTTCAGTTTGAACTTTGCCACACATATACTGATACTCACAAAGATTTTTACCAAATTCACATGAAAATGGGCCAACCAGGAAGGTATAAATGCTATTCCTTCAAAGAGAAGTGTCATGGAAGACATAGTTATTCTTTGAAACTTTACAAAAGGACGTTGTGCTCTGAGAATCGATGTGTGCTTGGTCCCGATCCCAGGTGTTTGCAAGAGGTCGATGCTAGAAGCGCAAGGGAAAGGTGAGAGAGGTGGCCTCGTTTTCAAAAACTCATGGGATGGAGAAGGGAGGAGCAAACCCTTGCCTTCATGAAAACTCGGTACTCATGATCCAAGAAAGTAACCATTGGTGTATCCGGTTCCAAACGTGCTCAAATGTCTCTCTACTGAGGGGCCATGACTCATGACAGAGTCTGCAGTTGTTCGCAGTGCAAGGAGAGATAAAATAATGTAATCGCACCCGAAGGCATTTTTAAAGCTGATTAATTTCCTTTAAAAACCATACTTTAAAGCCAGCCAATTAATCTGCTTACCTGAATGTGCTTCTGCAGAAATTTAGAAAATGCTGGCAATAGGAATGCCATGTTATGTGTCTTAAAAACCTTGAAGTCCTTAAGGTCCCTGAAAATGGCTATAAGAAAAAGAAACAGGCAAACCATACCTTATTCCTTAATAATGCCTTTCTATGTTTTAGTGGTAACATATATTTTCAATAAGATAGTGATGACTGTTGATGATGAGTTTTTTTGGTGTTTTAACATCTGCACTTTGCAAAATAAAGAAGCTGGTGATGCTGAATTCTGGGAGCCAGCCAAGTACCTTGCACAGTGAGAACTGCATTTTCCATTCTGGAGACTTTATCCCAAATCAATTCCATAGGCATCTCTGCAGGGGGTGCTCTGCATCATTATTATTTCAAAGATCAAGTAATCTTAATGTGCAGCCAGTGTTAAGAATTCTGAGCTTGGGGATGCATGGAATGCCATGCCTTTCCTCTTTTTTTGTCTCTCTACTCCAGAGCATTACTGGGTAACTATTTCCTAGGTGTTATGAGGTATCTATTCAACTGAATCCTAAGACTCTAAAATGCAGTTCATGGTGTCCTTTTCATCTCTTATTAAATCCTGTCCAACAACATTGTCTCTAAATGAAGAGCAGGCCTTCAGAAATCGTTGGGGAAAGAAGAGAGAAATATCTTTTTGACAATAGGAGATTAAAGTTTAAAGGAGGATCCCAAAAAACATTGTTTTGTTTTCACAGAAACCATTTTAAAAGGCCTTTGAACTTCCCTGAATATAAGTAAGCCTAAATGAAAAATTGGAGAAAATGTGGAAAGAATTTTTTGGAACATGAAACCTAGGAGAGGGGGAAAAAGCAAACAGATAGTCTAACAAGAAATTTAAGACAATATGAAAATTGTTACAATAGAACAATTCACCAAGTGCTACTACAATCCATAATAGGAGGAGTGCTTTGCATGGGTGCTTGGATTCCTCCTAATCACCCCCATCCACTGACCTGATTTTTAACATTCACTTCCTTGATTTTCTTTAAAATTTTAATGTCTAAGCATTTATGTAATAGGCTAACTTACCATGTTCATTTCTTTAGCCCTCCCTGTATCCATGCCCTTTATCAGTCAGTCCCACTAAGGTAGAGTACACTTCCTGGTCCATTGACTTTGGGCCTGGCCATTGGATGAGTGTTGGCCAATGGAATGTGGGTAGAAGTAACAAGGGGCCAGTTCTGAGCCTAGGCCTTAAGAGGTTTCATTTCTCTCTTTCTCTCTTTCTTTGTTTTTTTCTTTCTTTCATTCTTTCTTTTGCTTTAAAGCTTTATTTTCTTAGGTAAAAAGAACACAGAATCTGTAGTTATTTAAAAAAAAATATTTCCATAAATAGTCATCATGCCCCAACACACTTTTAGAAGGCAGAATGCATTATTACAATCTGATTTTCCTTTCCTTTTTTTTTCTAAAAGCCTTTATTGAAATATAATTCATATGACATACAATTCACCAATTTAAATGGTACAATTCAATGATCTATAGTTTGTTTATTTTTATTTTTATTTTTTTAAAGATTTTATTTATTTATGTGACAGAGAGAGAGATAGCGAGAGCAGGAACACAAGCAGGGGGAATGAGAGAGGGAGAAGCAGGCTTCTTGCTGAGCAGGGAGCCCGATGTGGGACTCGATCCCAGGACCCTGGGATCATGACCTGAGCCAAAGGCAGACATTTAACAACTGAGCCACCCAGGTGCCCGATCTTTAGTTTATTTAATGGTATTTAGTTCATTGTGCATTCATCATCACATCAATTTTAGAATGTATTCATAACTCTAAAATAAAAAATCCATGCCCATTACTCCTCATTTCTCCCAAGAGGCTCGTGTGTTCTTGCTTACTCTCTTGTACCCTAGGTTGGCACACTTGTTTGAGAAGAGGAGACATGTACAGAAAAGAAAAAACCAACCCGCAGCTAGAGCCCTGTAACTCAGAGCCCAGCAGAGATCAGCCAACCCTCAGTGCACCCGCAGACATGCAAGAGGATAATGTTATGTTATAGACTACTAGGACTGTGTGGGGTTTTGTTATACAGCAATAGCTGATTGATATAGGTAAGCCACAGACAGGAAATATTTACAAACAGAGACCAGAAAAAGCACACTCACAGCTAAAAAGTACAGTTTTAAAAACCTAACTTTTTTTTGAAGATGGAGAAAACACTTAAGCAAAGATTTCATCAAGGAAAATAAACCGATTTTGAATCAGCACATGCAGAGATACTCAATGTCATTAATCATGAAGGAAATTACAAACTAAAACCACAATGAGATACTGCTACAAACTGATTAGAATGACTACAATATAAACAAACAAATAATTCAACAATACTGACTATTGGAGAGGATGCAGAATGATGAATTGCTATAACCACTTTGGAAACAGTTTAGCAATTCTTTATAAAGTGAAATATACATGTAGCCTATGAACTGGCAATCCCACTCCTAGGCATTTCCTTGAGAAAAATGAAAATAAATGTTCTCACAAAAGCCTGTGTATGAGTGTAGCCACTTTATAATCACCAAAAATTGGAAGTAATTCAAAAGCCCATCAACTGGTGAAAGCATTAACAGACCGTAGTACATTCATACAGTGGGATAATATTTGACATTAAAAAGAAATGAAATATTGGGGCGCCTGGGTGGCTCAGTCAGTTAAGCATCTGCCTTCGTCTCAGGTCGTGATCTCAGGGTCCTGGGATCAAGCCCCACACTGGGCTCCCTGCTCAGCAGTGAGTCTTCTTCTCCCTCTCCCTCTGTGATCTCTCTCACTCTCAAATAAATAAATAAAAATCTAAAAAAAAAAAACAAACTACTAATTCATGGATAGCATGGATGAATCTTAAAGACATGCCAAATGAGAGAAGTCAGGCTCAAAGAGCTACATAATTTATGTGAATGTATTATTAATTTTTCATTAGTTTAAGAATATTCCTCACCTTTATCCAAATATATATATTCTGCACCACGGTTTTCTCCTCTTTTTCTGGACTCCAATTGCTCATATGTAAGATTTTCTCACTCAGTTCTCCATAAATTTTTATCTTCTACCTTATGCCTTTTTTTCCCTCAGTTCTTTCTGAATATTTTTGTCTTTTATCTTCCAGTTCACAAGTTCTCTCTTATTTTGTGTCTAAAATGCTTTGCAACGACGTGGTTGGAACTGGAGGGTGTTATGCTGAGCGAAATAAGTCAATCAGAGAAAGACATGTATCATATGATCTCACTGATATGAGGAATTCTTAATCTCAGGAAACAAACTGAGGGTTGCTGGAGTGGTGGGGGGTGGGAAGGATGGGATGGCTGGGTGATAGTCATTGGGGAGGGTATGTGCTATGGTGAGCACTATGAATGGTGCAAGACTGTTGAATCACAGATCTGTACCTCTGAAACAAATAATACAATATATATTAAAAAAGAAGAAGAAGAAGAAGATAGCAGGAGGGGAAGAATGAAAGGGGGGATATTGGAGGGGGAGACAAACCATGAGAGATAATGGACTCTGAAAAACAAACTGAGGGTTCTAGAGGGGAGGGGGATGGGGGAATGGGTTAGCCTGGTGATGGGTATTAAAGAGGGCACGTTCTGCATGGAGCACTGGGTGTTATACGCAAACAATGAATTATGGAACACTACATCAAAAACTAATGATGTAATGTATGGTGATTAACATAACATAATAATAAAAAAATAAAATAAAATGCTTTGAAATTCATCCTCTGAGTTCTAAATTTCAGTTGATGTATTTTTCCAAGTGTTTGTTTTCTTTTTAGTAACTTTTACACTTTCTAGTTACCTGCTAAAAATTTCAGCCAAGATTTCATCAGAAGCATGGTTATAAAACTTTGGGATTTGGTAGCCACCTTGTCTGTGGTCCTTTATCTTTTCCTACCACCTGTGGTTTCTGCTGAGTTTTGTGTGTGTTGTCTTACTTCTGCCTATTCCTGTTTTTTTTCCTTTTTGTCAGAAATTATATTTGCAAGTTGTTTTTAAAAAACTAAATTCAAGTCTAGAGAGGATTTACATTTGCTCCTCTCAGGATCATCTGACTGTAGTATCAGAGAGTGAGGTGATCTGAGGTTGTAATCTGTGCGAAGACCAGGATACTTCAGTTTACTCTCAGTCCTGCTGTGTGGGGCTGTCCCTCAAGGTTTCTTCATGACTTTATTTGCATATTCTATTAGTATTTTGTCAAGCTTTAAAAGATGTCTTCAGTGACAGGTTGGTTTGAATTACTTACTCCACTATTAACAGAAGCACAAATTCCCAATAGATTTCTAAATATAAATATGTTCAAAGCAAATCACGTGATGTCCCTGACACCAAGGCCAGCTTCACTGTAGTCTTTCCTGTCACAGTGACTCCATCCTTCTAGATTCTCAGGCCAAGTCTTGGTGTCTTCCGTAAGTCCCCTTTTTCTGTCACGCCCTGACCCAAACTGTTAACAGAGTATTGGGTCTATCACCAAAATATACTCAATAATGCTGTGTGACAAGCAGCATCAGGACACTTTACAGTAATAAATATGTATCGTCTTGCTCTTGGGTCTGCAGATATGCTGTGGCTTGGCCGACCAAGGCCGGGCTCGGGGTGGCTCCCCCTTCAAGCTGCAGTGTTGGCTGGGCATGGCTCCTCGCTGTGAGCTGGGCATGGGTCTATGACAAACATGCTTATTCTCATGACGAGTTTGAAGGGTCAGCAGATACTTGGGGGAAGTTCTTCTCGAAGTGATGGCAGAAGCACAAGAGGGCAAACAGAAGCATGTGCTGTCTCTTAGGCCCATACTTGAACTGGTGCATTCAGGTCCATCTACACCCCATTGACCAAAGTCACACAGGGGACCCCAGACTTAGGGAACAGAGAAGCACATTTGACCTCCAGCTGGAAGGGCCGTAAAGTCACATAGCAAAGGGTTGGGTACAGGCAGGGGTAAGTAATTCAATCTACCAAAAGGTCCCTAATAATTATTTCTGTGAGCCACCTCCTTGTACTGTCTCATTCAGTGAATCTGCTTCAGCTATTTTGGACTCCTTGGTGTTCCCTGAACATACCAGCCTTGCCCCTTGGGTCCTCACACTGGCTGTCCCCTCTGCCTGGACCACTATTCCCCATGCAGTCATCTGTATGTCTTCCTTATTTCTTTCAGGTTGGTATTCAACATTTGACTTCTCCCTATTTAAAATTGCATTCCCTCCATTCTGGCATGTCCCTTATCTTGCTTTATTCTCCTGCTCTGAAGCACTTTTACTTTTGGGCAAACTGTGCCTTGTAAATTGTTGTCTGTTTCCCTCACTAGAGGATAAGATCCACAAACTTAAGAACTTTTGCTTATTTTGTGTACTGAGGTATTGCTTTTGCCCCTTGGGCACTCAATAGCTACTTAGAAATATTTGTTCATAACTCAAAAGTAATAGAAGACACTGCAAAATGAAAAGCAAAGACAATTAGAAATTCCAAGAGAAGCAAAGAAGTTGTACATTATAGAAAATATAATCAATTGGATCTGGAGCAAGTAATATTTTCATAGTCATATTACTATAAATACCATTTATGAATTTAAGTAAAAATAGTAATTTAACTACAATAGATGTTCTCTTAATTGGCCTCAATATAATTGACTTGACAGATTAATTGACACCCTCCATTCCATCTGCAAATTATACTGACTAAATCCCAAGCACATTGAATGCAAGCCCTTAGCATGTCATTTTCTAGCACTGTGTTTCCTTGGACAAATATTAACCATTTTTACCTTATTATCTTCATCTGTAAAATGAGGATATTGAAGTATAATTTTCAGGAAGACAAAAGCATGAGCCTTGTACAAATATGAAATGAACGTGGGTCAAAATTTTATTGAACTTGTTAAATAAGGAATAAAACAGTAAGATATTAAACCAGTTTAAAGAGAATTTGATGACACACACACACAGTTTAATGACTAGAATATTAGAATAAGATTGCTGGATTAAACACAAAATTGGTAATGTCCAACACAACCACAAACGGTAAATTTTGGGGTTATTTCTTTTTTCAAAAATAAATTATTGGCATCTCTATCAGGCAAAAAAAAAAAAACCAACTATAAGTTAACCTCTTCCCCTGCATGTTTGTAAAATAGCCCAGTTAATAGAATGTCAAATCTCAGTGTTGTACTGAAAGAACACCTCATCGTGTCTTCTGGGTATTTTCAAATTTCAGGTTCTTTTTCTGATAAGGATAATAGTAGGAGTTACGTATTAGAACTCTTAAGAGTTTTAAATCAGTAAATATGTCTGAACACTGGGAGCAGGTCCTGGCATGCGGTCAGCTTAGTGCCTGCCCCCCAGGACAGGAGGCACAGAGTCCAAGTGAGTCCCGAGCTGTGTACTTGCGCTCCCACTGGGGACATCTATGCTTTTCCAAAGTCACTGGGTTTATTTCCAAACCTGTTCATTCTAATTGTATTTATAGTGGTAATTCTTTGATTTTGCTTCGTGTTAAAAAAACTAATGAAATAAGTCTGTTATAAAGAGTTCTTTGTTTCTAAAGAAGTAATGTTGAAAAATTTGATAATAACAAATCACTAAAAATATACTTAAAAATCTGAAAGACACTTGTTAATGACTGGGGGGGTGGCGGAAACCAACCTCTAGAATAATTCTCTACTCAGTTTGCCTTGCAAATGTTTTTAATTTTTGTACCACTTTAAAGAAACAAAACTAGAAATCAGTCATAGAAGATGTGTCTTGGGTTTGATTTTTTTGCAAGAGCCACACTGAAGGACAAGTCCTTGACCCTGCATCAAAAGATCATTTGCTTTCAGTTAAAACGAAACACTTAAGAAATTCTACATGTAATTTTTATGAATACCTGCTTTTTCCAATTAAATGATCAACTACTGGTTCTGATTATGTTGGTAAGATCTCTACAATATAGGGGAAGGGCAGAGGAATTAAGTAAGGCTAACATATAAGAGAGCTAGATCCTCATCTATCACAGCAATTAATGTATAGAAAATGTCTCAAATTGATAAACCAGAAAATCATAGTAAAGACATACACTTGGAGATGTGGGGTTAAGTTATTATAAGGTATCAGCACAAGGACTAAAGTGTTTGCCCATAGAGTGCAGGCCTATTAGCTGGAAGGTTAGGAGCAGGAGACTATTGCATTGTAATACTTTAGCACTATTTAGTTATTTTAAACATGTGCATATATTCAAAAAAAATTCTTCCATGAAATCATTCTTTACATTAATTTGAGGAAGAAGCCCTGAAAATAGCTTATGTAGCCTATAGCATCTCTTGTAGTCTTTAAATAAAGATATAACTCTTCCTTCGTTCCCATCAAATGGCCTGTTCTGCTAATCAAAGCCTGCTCTCTTTTTATTCTTTTAGTCTATTAAATTAATATTGTTTGTCATCTTTGTATTTCCATGATAATTATCTTTAATATTTACTACCTGTGGTGGTCTTAAAATATTTCCACAAATTTCTGACACTCCTCTCTTCCAGAGTCGGGGAGCTTAATTCCCCTCCCCCCTTAAAGATGGGCTCATGAGGACAAGACAGTGAGGCAGAAATGAAGGAGTGTGACTTCTGATAATAGATCATGAAAGCAATTTCAACTTTCTTCTTGCTCTCTCTTGGAGCACTCGCTCTGGGGGAAACTAGCTGCCATATTAGGAGGATGCTCTAGCTAACCTGTGGAAAGTCTCACATCAGGAACTGAGGCCTCCTGACAAGAGCCTCCTGAGTGAGTTTGGGGGCAGATCCTCCAGCCACATTCAAGTCTTCAGATGATCGGTAGCCTGGAAGACACCTTGACTGTACCATCTGTGAAAACCTGGGCCAGAATCACCCAGCTAAGCCATGTCCTAATCCATGATCCACAAAAGCTGTGAGGTGACACATTTGATATTGTATGCTACTTATTTCTGGGATAATATCTTAGCACAGCAGTAAAATAACTAATACACCATGAAAACCACGTGAATACAGCCCATCTGGCTTTTTCTCAAGAAGTACTCCAATTCAAAAGACGTGGATATTAAACACTTTTGATTGAGGAGAGAGGAGCAGTTCCTCTCAGATTGGAATGGAGATCACCCCAGAAACACAAATTATGCAAAAAGCACCAGAATAATACCTAACACTTACGTAAAATGTGTTAATACCTAACACTTATAGCTTTTTCAGGCTTAGACTCTTTCCTTAAGTCATTGGCAAGTTAAAATATCACAGTGTAACTGCTGGTGTTTTAAAATTTGTCTCTTCACCATTCTTTTTTCTTTTTTTTCTTTTCATTGTTCACTTGCTTAGTTGTCCAAAGTCATTGGCCACACCTGAATTATAACCTCAGAGAGGAAAAATAAGGAACTCTGAGGGGCAGCAAGGCTGTAGGTCAGAAATGGTCCTCAGGTCATATTATGGAAAGCATTACCAAAGCAGAACTCGCTGTTTGCTGTGTGGTTTGTAAATGATTCTCTCTCTCTTTTGCTAAAATTCCAAATCTCACTCATAGAGACTTCTAATATTTACATGGTCTTTTCAGTCTTTAAAACAAAGGGACCAAAGGATAGACTGCCAGGGGAGGATGGAAGAACAGAGAAAGGTACAGAGAGACAACACAGAAGGGAGATAGAGAAAACACGGCCACATTCACGCGGGAGGCAAGCCAGCTGATTCTGACAAGTGGTCTCCATGGAGGGCTCTGCAGAGTATGTTGAACATGAGAATTTCTGTGACTCACCATACCTTTGACTGTCATCTTTTTCCTACCTCAAAGGTGGTTTTTACTTGCCATTTCATATCATCGATTCATACATTATGATTCACTGTCATCTGCCATTCATTGCAACTACTTTGGAATGACTCTCTTCCCTACAAGTCTCTTTCCCATAAACTCAAACATTTTTATCCTGTTTACCCATATGTGTTAGTCTGTATTTTCCCAAATTTGACCCAGTTATATTTTCCTTGCATTTCTTCCCACAGACTAAGTATTACAAACCCTCTCTATGCAAGACTTGCTGGTAAAATCTTTGATAAGCTGTACACTAACAGCATTAGTCAGGAAGTATTACATTTCAAGTGACAGAAATCAAACTCCAACTCAGTCAAGCCTAAAAAGGACTTTATTTGCTCCCATCACAAGGAAAGGCAGGGGTGTTGCTGGGGACAAGTGGACAGGGATCTTGACATGGCCACAACTCTGCCCTTGTTTGCTTTGCTTCTCTGCTTGTGGATTTCATGCTCTCCTACTGCCAAAGGGCTCTGTGCCATGTGCAGAACATGAAGAAAGTAGTTCTGTTGTTACATACTGACAGGGTTGCCAACAGAGAGGAAAAGGATCTTTAACCTTCAACCAAAGTGAAAAATTCTGCAGTGGGTTTTAGTTGGCTCACATGCCCATCCTGGACGTGAAGGGATGGGGCACTGAACAGAGAAGGGAGACTGGCTAGTAACTCATAGATGGAATAGGAAAGGAGAGTGCTGTCAGATAAAGAGGGGAAAGAAGAAGTATTGTGTAGACAAAAATAATACACATATACTACACTAACTGTCTAGATCCATAATTGTATGTCTAGATCCATAATTGTAAATGATCCATAACAATGACCATCCACAGAATTAGGAAAAGTATTTGCAAAATGTATATCTGATAAGGATCTAATATCCAGAATACACAAAAGAAGTCATACAACCGCAAATAAAAAGAAAAACAACCCAATTTAAAACTGGGCAAAGGACTTAGACATTTCTCCAAAAACGGTACACAAATGGCCAATAAGCACATGAAAAAATGTTCACCATCTTTAGTCACTAGGGAAACACAAACTAAACTTTCAGTGAGATACCAGTCAGGAGAGAGCATAAAGAGATACCCATAAGGATGGCTGTCATCTTTTAAAAAGAAAGAAAGAAAATAGTAAGTGTTGGTGAGAACGTGGAAAACTGGAATCTTCATTCACTCCTGGTGGGAACATGAAGTGATGCCATTGCTGTGCAAGACATTTTGGCAATTTTTCAAAAAGCTAAAAAGAGAATTACCACCTGACTTACCAATTCCACTCCTAGGTGTATACCCAGGAGAAGTGAAACTAGATATCCACACAGAAACTTGTACACAGATGTTCATTAGTGGCATTATACTTAATAGCCCCCAAATGAGACAACCCAAATGTCCACCAGCCAACGAATGGATAAATAAATGTGGTAGATCCATATAATGGAATATTATTCATCCATAAAAAGGGATGAAGTACTGACCCATGCTATAACAAGGATGAGCCTTGAAAACATTATGCTAAGTGAAAGATACCAGACGCAAAAGGCTGTATATTGTATGGTTCTATTCATATGAGATATCCAAAATAGGAATATTCATAGAGAAAGAAAAGAGATCACTAGTCACCAGGGGTTCAGGGAGGGGGCATATGGTGTGGCTGCTAACGGGTATGGGGTTTCTTTTTGAGGTAATAACAATGTTCTAGAATTAGAGCAACGTTATGAACTTAGGAACACACTAAACACTACTGAATTATTCACTTTAAAATGGTTAATTGTACAGTAGATAGATACTTATCAATAAAACCTAATTTAGCAAGTTTTGGAGTCAATTAGGACTATTATTTAATTGGAGTTTGTTTTAGACATGATATTTTTGTGTCTTTCGCAGTTGGAATGAAATTTTCAAGTCCCAGTACCAAATGATTTTGTTAAAAATATATGAATCAATTGGCTCTTCTTCCTACAAAGAACCCAAAAGAGCTTCTAAGAACTGTAGTCTAAATAATATCTCTATCCCATTATAGGTTTTCATTTAATCCATTCTGGAAGGATTCTTGTCAACACTTTTCTTAAAGGATTTCTTAATCATCTTTGGTCATGAACTGGGGGGTATTTTTTCAAGCTGTAATAATGGCATTATTCTACTAAAAGGGCTTGCCTTGTAATCCTGTTAATGTATTTACAAAGAGAAGCTCAAATACTTTGAATTATCCATCACGCCACTAATGGAGAGGGAACTAGAAATTATAAGTTCTAGGAATTAGGCAGGATAGTCAAGACTGTTTAGCAGTGTGCCTTTTACTGCCCAAAACCAAAAGATACTCAAATATGAGAGGGAGAGAGACAGAGAGAAAGACGAAGGAAATTCTTGGAATTATCTTGGTATAAATTCCTTTTGACCAGAAAATAAAAAATCATCCATGCAAGGGCTGAGTTTAACTACATATATTTAAAAAGTTCAAACTATAATTTTCTCACTCATTTAGAAGTAATTTTATAATTAATATGTAAGTACTAAATGCTCAAAATGACAATTTACATTATTTAAACTGGTTCTCATAGTGAACAAAAGCAGTGATGAGCATTATTTATATATTCTGCTGTGACCATTGTTAAAGTAAATGGTGGACAGAATGCATTGGTCTTCGAGTCCAAGTCATGGACTAACTATAGCATCTGTTAGTCACTGAATTCCCTTGAGTCTCAATTTTCTTATCTATGAAGAATATTTGTCCCTATCTTTGCAGAGCTAGCTCATTATCACTTATGTCACATGCTAAAATGTTTCTGCTCCAAGATGCCTTCCTTGACCACTCATCTAAAGTAGCTATTCAGGCTCTACCTCACAGCCTGTATTTTAATTCTCTGAATAGCACCTAGGGCTCTTCCATTTTTTTTTTTTTTACTTATATAATTAGTCATTATCTATTCATTCTTTCATTGCCTGCCACCTCTCGTACTGCACAAGCTTCATGAGGGCAATGAACCTGTCTACCTTGTCTGCTAGTACATTGCCATTGTCTGGCACAAAAGAGCCACTCAAACATAGTTAATGAGTGAATGAATATGAAAGGGACTCATACTAAGCTCTTCCAGCTTTCAAAGGCTCTTGTGAGGATCAGAAAGAGGCAATGGATGTGATCAAGGTTTTTGAGTGATGGAGCACTATGCAAATGGATGATTTTATAACTCTGATATTGGTTTTCCTTAAAGGTTAAACATACATTTCTATCTCTAACTAGATTTTTACATCTAATAAATTCTACACATGGAAAGTAAGATGGCTCTGCAATTTTCTGAGGCAATTTCATTTACAAACAATAAAAGAGAACAAAGTGAAATTCACAATGACTATTTTGACAGGGTCTGTGTCTTTCAGAATTGTGATTTATTACCAAGAGTTAGTTCAAATATCTTTATTTGTTTCAGTAGTCAATGGAACTACAATTCTGAGTGTTTTCCCACAGCATTCCGTAAGAGGTCACTAATAAAAGGGAAGCAAATAATAGCATGCCTTTATGTGTGCATGTAAGTCCTTGAAGTTTTCTCTCATGGACTGGCTTTCTGACTCAACTGGTCAAGTGATGACAAAGTAGGTGGTCAGTCACAGACCTAACCTGATGAAGCAACTCTCGCCTCAGTGGTCTACTGTTGACCACCAAAGTCCTACCTCTTTCTTAAGGCTTCATGATTTATGGAAGGCTGTAGAAGGAATATCAGGCTGGAGCCTTGCTCAACGTGTCAGTGCCTTAGTATGAATTCTTTAGACATTGAGTCACTTGCTTTTCCTACTGGGAGTTGATGATTTGGAACACTTTGAGATGTCAGTGTGGAATCTCCTAAATCCACACAGCTTCCTGAGTATTATGAAAACATACTGGTTAAGACTAGAAGCTTTGGAGTCAGCCAGACCTGGGTCAGAAAGTCAGCTCCTTCACCTATGAGCTCTGTCACTTTGGCCAAGCTCCTTCCTGCTCTGAGTCTCAGCTTCTTCAGATTCAAATGGTGTGATAATGTCAACCAACTTAAAGAATTGTTGTTAGGATTAATGGAGAAAATGCATACAAAACCTTTCACGAATAACTAGAACATCATGCATGCTTAACTATTGTTAACAAGGAAGAAAATATAGAGCGATACATGCAAAAATTATAGGTTGAAGGAAAAAATAAAGTCTCGTAAAGTACACTTTCCAGTATCCGGAATGCATGCAGCAATGGGAGTTGCTGCTTGATTGAAAAGTAGTTTTCAAAAATCTTTTTGTGGAATATTTTTCTCAAGTGTATGGGTTTAATGTTTTGATGAGTAAATAAAAATTAGATATATAATTTTTATTCTATTATATGCATAATAGTTATATATAATAGTATTATTATATATAAACTTATAGTATATATAATATAAAATATATAATATATATTATATATATAAACTTATAAAGCAATAAGGACCATTTCACCAAGTACACAGAAATCAGGAATAAAGTCTTTAGTCTATATCTGTATCTTCCCTTTGATAAGTCTTAGTTTTCACAAGCCTTAGTTTACTTTTTTTTTTTTTAAAGATTTTATTTATTTGACAGAGAGAGACACAGCGAGAGAGGGAACACAAGCAGGGGGAGTGGGAGAGGGAGAAGCAGGCTGCCCGCTGAGCAGGGAGCCAGATGCGGGGCTCGATCCCGGGACCCCGGGATCATGACCTGAGCCGAAGGCAGACACTCAATGACTGAGCCACCCAGGTGCCCAGTTTACTCTTTATGACAGGTAGAGATAAGACTAGATTATTGATTCCCAGAATGAATTCTCTAAAACATCACTCTGGTTAGATAAGTGTTTATTGGTTAAATTTTGTTTGGAAAATCTTAGATAACAGGTGTCTTTACCATAGAATTTCCCAAATGTTTTGAGCTCTAATTCCCCCAGGGGAATATAGTTTTCCACATTTCCCAAACATAATTGATTAGAGCATTTTTTTTTTTGTCACTGAGCATCTTGTGAGACAAGAATTCTGAGAAACATTTTATGAAAAGTTGGGCTAGATAACACCCAAGATCCCTTCCAGCTCCAAATTCTGAAGCTCTGATTCACTTCTTCCTTCTTCAGGCCTAGACTGGGCTTTGCCAGAACCATGCTCATGGCCTTCTCCTTCATGCTATTTCACCAAGACCCAAGCTGCTAGACATTTCCATAATCATTCTGCACTTTCCACTCTGCTTCATATAATAAATCCTTGTATAGCTTGACAATCAGCAGCACACGAATCAGTGCAGAGTGATCATTGTTTCAATCATCATGACTGCAGATGTGGAGAGATGATAACACTGTCTACACGGAAACGGTGGAAATGGCAGTCTTGGGACCTCCCTGAGGACTGCTCTCACTACGTGTCTGTTGGCTCTGGAACCCAAGGTAACACTGCATTTTATCTCTTTCTTGGAGGACTGTGTGTGCTGCTAGAGAAGCAAGACCCAAATGAAGTTGTCCCCTTCGATGGGTGCTTCCCAACTTTTGTCACATCATGACGCATTTAGAAATTGATACTATTTCTATGGGGTGCCAAGGATGCCTGCAGCCTGAACTGAGAGGTTGATTAAATACAGACATGAAGAAGGCCTGTGGTTTTATAATGCTTATGTTTAGGAAGAACTTAATCAAAGCTTTTCAGAGTAATGGGGATGTAGCTTCAGGGATTTGAAGGTCAGGGATTTTTTCTATGACGGAAGATAGTAAAGACTATTTGTTTGATATCAGGAATGATTCCTGACAATACCAGAGACTGAGGGAATAACCTGACAGGCAAGGTCACTGAGATGGTGAGAGGAACCCAGCCCCAGAGAGCAGTGGACACTGCCTTGGAAAAGGGTCCTTCCTGCACCATAACAAGAGGCAGGAGATGGGTCCACAGGCAGGTGGTTTGTGGTTGGGTGAGAGAAAAACAAGGATGTCCCCATTCCTGTTGGCTGGTTTCAGTTTTTCCAACAATGTAAAATGAGAGAGCACTCTCTGATGGTGCAGCAGAGGGCAGCAAGGTAAATGCTCAGTGAATATCCATTACTGCTTTCATTGTTGTTCTTATTGTGTGACTGTGTCTTTAACCTTGCATGTGGTGGCTCCCATTCCCACATCTCTGATGAGATGGCCATCAAGAATCTCCTGACCACCAACCCTGTTTCCATCCTCCTCATCCTCTCTGCAGTGTGAGTGAGCAGCCTCGTAGGAAACTTCTCCTCTTTGCAATCGACTGTCTTGGTTTCCCTTCCTGCCTCTTTGTTTCCTTCCTTCCTTTTTCTAAAGGAATATTCTCAACCTTTTATAAGTTCTGTTAGTTCCCTTTCCCATTCTCCCATTTTCTCTCTCTCTCCCCTCAGAAATTTATATTTATTTCAGAGATATCATTCATTTTTCCATCTTTATTTCTCACCACTGGGCAAGTCCACTTATTCATTAATTTTTCTCCTAAACTCTAATAGAATCTCTAAACACTGGTTTCTTTCTGGATGTCCACCCGTTATCTCAAATTCAACATGTTCTCAAACAAGTGTTTCACCTTTCTATCCAAAGTAGTCCTTTGAAAATATCTCCAGATTCATCTGGAAAGAAGTTTCACTCTCATTACTTCTGTATTCATTTCCAATGGCTGCTGTACCAAATTACCACAAACTGAGCAGCCCAAAACAACACAAATTTGCTATCTGCACCATTCTGGAGGTCAGAAATCTTAAAATCAACATGTCAGAAAGGCTCCATTCCTTCTGAAAGCTCTAAGGGAGTACCCTTTCCTTGCCTTTTCCTGCATCTGAGGCTGTCTGGATTCTTTGGCTCATGGTCCCTTCCTCCATCTTCAAACCCAGCAACAAAGTATCCAAAGCATCTTCAGTTCTCTCTATCTCTCTTCCACCTTTGCTTTCATCATTACATCTCTGACTCTCATCCTTCTGCGTCCCTCCTTCCTTTATAAGAACTTTGTGATTACATTGAGTCAACCCAGATAATCCAGGATAATCTCATCTCAAAATCTACGACTTAATCACAACTGAAAAATCTCTTTTGCCTGATAAGGTAGCATATTCATAGGTTCTGGGGACCAGGACAGGAACACTTTGGGGGAGCTGTTTTTCTGTCTACCACAGTCTCTGTTCTAGGTTAGACCTGTATGAATTCCCACACATAAAATAACTGTTTAACCAGGTGCCCATTCTCTGTCCCCATTCAAATCTCTTCATGTAGTCTTTAATAAAAATGCTCTTGCTCCCAAATAAAATTCTAAATTTTTAATATGTAATTCAAACTTCTAATATGTTATTGATAGTCCTTAGCCTTTTCAGTCTGGCTAACATTGAACCTGCATGAGATTTTCCAAACATAATTTATAATCTCCAGTAAAGCCAGTCTCTTCACACCTTGAGTCTCCCTATCCTCATGCCTTGGTTTTTCTCCTATTCCTCAGAGAACAATTATTCTACACAAAAGTTGTGTGGGCTAAGAAGGAGTGAGTGTTTAAGACACACAACATCATGGGAGATCCCAGGACCCAAGTTCACATAATGCAGCAGCCTATTGCACTGGTGTGTTGTATCATGAAAAAAAGACACAGTTACTCCCTACTTAGAAAAGTCTCCTTGCCACACGCCCACCTCTCCAAACCCAACCTTTGTCTAAAAGCACAGTTTCAAGCTTTTCCTTGAGGAAGCCTTTTTCATCCAGCTAGAATTATTTTTTTTTGTTTCTCTAGATTCTTAGAGCATTTACTGTCTATACAAATATCTCCTCGGTAGGCAAGGTATTGGCATTTGAGGAGGGAAAACATTTCCTTCAGCCCAGTTTGTCCCACACAATGGAGATATTTGGCATCACTAGCCTCTGCGCACTCAGCCCCTGCCAGTCACTGTGATGACCCAAATCACCCATATTTCCAAATGCCCCCCCAAGAAAGCAAAACTGCCTTCCTTTGGGAACCACTGGTTTACACCATCTATTTATCAATCAACAGTTAAATTATTCAACCCCTACTAAGCTCTAAGTTCCCAGTGAACAGGGATTATGTACTTTGAATATCGTAAACTGTGAGTCACACAGAACTTCCTCTACAACAGCAACTGAAAGCTGAATGAATTCTAATTTCCCAATATGGCACGTAGTAGAAAAAGCACTGGATTTATAGCATTAAGAAAGTTACTTGACCTCTGTGACTGGTTGATTCATCATCTGTAAAATGAGAGAATAACAGGATAACACCTGTACAGAACCTTCCACAGTACCCAACACAAACTATTCAAGGCACATTCTAGGTTCCTTCACTGCCTGCTTTCTCTCTTTTTTCCTTTATGTCCTTTCACATCATATAAACAAATATTTTTTCTCACCATTAAACTGGAGAAAAGATGTAAATGGACCACTCATGTCCTATTCACCTATCAGCCACAGGACTCAAATAACAGATTTTGAATAGTTTTCCCATAGTATAGGGCATTATACTGCCAGATGATATCTCAAGAGAATTTTTTTCTCCTTTCTCCTAAACTAAATGAGTTGCATAAGCTGCTTCCATTAAGAAGGATAAAATCCTTGCACTGATGGTTTAGATAAAGTATGGCTGAGGGCTGTGAATAAACATTAGTTCTCATGAGGGGAACATGGGTGCTATTTATATGAGTCACAGACCCTACGAGGAATGCACCAGAAAGAGAAGAAAAGCCACACTTCTATGATACATCCTGGAGGGTGGGAAACTCGATAAATTAGGATAAATGATGCCCATGACCAGAAATATTCTGACAACACTCATCCCAGATGAGGACTTCCTTCTCCTACACTCAATAACCACATCTTCTGATCTAGATTCCACAGAGTCAAGGAAAGGGGCCTGGGGCACCATTCCCATGACCTGAGAACCCAGGTTTCTGAAAGAGATGGATGGGCTGGGCAGGGTGCTGGGGGGAGAAGGGGGGATGGGCTGTGCATTCACACAGTGTCAAGGTGGGGTGGAGCTAACACTTCTACACTCCTGTATCCAGGGAAGAATGTAGCTGGGAAAAGTACTTATACTTAAATCCCCTTAATCATCATAATAACTCAGAGAGGACATGATTATTATCTCTGTGTTACAGATGAGGAAAACTAGAGTTCACAGAAGTTAAGTGACTTACACAAATTCATAATGTTAATAAGTGGAGGCTTGAAATAGCCTTGCTTATTCTGTGTCATGCTCTATTCAACATCCTGTTAATGATAAAAATGGTCCCTAAAGCAATCCTACAAAACGTATGAGTAGATTATAAATGTAGAACGCAGAGATGAAAATTAAGAACCAGTGTTTGTGCCATAAATCGTTTCCACTAAGATATTTCCAGAATATAATCAGGGTTCCTCCAAGTTTTACCTTGACACAAAATATCTATTTTAGTTAAAGTCCAAAATCTTATTGGAGGCATCTGGATGCTAAAAATCAGTAAACTTGTGTGGTAAGGGCTAACTAAAGATTCTCTTATTTCTGGTCAACATAGAGGAAATGTTGAAATGACGGCAGAAAATTGAGGACAGAACTTTCAATAAATTCCCCCAAAAGCATATATGCCCCTATCTAGTGGGACTTTTGGAGCCCTGGTCTGGGAGTCAAGCAAAGTGGATTCTACTTCTAAAATATCATTCCAGTTAATCTCTACATCTCACTCCTTTCTCTGAATTAAATTCACTTCTTCCTGAAGTCCACCCAATAACAGACCTGAAGGCAGTAAATTCTCTTAGTCTCTGTCCAAAGTCTCATTATTTCACCCTCACCATTAAATTATAATTTCAGAGTGTGTGGAATTCTAAAAGGACAGCTATGTTCCCTCCACACTTTGAAGATATTTTCTCATTCATTTGTTTTACTTGCTGATGGGAAGGCTTCCGTAAGTTTAATTTTTGTTCCTTTCAAGATAATCTGTCTTCACTTTCTGATGCTGTTAGGATTTTTTCTTTGGTAATTCTACAGTTTTATTCCAATGTGCATATGTGTGATTTTTTTTTTTTTAATTTGTCTGGGTTTACGGTCTTCAAGCTGTAGTACTCCAATCTCGGGATTTATGTATTCCCTCGATTCTAGGAAATCATCAATCACAGTCTCTTCTATTGGCCTCCCTCTGACTCTGTACTACTTCCTTTGTGAATTATTAGTAGACAAATGTTGAGTCCTCTCTTCCACTTATCTCTTAACATCTTATTTCTTCCTCTCTTAGTGAGGCTTTCTGGGCAGTTTCTCCTGTTCTTTCAACTCACTAATTGTCTCCACAGTCTGCCTATTTAAACTGTCTATTGAGGGCTTAATTTCAATGAACAGTATTTTCATTTCTGGTACTATCAACATACCAGTTTTTTTGTGTGTGTGTTTGCCCAATTAAAAAAAATATATTTATATTCCTTCATTTCTTTAGTTGTACTTGCTAGATGTATTAATACTCTTGCGTATAAGTTATTTTCCTTAGCCTGGGTTAGCAGGGTGTAGGCTGGCTGCATACAGGATACTCTGTGAGATTCCGCAGGTCAATAAAGGTCAAGGTAAGGTGTTTTAAGCAGGAACCTATAGAAAGGCTGTGAGTGGTATGGCCAGGTCTGTGCTTTAGATAAAGTTTTCTGACAACAGCAGGTACGATGACTCCGAGGAGGCAGAGATCAGATTCTGGGACGCTCTTATAATGTTCCAGAAGAGACTGGTCTCTGGCAGTGTCCATGAGGCTACCATGGTGGGAAAGACACTTTATATTTCCCTCAATTTGACTTCCTGGAGAAAAAGAAGCATTCAGCCTCCTGATTATAATAGTGAAAATGTAACTAACATAATATATCTATGTCACTTTTTTTAAATTTCTACAAGTTATACACATTTCCAACTCTTTTGTTTTCTTTGACATGCTTTTAGATTCATTTGCGTGTCCTTCCTACAAAACCATTTTAAAAGCATTTTACTGACTGGACACCACAGGCTTTACGTGAAATTACTTTAGTTGTTAATAAACAGGGAGTTTGTTATTCTAGAATTTTGTTTCTGTCTTTTCCTCCAGGCTGGTTCAACCTGGTGACAAGATAAAATTTAAGGTGAAGTTCAACCAGTTTTCATTTTGCTTAGAAAAGAAACAACCATTCACTGCCCTATGGCAAATGGAATTTTAGACCGCAGCCAGCACGGGGTAGGATTTACAGTATGTAAATCCTAAAGCATTTCCTGAACCCCTTTTCCCACTCAAGGCCTTGGTTATGTCTGTCCACACTGACTAAAGGCCAGAAGCCTTGAGGGTTGAGGAGGCAGTACTGGCTACTTGAGCCAGAGGCAAACTAGATATACCCAGGCTCCATGGAAGCAAGTGTTGGCCAAGATTGGGTCCCAAATAAACTCCTGTGGGTTGAAGATTCCTATGCAAGAACAGTCCTTTTCGAGAATTGGGATAATTTGTTTTTGGCAAAACACTGTTGCTTTTTTTGAGGGTGAGAAGAAAAGGGGTGTGGGAAAGGCTCTGGAAATCTCGCAAGACCTCTTGGACATGGACTATGTGTTACAAAACACATTTTTGACGAGTTAAGTGTTAACCAATCAAAACCAGACAGATTGTCTTTCCCGTATTGGCTTCAAAATGCAGCAGGGGAAGTGCTATTGCTGAATATGGCTGGGAACTTGCTGAACCCAGTCATTTGCAAGAGTGTCAGAGTCCACATAATGAGAGGACAGAACTGGGCTTTCTGGTTCCTCTTTGCAGGATGTGATTGCAGCCTCCCGGGAGAAAAAAAAAATGAACAATACCAAATCAAAAGCAGCTCCAACTGTCGGTGGAGGGTGGTCCAGAATTAAAATTTAGAAGAAGAAAGAGATTAGTTTTAAAGCACCATGAATTCTTTTTGTCATTGAAAACTCATCCAAAAAACATTTCATGACAACTTTTGACAGGCAATGATCTGGAAGCTGGATATATAGAGACGGTTATTTCTTGCCCTCAAATAGCTCTGAAACTCTCCCTGGGGAAATAGATTTGTAAGCAGAAAATTACGATATATTGTGATTTGATGGAATTCATGGAGGCAAGGAGAGAAGTGCTAATTCTGGTGAAACTGGGAAAGATTTTGCAGAATTGTTGAGACCCATGAAGAGGGTCTCAAAAGATGTTCGGGCACACCAGGAGAAGAAAATAGCATATGTAAAGACTCAGAGCCATGAAGGAACATGGTGTTCACACACTAAGAAAGGGAAAGTGTGTGCAAGTTGCAGGTGTGGCTAGGAGTCACAGGTCAGATTGGAATCGTTCCTGCTTGGCACGCTGAGGTGTTACTTGAGCCAATAAGGCAATAGTTGCTGAAATAAGGATTTCAATCTTTAGCTTATAACTTTCATTGTTCAAAAGAGACATTTGCTTTACTTTCATGTAAAAAAACACCACAGTCTTAGGATGCTGATGCCATGTTTAGAAGAGGACAAGAGCACTGCCCTCTGCATCTAACAGGGTTAAAAAAGAACACACCATAGAAAGACACAAAAATTAAAAAAAAAACTAAAGATATAGAAAGTCCAGTTTAGAGACTTGGAGGATAATTCAAATACTCAGAGTATGTCTGAAAGGAGTTCCATGAAAAGGAAAGGAAGAAATGGTAGGAAAGCAAGAGTATTAGCAAAGAATTTTACAGAAATGAGGAATAAAACGTGTCCTTAGATTGAAAATTAATTCCAAATGCCAAGAATAAAGATGAATTCACACCCAGAAATATCAATATCATTAGCTTATAAAATAAAATGAAACTTCACAGAAAGGTTAAAGGAAATAAAATCAGATAAAGAGAAAATCTTGAAAGTGTTGAGGTTAATCAAAGAAATCACCTTTGGTGATTTCATTCCTTAAATCATTCCTTTTGGCTCTTAGCCAAAAGTATGATTTAAGGATGTTCAAGTGTTGTCAAGCCCCCGTGGCAGAATGAACTACATTCCTGGGCAGCCACATTTATGGCACCCTACCCCATGAAACTAGCTCACAGTGTATGTCAGAGTCTAAGCGTAGGAGAGACAGTGAAATTTGAGTTAGGCAATGTAGGTTGTAATCCTTTTATCTCCACAAAACCATGGAAAATTCTAGGTGTATGAGAGAAAGGAATGAAAATTAGATAGCAGCTTTCTGCTATCTAATGAAAGGAATGAAAGAATGAAAAGGAATGAAAATTAGATAGCAGCTTTCTCACTGATGCCTTCCAAGAGTGAAGGGAAAACAACCATCACACTTGGAGTTTATACCCAGCTAAACTATTATTGAAGAATGAGAGAAAAATAATGGCATTTTCAAACTTGTGAAGATTGTGGAAGTTTACTATCTGCAGAGCTCCCACAAAGAACTTCCAGGGAATGTGCTATTGAAAGAAGAAAAGCAAGGATAGGGACCTGGAATGAAATATTCTCTTAACTATTTCTAATTTTTAAATTTCTGCACTTATTATTTATTATTTTTTCATTGTTTTATTTTGTTGTTCATATTAATTCCTGTGTGATTATTATCTTTTAACTGAAAAAAGTACTCAATTTTAAAGGGCAAATTAAACTCTAGACAATAAAAACAAGATTGGGGAATAGGAGGACAAAGTGTGCATAGGTTTTATAGTGATAACTAGGAGTGGAGAGTATATAGAATAACTTTAGCCTTGGTTGGAAAAATGTATAATTAAAGTATATGTTAGAAATTTAAAGTAACAGCTAAAAAATAAAAATATAATTCGTACATTCCAATCCAGCAGAGAATGAGAAAAACATTAAAAAAAAAATTTTAGTTCAACATAACACAGAAAAGAGGAAAAAAAGGGCAAAGAATGAAAATGTTCCATAGGCCATATAAAACTAAATGGTTGAAATTAATCCAAATATATCATTAATCACAATAAATATACACAAATTATATGTAATTGAAAGGTCCAAATTAGCACATCAGGTAAAATAAAACAGGATCCAAAATGCAACTTACAAGATATATGCCTAAACCTAAAATATACAGAAAGGTTAAAATTAAAAGGATCAACAAATATATGCTATATAAATAGTAATCCAAAGCAAGCTAATTCAGCAGTATTGGTACCAGACAATTTTTTTTAAAGATTTATTTATTTGTTTGAGAGAGAGAAAACACAAGGGAGGGGGCAGAGGGAAAGAATCACCAGCAAACTCCCCACTGAGCAAGGAGCCTGATGCAGGGCTCGATCCCACGACCCTGGGACCATGACCCAAGCCAAAACCAAGAGTCAGACACTCATCTGACCGACTCACCCAGACACATTTAAGGCAAAACATCTTAATAAGAATAAGTAGGGGCACAACATAATAATAGTAGAATGATCATCATACAGTTATAGTAATCATTAATTTGTATGTGCCTGTGCAAAAATTCTCACAGTATAGAAATCCTAAATTAACAAAATTAGAAAGAGAGAGATACATTGATGGGTCAACAAAAATTTAGCACAGTTATATTAGAAACTGATAGGTTAAACCTACAAATCACTAGTAAGAAGAGAGATTCTTTGAGCAATTACATTAATGTGTCTCAAAGATCTCAGTAGATCCAATTGGAATATATAGTTGATCTAATATGGAACATTCTGTCCAACAACTAAAGAATATGTGTTCTTTTCAATAATGCTTAGAACTTTTCAATGACATATCTTTAAATGAATCCTTATCAGGATATTTCTAATTGATCTAATATGGAACATTCTATCCAACAATTATAGAATATGTGTTTTTTTTCAACAGCACTTGAAACTATTCAATGACCTATCTTTAAATGAATGTTTCTCAGTTTATTTCTTCTTCTGAACATATGTTTTCTCCTATTTTTCACTCAGATTTACTTTCTATGACTTATGTCTTCCATGTGTCTACGAAGAGTCATCAAGCCAATAAGATGGTGTCTGCTGTGGCTGTGATTTGAAACTGATGTGTCTCCTGGGAGCTTCCCAACTTGACCAATGTCTTCCTCTTCAGCCTTTGAACAGTCATTAGCAGAAGATTTAGTCATGCTGATGTGAATTACGTTTAAACTTGTGGCCTTGAGTTCTGAGGCACTCACGTTAGTTTTCGGAAGAAGAAAGTTTCTGTCTGGGACAGTTGCCTGCCTTTGGTGTAAGACTCACAGGTCCAGCTGTTATCTGTGTTCTTTGGAAGTCTTCCTGAGGGATAGCTCAAGGAATGTATTGGGATAAACCCGAAGATGATGGACTTTCACCAGTGCCCTTTAGTGTCATCATGAACCCTGGGTATGTTAGCCTTTTATGGTCTTTCCCAAAAAGAACATAATTAAGTTATTGTGATGGGTCAGGATAAACACATCCTCTGACCCAAACCCATCACTCCAGGCTTCCATAGCGTGCTGGGATGCTTCCTGTTTTCACTTTCCCAGTGACGTCGAAGAAGTTACTATGCTGCCCTTTGTAAGTGATGGTGATACTCAGGTCCTACTCTAGGCTGGTCACTCATTATGCCATGAGAAGCCGTTTCCATGGAGCTGTAACCACACTCCTTCACAATTTACCAAGTCCCTTTCTCCTAAACTGGTTTTATCTGATACGGCCCAAAATCCAATGATGTAGATGAGAGAGGGGTTGTTATCTCTATTTGAGGAATTTGAGACCAAGAGAATTAAGAATGACACCTAGAATTTTCCATGGTTTTGTGGAGATAAAAGGATTACAACCTACATTGCCTAACTCAAATTTCACTGTCTCTCCTACGCTTAGACTCTGACATACACTGTGAGCTAGTTTCATGGGGTAGGGTGCCATAAATGTGGCTGCCCAGGAATGTAGTTCATTCTGCCACGGGGGCTTGACAACACTTGAACATCCTTAAATCATACTTTTGGCTAAGAGCACACTCCCTGGGGCCAGACTGCTTAGGCTCAAATTCTGACCCCCGCACACAGTTTAAGCTGGTGACCCTGGGCCAGTTTCTTAACTTCTCTGAGCCTCAGTTTCTTCAGCTGTAAAATGAGGACATGAATTTTACCTACCTCCTAAGGTTGTTGTGGGATTCAATAAGTAATAATCCATTCAACGTGCACAGAGTAGCGCCTGAAAGGTAACAAGTGTAATAGGTGTTTGTTGCTGTGGAGTTGGGATGTTGCTGTTACAGCATCAGGGCTATTTGCTCAGGCAACGAGCTCGGTGTTTACCTGCAATGATCTAAACACCCCAAACAGGTTGTGATAGAAGGTGAACTTAGAGTAAAGGGAAACATTTCCTCCACTGATGACACAGAAAGTTGTGCAACAATAAAGGCAGTTGGGTTTGTCCAGATCAAAGGTTTAGACAGGCACACAAGCTCTTCTCAGAGCTGCCACGCTCCCAGACATGGCAAGATCACCACTGCAATACGGGGGATTTTTGTCCTCATTAAGCCTCGACTTTATCTCCATAACCAGCTCACTAATCTCGTCCCTCCTCACCAGCAGCGTGCCTTGGTGACCCAACCTTTCGGATTGTGGTGGAAAAGAAGGAACAGGAGTACGTGAAGTGCCCGGAGCCCAATCCTGTTGATGACAGAGGTCAAACAACCAAGCCACTGTGGCCCGGACAGGCTCACTCTCTTTCCTTTTCCACCACCTGGTTCATTTCAGTCCAGAACTCTTGCTGGTTCCAGTGTAAAACTCAGGTGCACCACAATACACAGACTGAAGCCAAATAAAGCCAACGGGAAATACTGGATGGTTTGAACTTTCTTAATTGTCTGGGAAAGATTTTACTTCCCAAACGTCCCTTTCTGGTCTTCCTTTGTCTGAAAGTCCCTTCTTGGTGGTCTGGTAGTCCACCTGCACATTCCTGCCCAAGTCAGTTTTTGCCACTGGCATGTAGGTAGACTGTCAAGGAAGCAGGATCTTCACTTCTTGGGCTCTGTGAATAATTCTTGTAGTTTCTGATCAGGACTACCTGTCCTCCAGCCACCTCCGTCCCTGACCTCACACTTCCTCTTCCAGGAATTCTCTTGCTTACCCTTTGTTCTCTCCAGTCTGTGCTCCTGGGCTCCCCTAACAGGCCCCAGGCTGCTGACTTTCTTCATCCGACTTCCTCTGCCTCCCTTAGAGAGTGCATTTCTCTGGTCCTGGATGTCAGCTCGGCATGTCTGTCCACCCCACTCCTCACCTGCACCATCCTTCCCGCAGCCTCTCCCAAAAACATCCACCAGACTCGCAAAGGCAAAATCTGGTTCAGCACCACCTGACACGTGAGCACACATCATCCTGACAACGCCAATCTGCTCCCGCTCTGAGGTCACCATCTCCTTTCTTCACCATGTACAAAATCATAAGATGCCAAATTTATGCTATTAAAGCAGGAATATTTGGCAGTCAGGGGATTGTCTGCCCATCAGTTTGTGACCCTTTATGGAGGAAAGTGTCATCATTTGATGTCCTTAACGTTCAGGTGTCCTGCTAGTTCCCACCTCTCACTCTATATACCATCCAAAGGATGGGCCATTCCAGAGATGTGTACTATAGTTGTCTCATATTTCTGAGAATTGCAACCAGGCATCTTCCAGCTTCAGTTTCTAAGCAGATGTAATCAGTGGCAGGAACATTAAATTTTAAGTACCTTTCAACTAAACGTCAAATGTCAGGCTAAAAGTTCTTTAAAATAAATATATTGGGGAAGAAATGGAAGCCCTATGATACACAAAGTATCCTATTTGCTCTGATTTATAGCTGACACCCATCACTGCTACCAGAGCCACTTGGAGCGTCTGGTATTTGCCACAAAGGTTGGTGCTGGTTAACAGCATGTTGCTAATGAGAAATAAGGCATAAATCCAAAATACAACAGCTACCTCCTCCTCATCACTTTAGCTGTGTGACTTTAGGTAAGTCAATAGAATGCTCCGTGCCTCACTTTCTCTTCTATAAAATGGGAATGATGCCACTTTTTATTAAGTAGATAACACTGGGATATTTACAGATCAGGGTTTAAACACTATATACGGAATAGGTAATAGCAGTACTTGCAGTTAAATTATCCATCCTTCCGTTTCTCATCTGTAAAATGGTAATAGTACAGCACTTATAGAACAGAGTCATGCAGTTTAAATGAGCTGAGGTGTGCAAAGTACTTACTTGGTAAACAGTAAATAATCAGGAATATTAACGATTGCTGTGACTGGTTCTACAGACTCTTTCTCATATTCTGTGTTTCACAGGAAACAAAATTGGGTAGCAGAGAACAGATTCCACTTGGAGTCCTGGTCATTAGTCATAATCAGAGCCTTGAGCCGGTTCGGAAATTTTCCAAATATAGTCATGAGGGTGACTAACTGTCCCCCCTCTTTCTTCCCATGTGCCGTGGAGGCAGGTAGAAGCAGAGAACCCCGCTGTCAGTGAAGAGGAATGGGAGAGACTACTATATTTCAGGAAAACCCATCTCTGGCTTTTTTCAGACCAAGCAGAGCTATGAGCAAATTCTTCCTGGCTGAAAAAAGGGAACACAGTCGTAAGCTGGAGACACAGCGCTATGAGGTGTGCAACTTCCTGTTTCCCTGGTGAACGCTTCAGAAAACATTCGGTTGGGAATTTTAAAAATTTCCATTTATTGTCACCCTCGAGAGCTCGCTGAAGGATGGATGGGGTGAGTCAGGGTGCCGGTCTGGGATCGTCGGCTGCGGGGAGGCTTGCAGACTCTGCCTTGCTTTCTCAGTCACTCACGAAGGCCAGTGACCTCTGCATCCTGACCCTGCCTCTGGGCAAGGCACCATGACTCCTCACACTCACACACTCAAAGCATCCGAAAACCATAAGGTATTTCATGCAGGTCAATGACTAAACCATTCAGGGAAAACGAATGCCTATTTTTCCTACAAAAATTTCTCCTGGAATAGTAGCCCACTCCGATGGCTCATCACCAAGATGTGACTGTTGAGTGAACTCAGTCTCGTTTGACCCCTTCCTGACATCTCCATGGCCCTTGGCAATGCAGCTTAAGCTCCATCTTGAGGCCATTCTCTGGGCACTTCACGTACTCCTGTTCCTTCTTTTCCACCACAATCCAAAAGGTTGGGTCACCAAGGCACGCTGCTTCAAGGACTAGACTCTTGCTCAGTTTCCCCTTTCTTTCCCCCACGGCTCGCCAACCCCTACTGCACTCTTTTTCTCTAACTGCCCCTAAAACGTCTGGAGTTTCAGGGTTTCCTATATCCTATTCATTCGCTTTTTAATTTGGGCCAGTGTTTCTTAATCTTTCTTGGTCACAGGCCACTTTAAAGAACCTAATACTTTTCATGGATTTTTCTCTGTAAAATTCACACTCTCGCTCTGAAATGTGACACGCAATTTCGGGGACTCACAAGGCCACTGACTGTGTCCATAAATCTCCCATGGATCCATGTGAGAAAGACGAAAAGCAGCTCCTGATAATCAAGGAGCGGTCTGGCCCTCAGAGCTGGCCTCTGTGCTGGCAGGGGCTTGTGGGCATCTGCAGCTGGTCTGAATTATTCTCCCAGTGGACGTCAGCAGTCTCCAAGAACGCCAACACCACCACCAGACATGGTCACTTTGAGACCATAGTGAAGCGAGACAAAACACGCCTACTGCATACTTCTGTCTAAGCACAGACAAAAACAAGGTCACTAGGAGAAAACACTACACACCACCTTCTTGGCAAATATGAGTGACTTTACCACACATTTCATTACCAATTACAGCGTTATCCTTGCTCTATGTCTTCCCTCTCTGTAGACAAGATTTATTTAGATACCCCATCATAGAACTGACCCTGCTTTCTTTTTACTGTTTTTGCAACAGCTTCATTAAGATATAATTCACATACCATTCAATTCACCTTTTTAAAGGATATCATTCAGTGGCTTTAGTAGATTCAGTTTGCAGCCATCAAAACAATCAATCTTCGAACATTTTCATCACGTCAAAAAGAAATCCTGCACCCCTACCCGTCACCCCCAGTGCCCCCACGCCCCCCCCTCCCACTCGCTCTAAGCAACCACTAACTCATTTTCTGTCCCTCTTTATTTTCTGATTCTGGCCATTTCCTATAAATGGGATAGTGTAGGACCCAATGACTTCAGTCCAGCCAGTGTCTGTCTCTAAGCACAGAGTGAGACCTGCTTGGCTAATCCCAGTCACCCCCTAGAACTGTGAAGAGATCGTAATTGTGGAAGACTGTTGCTTCACTCTATCGCATTTGGAACAGTTTGTTATACAGTGATGGATAACGGGACCAGCTCTAAGGAGCAGTAGGATCTAACCAATGTGGACTAGCAGGAGGAAGGCAGGGATGTGTGGGTCAGGATCTTGGGGAGTAAGAAGGGATAGGAAGAGCCCGTGCATCTGAAAGCCCTCTCCTGTGATATAAGATTTAATGTGAGGGCAAGGCTCCAGCAGGTAGTGCTGACATGCTGCTGGTTTAGCTCTTGGGAGCTTGGACACACTAACCGGGGCAGAGATGCCAGAACCTTTGGTGTCACGTGGTGGAGAAGGGGATCACAATGCCCAGAGAAGTGAGCTTACTAGAGAGTAGATAAACTATATAAGGTCAGAAAATCTACCAGCCAACCATGTTCCATGGGCAGAAAGGAGGAGGGTGAAGGAGTCCCAGGGGGAGAGATTTGTGAGTCCAGCTGATGTTGCTCAGCAATACAGCGGGGAGCCTCTGGGTCAGACAGCTCCAAAGAACAGCCTGGCGTAGGGTTTTTACAGCCCCAGGGCTTATCTGTGCTGTCAGATGTTGGGTGTAGTTTGGCAGGCGGTGCAAAGCAGGCAGGCTCTACATGGCTAAAATTGTTTGAGTTATCTTAATACAACTGGATATGTAAAACTTTGGGTTCGATGCCAGTGGGCTTGTGAGCTAATTGGTCTCAGCTTGCTGTGAAAAGCAAACAATCCAGGGGCTCACACGCAGAGGCCATCTTTGGTTCATATATGTAACAATTCTGGAGAGCATCACATCGTTCTTGGAGTGGGGCCAAGAGCAGATCAGGACTCTGTAAAAGATTCAGGCTGCCGTGCAGGCAGTCTGTCCACACGGGCCACATGACATCAAAGACCCTATGGTTTTAGTGGAATCTGTGGTGGGAAAGACATCACATAGAGTTTTTGGCCAGCCCAGATAGGACACTCACAATGGACATCCCTAAGGTTCTGGAGCGAGGCCATCTTAGGAGCAATGGCTCCTGTTGCTGAGATTTCACAGAGGGCTGGACCATAGGACATCAAGTGACCAACCATGAAGCCAGAACTACCCATCATGAGCTGGATTCTGTTAGACCAATCTGGCCATAATTTTAAATTAGATGTGGTACATCTACAATCAGTACAAACAGGGATGGAGGGCACAAATTAAATGCATGAGTATGTGACCATCATGTCACCACCACTGTTACACTGGAATCTCTCCCTCAGCTCTTGATTGACTGACAGAGGAGGAAACAGGCCAGATTTGGTTTACAAATGAGTTGGCTGAGTACTTGAGTGCCAACTGGAATGGACTGTCCTAAGATACAGCCAACTTAGGTGGTGGTTCAGAAAGTCAGTGATAAGGCTAAATCTTCCTCATGGGCAGAGCTTGGGTGGCGCACGTGGTCATTCATGCCATATGAAAATCGATCTGAAGTGAGAATATATACAGACTTGTGGGCAGTAGTAAGAGTCTTGGCCATGGGTCATGGCCCTGGAAAGAGAAGCCTTGGAAGATCAGGAATAAGAGAGTCTATGGAAGAGGCATGTGGATAAGCCTGTAGAGCGGGCACAACACGTGATGATTCTGTATCACGTGTCAATGCCCACCTGTGAGCAACCACCACTGAAGAGCCAGTAAACAACGAAGGAGACAGAATGACCCTGGAATTGACAACAGCCAGCCTCTGGTACTGGCCACCTCAAATCTGGTGCAATAAGCACATGACCAATATATTCCGAGTAGCTGTGCATGGGTCTCACAGCTAGGTTCCCCCTCACCAGTGCTAACTAGCTACTGTTCCTGCATTACTTTTGATAAAACATCAGTGGATACCAATGCTGAGCCAAAGCATATGGCACCATTTCTCAGGTGACCAAATGCCTACTTAGTGGCAAGTCGATTACACTGGGCCATTTCCACCCTTGAAGGGGTAGAGATTCATTTTGACCAAGAGAAATAGATATTCTGGGTACAAGTTTGTTTTTCTTGCCTGCAGGCTCTCTGCTAGGGCCATTATCCAAAGACTTGTGGAGTATATGATCCACTTGTATTGGATTCCACTTAACTGCTTTAGACCGAGGAGGTGTGACAAAGCAGCTGTGTCAGGAAGTCACATGCCCACGGAATCCACTGGTTCTTTGACATATCACACCACCAGAAGCTGCCAGCCTGACAGAGCAATGGAATGACCTGTTGCAGCACCGTCTTGGAGATGAAGCTCCATGAGAATGGGACACCATCCTTCAGATTCAGTATAGCCCTAAATCATATATGATGTTCTGACCCCGACAAGCAGAATGTACAGAGTCCAAGAACCAGGAGGTTGAAATAGGCATGATCTTGCTTACCATTATTTCCAAAGATCTACTTGGGAAATCTGTTCTTCCCATTCCTGAAATCCCAGGGTCAATATAAGGAAAGGCGCTGATTCCCAGAGAGGGAGTCATGAGGAATATTGCAAGGGTCCCATTAGACTTTAAGCTATGTCTGAAGCCTGGTAACTTTGGAGGTCCTTGAGTTCGGGTTCCAGCAGTTGAGGAAGGAATCACCAGGCTTTGCAGGTGTCATTGACCTGACCTTTGGGAGGAGCTACAGCTGCTGTCATACAACGAAGGCAAGAAAGAGATTTGGCCCTCAGGTGATCCAGTAAAGCATCCCTTGGTACTCTCCAGCCCAAATTTGACAAGAAATAGGCAAGTGTAGCAGCCATGAATTGAGAATGTCATGTACTAGGGCTCAGATCCCTCAGGGACAGAGGTCACACACCAGTAAGCCACCCGCAGGGGTGCTAAGGAAGGATGAGAGGCAACAAGAATAAGTAATAGTAAGGAATGGAGGAAGGAGATGGTGAGTACATCTTGGAGCTGAAGGCCATGGTGGTGGTGGACATAATTCCTTCCGCTGGCTTTCTTCCTATAAGTTTCCTCAGGAAAGGGGACCAGCCACAACACTGGAGTATCTGTTTCGATGTCAGAGTGAACTCAGTAGATGGAGTGAATGAGTCTGAACAGCACAAGGGAAAGACAGTAGGAGATGCCGTGGTGTACCACCAAGACCCCTCTTCTGGCTGCAGGCACCCATTCCTTCAGCTGCTGGGAGTGTGGGGGCAATGGGGACAGGGACTAGTGATGGTTCCAGATGAGTCCCTTTCCTGAATTGCCCTCAGCCAAAGGAAATTGCTCTCCTAAGGCTATGCCCCCTCCTCGGGGGTAGCCTGCATCCAATGACCAGCCTTTGTGAAGACACACAGGCTTGACTCCCTTGCCTCAGGTGGACAGTTCTCAGGGCTGTAGCAGCACCCCCTGTTGAAACCGTGATGCAGTTCTGCTTCTCCCTCTGCCCCATCCTGCTTCTCTCCTCCTTTACAGGCTTTGTTCAAGAGTGCTCCCCAATATGTATTTTGTACGAAAAGCTCAGGGTCTTGGTCTGTTTTCCCAGAAAAGTGACCTATAAGTGGGTAAATTAATATTTTTTAAAAAAGGGATTATCAAGTCCACTTAGTTCAACTATCAAATTTTCAAGGAAAGAAAAGTTCAGAAAAAGGAAAAGATGTATGTTAAGCCACATGTGACTTCAAAGGGGGATGGAATAGGACATCCGTTCATGACTTGGCTCATTGCTCTTTTGTCTCCCATCTTCATGGGCTCAAATGCTGTGTCTACTAACTTTCTGTGTAATCTTTTTTTTTTAAGATGTATTTATTTATTTGAGAGAGAGAGAGAGTGGGGGGGGGAGGGCTAGAGGGAGAGAGAAAGAATCTCAAGCAGACTCCCCAGTGAGCATGGAGCCTGATGTGGGGCTTTATCTCACGACCCTGAGATCATGACCTGAGCTGAAATCAAGAGTCGGATGTTTAAGCAACTGAGTCATACGGGCACCTCAAGCTAAGTGTCTTCGCTGTGTAATCTTAAACATGCTACTAAACCTCTCTGAATTTTAATTTCCTCATTTGTAAAATGGAACAGAATAGCTATCTCTCAGGGTGCGGGGAGAAATAGGTAAGACAATACACTTATTGTCCTTTGCAGAGTAAATAGTTTAGTATATACTATCAAACACACACAACACCCCGAATGTAAAGCTATTATTTTTAAAATATGAACTATTTTGATTTCGATCAACTTTACCTTAATAGTACTAGCCTATCTCCTTCTTTTCTGCCTCCATACCCAGAAGCTTTTATGGCAGGAAGTTCAACAGACGGGAGAGAAGAGAGAGAAATCAGAAAGGGGACTAGGTAAGTAGAAATTGCCCCCTTCTGGCTCCTCCAGGTGGGAGAATCAGTGCAGAATGAGGGAACATTTTGGGGGCACAGAATTGGGACATTGGTGGACACAAGCTTAGCCTCCCCAGGTACCTTGTAAAATTTACTATGTGTGCCTCGACCAAGTCCAAGGGCGGGAGCGAGTGCCTAATATGAAGGGAAGTGATTGAACATGGGCAAGTTTAAAGTCCAGGTGAAGGTTATTTAAGAAGAATGGGGAAACTGGCAGCCAAGTCATGACCACCTCCATAATTCTAATAGTCTGTCCTTGTTTCAGATACTTAACCTAAAAGGAGAAGCATGAGAAAATATATCGTCTTATACTTCAAAGCAATACATTTTCTGCATTGGAAAGGAGAGGGGAGGCCGGACCCCCAGTTACTTGAGAGGCCTATTGAAATTGCACATTTCTGGCTGCCAGACATTCAGATGGGACTGGACCCAGGAATCTGATTTTATGCTTACACAGTAGCCCAGGAGATTCTGTGTGGATGATCTGAGCCAGCCCTTGACAAGCACTGATTTCGTGTCTCCTGGATAAAAAGAGGTCACAGCAGTTCCAGCTCAATCACAGGGCTGGGAACCAGGTCAGCGTCTCGTCCCCTCCCATGCCCGAGGGCAATGCAATCCAGCGCGGCGCTGTCCAACACGGAAGGCACCAGCCACAAGGCTATCAAGCGTTTGAAATGGGGCGGGTCCAAACCAGCTGTGCGGCAAATGTGGTGTAGACACTGGACCATATTGACTACATGCTGAACTGACAATATTTTGGATACATAGGGTTACATAAAACTATTATAAAATTAATTTCACTTTTAAAAAACTTTCCTCATGAGGGTCACGGTCTATTTCTGTTGAATGGTGCTGGTCTAGACAATCCCTCCCACAGACTACTGGGGCCACCCTTCCCCACACCTCCTGCTGCCCCCCCCTTGGTAAGATCCCTTTGGAGCCCTGACAACTATCGTGTTTTGCTTCTTGTGCGCCAGACACCACACTAAATGCTTTATTCGTGTTATCTCAGTAACGTTCAGGTACCACAGTCCCCAGTCCTCACATAACAGGGTCCCCAAGACGCCCTTCCCTGAAGGGTATGGCGCATTATTGAGAATGCTTTCCATCGGTCTAAGCGCTCCACCACCTGTAATAACCTCCCCGAGGTTAGAATCCACTTCTTTGCTAACTCGGGCTTCCTAGCGCAGTGGCACCTGAACTCAGACCTCAGTTGACTGAATAAAGAAGGGGTAGCCAGATTAAGTGCCTTGCCCACCCTCTAGGTCACCTAGCTACTACGTGGCAGCTCCATATTTGAATCCCAATCGGTCTGCAAAGCGGGCGCCTTTTATCCATCACACAAACCCGCTCCCAGGCGGCCTGCCGCGGAAGGGGACGTGCAGACCCCACTTCCACACTTTTTCTGCGAGTATTTCCCCCTCTGTGGGGTTGTATGGCCTACACCTGCGCAAACAGGTTGGTAAGCACCAAAACTGGTCCTCGCCATTGACTGTTGGGAAGATCACTTCTAAGAAACGCAAAATACCGGGTCGGAGGTTGGTTAGGGAAGGAGGCAGCCCCGTGCCCAGCCGCTCTTCCGGGCCTTGGCGGGCAGCCGCGGTGCAACAACCGCCGCGGTCAGCAGGGGGCAGTGTGTGACCGCCGTTTCTCACCAGGCCCCCAGCGTCACAGCCTCAAAGCACTTTTCCCCAAGAAAGCAGGGGGAGCAAACCTCGCCTGTCTCCATAGGACTTCCTAAGTGATAAAACTGAACTTCGTGACAAAAACGCCCCCAACGGCCGCAGTTTGAGCGGTGGCCTTGGCTGCCGGATGACTGCTGGAACGTATAGAATCAAAGAACCATAGATCGTTAGCCATCAGTGGGCAAGGGATGCCTGGCCTCTGTCCCCAAGGGCACCGAGTCCTGTCTGGGACACAACTGCGTTTCTTTCGTCTTTCTCCTCCCTTTCACCCACAAGTACATAATCTCTGTTTGGAGAAACGTATCGAGACCATCAGAGATGAACTACGAGCGGAAATGCCCACTCACAGGAGTTCCAATTCCCTGACCTCTTGGACATTTGCCCCTGATGCCCTCCTCTCTTCCCCTAGCCCCCAGCTGGCTCCCCTTCCCCCACCGCCCTGTGTCTGGCAGCTTCCTTTTCACCCAGACTGCCCATGACCTTGTGCTCTCACCTCCCTTCCTGGATTCCTGC
Source organism: Neomonachus schauinslandi (assembly GCF_002201575.2). NCBI lineage: Eukaryota > Metazoa > Chordata > Mammalia > Carnivora > Phocidae > Neomonachus > Neomonachus schauinslandi. Next base: position 11,482,747 of record NC_058414.1, on the reverse strand, counting down.
TGGGTCACCTAGAAACCCCCCTTCCCTCTCATACAGGGATCCCACTCCCCCTGCACACCCAGCCTCTGGGTCTGTAACCCTCTGGCCTGCCCTGCTCTTGTCGGGGAGGCAGTCCATGAAGCCCCAGATGTGTGAGTTCTGCCCTAGCGCTGGCTGAGCATCTGGCTGAGCATCTGGCTGAGCTCTGTCCAGACCAGTCAGGGAGCCTTGGGCACTTGTTGATCTCTTTTACCGTCTGCTCTTCAAGTCTGCGAGTTTCCCTTGTCCCTGGGCTTCCTAGGGGGCACACGTGGTCATCACCGTGACCTGCCCCTCCCCTTTTGGAGGGCAGGGTTACATCCTTCTGGTTGCAGAGACATCTCCTATATCCATGTTGGAGAAGATTATCTGGACTTGCATATAAGGATCACAACCCAATTAAGTTTAAACACTCAAAGGAGTAAGGGGGGGAAAGGACCTTGCTAGGTGGCCTGGGGTGAGTGGCATAAAGAGCAAACACCTCATGTGATCCTTACAACCCCTCTACTAGGTAGAGATCACCCCCATTTTACAGATGAGGAATCAGAGGCTCACCGAAGGTTGAATAACCTGGACGGAGCCCACTGCTCCTCCAGGACACACAACTCAAAGTTCATCCTCGTCCTGTTGTAACTCATGGCTCTGACCACCTACTCTCATCCCCGTCTCACGGAGGGGTTGACGGAAGGTGTCCTGTTTGTGTCTTCCAAAATAAAAGGAGGCACAGCTTTACAAAGAGAAAGGAAATTGGAGGTAGACAAGGACGCTCTAGGGTAAGCCGGATCTGCTCGCTCCAGGGATGCGGGGAGTCTGAGGGCTGTCCTGGTTCAGAGCTGGATGGCACTGTCCAGGCGGTACGCAGGTATGGTCACTGGAGGGCTAGGGCTAGCACACACACACTTCTCCGTCCCAGGCAGCCCAAGGACTCCCCCTGTTTCTATTCAGTAGAAAATGAAGACAGTATCAGATGAAAGGTTCAGATGAAGGGAAGTCAGCAGCAGCAGAGATGTTTGTCCAATTAAGTTCATACGGATTGGAAAATTTAGAATCCCAAGCACATTTGAACTGATCTCCCAGGATACCACTTTTTTTAAAGATTTTATTTATTTGATAGAGACAGAGAGACAGTGAGAGAGGGAACACAAGCAGAGGGAGTGGGAGAGGGAGAAGCAGACTCTCCGCTGAGCAGGGATCCCGATGCGCGGCTCAATCCCAGGACCCGAGCCAAAGGCAGACGCTTAACGACTGAGCCACCCAGGAGCCCCTGGGATACCACTTTTTACCTAATATCCCATCCCTATATTACACTTCTACAAGGGAAACAGTTCCATGTGTTGGGTCCACTGGTGCTTTCCCCATCAGCCAGGAGGGCAGATGTGGACCCGGACTTGGGTGGCTCTGAACCAGGGAAGGGAGTAGGTGGAATTCCCGCATCCACCACAGGGTGGCAGTACAGCCCGGGAGGAGGCTGGCACAGTTCAGTTCTGCCCCTGAGAAGCCACTACTAAATGCTGCCCAGCCTGGCGGTTCCCCTCAAGGCCTCCAAATGTGTGCTGAGGGGAGTGTGTAGGGAGGGAGAGAAGTGGCAGTCAGAACCTGGGTCTGCTGGCTGAGTGTTCTGGAAATATACCTCGCCTTCCCTTCTCTTGTAGACTTGAGGACATAGAGTTAGGAACTGAGGGTCAGAAATTTTTTTCTTGCCTACATTGTGCAATGGACCTGCCTTTGGACCCTAAACTCCATAAGGCCAGGCCTGTTCTCGTAGCATATGGGGCTTCCCTTCTCACTGGGCATCGCTGACTTGCTTTGGCCTTCTCGCTCTCAGTCTAAACTGCTCTCCAAAAGCACAACACCCAGGTCACCTGCTGTCCACCCCACCCCAGGTTCTGGTCCCCGCGGCCAAGCCCAGATTCCCTCAGTGGGTGTCAGGGCCTTGTAAACGTAGCCTGAGTCTTTGCTCCTATCAACCCGGTCTGCCCACCCCTTTCTCCAGCCTACCTTGTCTCCTTCCAACCCCCACCCATGGGACTCCACCTTCCCATCTCATGCCATCTCCTATGCCTTTCTCGGCCACCTTGTCATCCCCTGAAAAGACACTGTCCCAACATTTCACTCATGTCCCTGGACCCCTTCCCTGGAGCCTGAACTGTAACTTGTGCTGTTGGCCTGGTGCCCCCAGCGCTGCCCAAGAATTAGCTCATCTCTCCCACTGACGCAGTAACCTGTCTCCCGTCGTCTTGTTCTACAGATGGGGACACTGAGGCACAGCCGTGTCGACTTGCCCCAGGTCATCCAGCTAACACCAGTGGGAGGGGGACCATAAATGACCACCTCTGTGCAGATGAACACACTCCCTGCCCCAAGCTCAGCAGGGGTGGCCACCGCCATGCTCCTCGGTGATCCCCGGTGACCATGTTTCGAGTCTCTAAACAGCAAGTGTGGAGACCGGGGTTGAATCCAAGTTCTGGCACGTGTCGTTTGAGGGCTGCTGAGTGGTTGCAGGCGGGTAGCTTACCTCTCTCTGTTTCACGGTGGTACAGAGGACAGGGCTGTTGTGAGCCTTCGTGGCAAAATACAATCCGGGTCTGTGGCCGGCTCTGTGGCCAGGTCTGTGGCTGGGTCTGCAGCAGGTCTGTGGCCAGGTCTGTGGCCAGGTATGTAGCGGGTCTGGCCAGGTTTGTGGCCGGGTCTGTAGCAGGTCTGTGGCCATGTTTGTGGCCAGGTGTGTAGTGGGTCTGTGGCCAGGACTGTAGCGGGTCTGTGGCTAGGTCTGTAGCAGGTCTGTGGCCAGGTCTGTAGTGGGTCTGTGGCCAGGTTTGTGGCCGGGTCTGTAGTGGGTCCATGGCCGGGTTTGTGGCCGGGTCTGTAGTGGGTCTGTGGCTGGGTCTGTAGTGGGTCTGTGGCTGGGTCTGTAGCAGGTCTGTGGCCGGGTCTGTAGCGGGTCTGTAGCAGGTCTGTGGCCGGGTCTGTAGCGGGTCTGTAGCAGGTCTGTGGCCAGGTCTGTAGCAGGTCTGTGGCCGGGTTTGTGGCCGGGCCTGTAGCGGGTCTGTGGCCAGGTCTGTAGCGGGTCTGTGGCTGGATCTGTGGCCAGGTCTGTAGCGGGTCTGTAGCAGGTCTGTGGCTAGGTTTGTTGCTGGGTCTATAGCAGGTCTGTGTCCGGCTGTGTGAATACAGTAGCTATTACCCTACTTCACTGGATCCCCATAGTCGGGGACTCAGGCTTGGTCACTCCAAAAGCACCAAGAAATGCAGCCGGACCCCAGTGGTTTGGTGAGGTTTCTAAGTAAACACCATATCTCAGGACCGTGTGATGGGAGACAAGAAAGCTCTGGAGAATGAAGGATGAAAACGTACTAAGAAGGATCAGACAGGGGCCATCATGACGACCGCCCCCAAATGAAGCAAGATCCATGGGATCAGTGTCCCATCGGAACCCGAAGGAAGAGCTGGGGTTCAAGGTGTTTCCTCTCATTTCCAGAGAGCGCCCTCCTTCAGAGGGACCCCATTTCCCTTCCACTTCTAGGCTGCGGCCTGATGTGGGTGTGCAGCCCCCAGAGAGCCACCCCCCCCCAAGGCCCATGCACAGGGAGGGCTCTCCAGCCTCTGATGAGTCAATCCTCCACCCTTGGCTGAGATGAGCACAGCCTCTAACCTGGCTGAGCCATTCCTACACCCTCCCCAGGAATGCTGGAGCTATGACTGAGAAAAAAATCCGTCTGTTCAGGTGACAGTCACTCTGATCTAAGAGCCTGGGGGATGTGGGCCACCACCTGCCACACCATGCAGAGCCAGTCTGCTGGGAAAGAGGCATGAAAAGAAGAGCAGCAGAAAAGGAGGACAGAGAGAGAGCACTCACAGCAACACTCAAGCTCAGCTCCAGTTCTGTCTGAGAGACGATGCTTGCCCCTCATGATGCACCCCCAGCAGCAGCCCCACAGATCCACCACTCGATGCCTGCAAAGTCTTGGCTGCTCCGGGAACCTGCCTGAGGTTGGAGGCCCCAGCATGCCGTGGCCAAGAATCGATGGTTACTGGTGGCCTTGCCGGCAGCCCCCAGGGCCCCACCACCCCAGGTGGAGGGAGAGGGCCACCCACAGAGAAGAACAGAGACGCAGGGAGCACCGGCAAGACCTTGAGCATAAAAAGAAGTGCCCCCACCTCCCAGTGGTCAGTGGTTGCGCTCCTCTTGGAACGGGCACGAACCCGCCCATTCCGGGGAGCCCCACCGTCTGGGTGGGTTGGGTCACCTCCAACCACCTGACAGCCAGCCGTCCCTGCTGATACCTGGGGCAGCTAACACCTGCACAGCAAGCACGCGCATGGGAGGCCTGCTCCAGGAAGCGGAGGTTGAACCGCAGGTGCACAGGAAGCCTGGTACGCTTTCTCCAGCCCTTGCCTGCTCTCGGATCTGGGCTAAGGGTAAAAGGCCTGGATTGCCCATCTTGTCTTCCCAGGCCGTTCATCATCTGAACTGTCCCCGTCTGCCTCCTGGGATCTACGTGGACTATGTGGCTGCAGCAGGCTGGAGAGTTTGAGGGGTCCCTGAGCCTTTGCTCTTTTGACCTCATCTTCCACACTTGTGCTTCATTCATGATTTGTGTCCGTCATCACCTATTTTTCCTGGACCCAGCATGCACTCGGCGGCTCTTCCTTACCCTGTGTGTGAAAATCATCACAATGTTGCTGATACACAAGCTCCAGGAAAGAAAGAGCATGGCAGGGGGCTGGGGCTCTGAGGCAGGAAGACCTGGCCATGGATATGTGGTCTGATCTCCTGATCCTCGATCAGTGGTCTTTCCATCTCCTCCCCCACAGCCACATGTTTGGTTTTTATTTTTTAAAGAACTTTGAAGGGGGGCAGGGTGCATGGGCGGCTCAGTCAGTTAAGCATCTGATCCTTGATCTCATCTCAGGTCTTGATCTCAAGGTCTTGAGTTCAAGCCCTGCGTTGGGCTCCATGCTGGGCATGGAGCCCACTTTAAAAAAATAATCAAGAACCTTGAAGGACATGGAAAAATGCTCACCATTAAATGTTATGTGTGAAAGACCCAGAACTAGATCACAAATTGTTAACAGCAGTTATTTCTGGGTGGTTGAATGACAGGTGACCATTTTTCGATTCTGATGGGTTTTTTGTGTTCTATTTTCCACAAGGAGTATGTATTCATTTTATAATAAGAAAATAAGGGTTATTTGAAAAAAAATTCATCACCACAAAAATGGGGAGTAAGCACATCAAAAGATTAGGGGCGGCTGTCTTTGCATAGAACTGTTTCTGGTCACCACTGAGTCGTAATCTGGAATTCTATAGAAGATCGTTTATCTCAAAATCTAAATACCTGAAGCATCCAAAGAACAAAATGTGTGATAAAATAATCATTAAGAAATGATCGTTGGCTTTCAAAGCTACTGTAGTGAAATAACCAAGGTGAAGTTGGAACAAGGGGTCTGTGCGGCTTCAAGGATGATTTCTGAGCCCAAATCTCACGCAAGAGAACAATGTGTGGATGCCACCGAAGTGCCGTGGTCGGGGGAGCTGTTAGGGGGGAGCCTGTGGAGGGACGCCCTGGGGGCTGGAGGGAGCCATGGGGGGAGGGTTGTGGGAGAGCCATGGGGGAGCCCTGGGGGTGGCGGAGAGCCGTGGGGGGCATGCCCAGGTGGGGAGCATTGGGGGAGCCCTGGGGGGAGCGGAGGCTGAAAGGGTAGCAGCGCGCGTCTGGATTGTGCAATACATTTGTGGGTGTGTGTACATGATAATAAAATGTCTTTTTAAAAAATCATTGCACTCTTTTGCTCTTCCAGAACTAAGAAGACTACATTCTAGCATCATTGTCTATTGGGGACCTATTATACCTTGGACAAAGTGGCTTTAGTATCTGTTCCTTGGCCTTTTTGATTCTTCTGTTTCCAGGTCTGCAGGAAGGGGCCTCTGAGACCACTGACCCCGGTGCATAAGTCCGTCTGTTGGCATTGAGTCAAGAACCGACTAGCAGGCCCTGGCTGAGGAGTGAGGGCCTGAATGCATCCCTTTGTGAGGGCCTCTGGCTCCCGGCAGCCCTCTGTCTTCCTGCGCGCTGTGAGCCTCCTTTCTAGCACCTGTTGTGTGGAATCAGTGACTAGGTGAGGGAAAAGAAGGAACAGCAACAATAAACTTTCATGGAGCCTTTGCTGGGCACCACACGTGCTTGGCATTTTCTCTCCAGCCTCTCAAGCCCTCCCCACAGCCACTCTGGGGGAGACACTATAATTGAGGCCCTTTTGCAGATGGGAACATTGAGGCTCAGAGGTGTAAGTAAGCTGCACATCTAGCTGGCACTCTGTCCTGATGCAGCTGGGGTCAGCTGCTCTCCGGGGAGCAGGGACCTCAGCTCCAGGCACAGCTTATTCTCACCCATTCTTTCTGTGTTCTGGATGTTTCCAAGGAGAAGCCCCCTGTCGCATAATAAAGAATTTGGGGAGATTCAAATCCCTTTGGCATTTCCCCAATGAGAGCAGTGCTTTTGTTATGCATGAGGTTCTTGGACCACACCTGAGTTTATGTTAATGAGGTGACCAAGGTGGGTCCCTAGATAGATTCAGGATGGGGGCTCGTCACTGGGTGAACTAACCCTGTGATTAGAAGCTTACAATCTTGGGGTGCCTTGGGTGGCTCAGTCGTTAAGCGTCTGCCTTCAGCTCAGGTCATGATCTCAGGGTCCTGGGATGGAGCCGGAGCTTCGGTCAGGCTCCCTGCTCAGCAGGGAGTCTGTTTCCCCCTCTCTTCCCCCGCTGTGCTCTCTCTCGCTATCTCTGTCTCTCTCTCTCAAGGAAATAAATAAAATCTTTAAAAAAGAAAAAAGTTTGCAATCTTGAGCCAGCCTGACTTCTGGGAGGGGCGTGCTGGAGATTGAGGTCAATCACGTGGCCAGTGATTTTATCAATTATGCCTTCATAATGAGACCTTGATAAAACCTCTGGGTGCTGAGATTCAGTGAGACTCCCAGTTGGAGAACGCACTGATGTGCCCCGAAGGTGACAGACCCTGACCGCACAAGGTGGGGCAGAGAAGCTCTGAGGTCAAGCACCTCCCAGACTTTGCCCTATGCATGCATTCATGTGGCTGGATGTGGAGTTGCATCCTTCATAATAAAACAAATATAAATATTTGTGAGTCATTCTGGAAAATGACCTGAGAGGTCATGGGAACCCCCGAATTTATAGTCAGAGTGCAGGTGGCCTGGGGACTCCCGACCTTGTGGCTGGCTTCGGAAGTGGGAGCAGTCTTGTGGAAGACGGAGCCCTTCACCCATGAGACCTGCGCGGGCACCTCCATCCAGGTGGAGAGGGCCAGAACCCAATCGCAGGACACCAGCTGGGGATGGTGTCGGAACATCCCTTCCCTTCACCCACTTCATGCTCCTTCTTTGAAGGGAACCCTTAGGTCTGAATGAAGCTGGAATTCTAGGGCACATGGCCGGCAAGGATGGATTAAAATCAGCTTATTTTCGAAAACCTTCCTTTTGGCTGACTATTAAATCCACTTGATTTACAATAGCTTCAGAAGGCATTTCAAACAAGCTGGATCACCGCCATGTTGGAAGCTGTGGGGGGCTCAGTCAGAACAGTGGGAAGTGACACCCAATCATCTCAAACTACACAGCAAAGGAAGACACTGGAGCTCAAGGTGACACACAGAAGGGTTATTCCCTGCCCTTCTGTCTCGTAGGACAACAGAACTTTGTTCTGTTCTCCCAACTGCCTTGAGACGCAAGTAGAGGAGCAGAGGTGGGTGAGAGAGCATCACAGGTTTCCGGTTACCTCTGCTCACGTGACACATTTATCCAAGCTCAAGGGGAAGGGGGAGAGAGCCTCCATGGGAACTGTGGCTTTTGTTCTTTGCGTGAACTTCAGGGGGAGTATTTATCATGATGTTTCATGACTTCATCTTTGGAAGGATGTAGGTCGAATGGGAGGCGTCCAGAGGCCTGGGGTCACGGAGAAGCCACTTTCTGGAGAACAGCCGGGTTGCCGCTGGATGGATGCAATGGCTCTGTAAACAGCCGGCCAGAGAGCCCGAGATTAGTCCAGGGGGACATCGTCTCTTCTTCAGGAGCTCGTGGACGATCCTTGAGCTGTGACGCTGGACTTCTCTGTTCACCTGTGAGCCGATGTGATTTTTCTTGCCTACCAAGCTTGCAGCCTATTAAAAATTGCCTCCGGGCAAATGCATCTAGGTATGTTTTGGGTAAATGTGGGGGTGTCAGAATCACCCTCCAATGAAAACACAAGTGTTTCTGGCCTGGACTCCCTGGGGACATGGCCTCAGACCCCTTATAATCTTGGTGGTCAGGGACGTGACTCGGGTCCTTCCCCTTCTCCCCCGGAGCCCTGGCTCACATCCACCTCTATGCCTCAGCAAGGGAGGAGAAGGGTGGTAGCTAGCTGCTCGTCTCCCTCCAAACAGTGATGGAATTCCTTGGCCCGGCTGTTCAGTGAGCGTCTTCCAGCTGGCTGCCTCCCTTCTCTCTGGGAGCTCAGTGAATCACACCTCCGCAGTGCGTTTGGCTCTTGCAAGCCCCGAGGGCCCCCAGCTCGAGGATCCGCAGCCCAGCTTCTGAGCGGGGGGTCACGTGGGGCCCTAGCACTTAGAACTTCAGAGCGTGGGAGGCTTCACAGCCACAGGGGGACAACAGGGATCCTCAGACCCGCAGAATTCAAACCGCGCCAGGTTGCTGGCTGCTCAGCGCAGGTAGGCCTTCTCTTCGCCTCCCCTGGGAGGCCCCTGCAGGAGTGGAGGTCCTGGAGGGTCGGCTGAGCAAAGGAGTGGACCACTGAGTTCTCTTCCTGCATCCTCTTCAGCTGCCCTCAGAGAAGGCAGACTTCCATCTCAGGAGATCTCCAGTGGCTGAGGGCATTTGCAGAACACTGGGAGTGACGCCTTGGGTCCTTTGAGCAAACATGCTAATTAGACAGAAGCCTTGTGGGAAGAGCAGAGCCAGTCCACGCACCCTGCCCTCCCCCAGCGTGGTCATGCAGCAGGCCCTGGTCCCCCAGGAGGCCCTCCAGTGAGGCGGGCCCCGCTGATGGTGCGCCCTCCAGCCTGCCAGGCCGTTTCCCGCTGCTCACTCAGCTGGGGCCTGGGCAGGCTCAAGCAGAGGGGACACCAGAAGCAACACAGTGGTGTGAGCTGGGCCTGCAGACCTCTGGCAGGCAGCAAGCCCAGGCAGGAGTGGGGAAGTGGGTACTTTATTAGAACAGTCCTATAACATGAAAAACAGTTAACCCCTATGCACCATTGACCGGGGGTTCCACGTAAAGTTCCTTGCTTACTTGGTGAAGAGCCAGTGATGAAACCCTATGGGTCCTGGGCATCATTACCCTAGGCATGCTCTGCCTGCAGGGCAGGGATGGAGTCCGCCTCCTGGGGAGTGGGAAGAAGCTGGGGCCCATAGCGCAGAGCCCGCCGCAGCCCCTCCCTGGCCCCCTCTCCTGCTTCCCTAGAGCACAGCAGCTCTGGGCCCTGTGTGAGTCCAAGGGTGCCTCTTCCCGTCCCCTCCCCTCCCAACTGTCCATACCTGCCAAAGGTGGGTTTTTTTTTTTAAAGATTTTATTTATTTATTTGACAGAGACATAGCGAGAGAGGGAACACAAGCAGGGGGAGTGGGAGAGGGAGAAGCAGGCTTCCCACCGAGCAGGGACCCCGATGTGGGGCTCGATCCCAGGACCCTGGAATCATGACCTGAGTGGAAGGCAGATGCTTAACAGACTGAGCTACCCAAGGTGGGTTTAAAAATTAGTTTCCCTGGGGGCGCCTGGGTGGCTCAGTCAGTCAAGTCTCCGACTCTTAGTTTCGGCTCAGGTCATGATCTCAGGGTCCTGAATCCCAGGGTGGTGAGATCGAGCCCTAGAGTCTGCCTAGAGTCTGCTTGAGATTCTCTGCCTCTCCCTCTCCCTCTGCCCCTCCCCTGCACTCTCTCTAAAATAAATAAATAAAATAAATAAATAAATAAATAAATAAATAAATAAATAAATAAAATCTTTAAAAGTTAGTTTCCCCAACAAGATCAAAATAATTTCCCACTTCAGTCTTGTCCCCAGTAAATTCCATTCCACACATCTGTCTAAACCTGCCCTCATCCTCATCCCTATCCCTTTTTTCCCAGAAGGGCAGGCGTCTGTCCAATGATCCAGTCAGTTTGGATGCTTGTTCTGTTCGCCATAACATCAACCACCTCCTCTGTTCTGCCTCTTTCCTATTGGAGGATGAACACAGGCCTCTTGTATGACAGAAGGAAGGAAGGAAGGAAGGAGGGAAGGAAGGAAGGCATCAAAGAAGGAAGAAGGACGGACAGGAGGGAGGGAGGGAGGGAGGAAGGAAGGAAGGAAGGAAGGAAGGAAGGAAGGAAGGAAGGAAGGGGAAGAATGATAAGAAAAATCCCACTTTCCACCTCTCCTTGACCCCCTGTCTTTCCTTTCCCTTGAAAGTATGTATCTCACACTCTGCGGCGTGCCCATTTCTCCCACCTCAGGAACACCGCTCAGAAGAGGCCACCAAATCCCCCTGTTGTTCGGTGCTCAGCGGCGGCCACGTGGCTTCTGTTCCCAGGCACCCCCACCACCACCCAGGGGGCCCTAACTCCCGAATCCGGTATTTGTCAGTCCGTGTTTTACGTGACCTATGTGTTGTTTTTGACCACATTGGCCTCCTGATTATCCGCCTCCCTGTTTCTAGACCACACCTTCCTGCGCTCCTCCGCCCCCTTTCCCATGTGCCCACCCCTCCTCTCGGCCCATGGGGCCAGTGTTCCTTGGGGCTTGGTCCTCAGCCTCGCACACCTGCGCCCGATAATGGCGCTCTTAGCGTTGGCTTCATCCGTCACCTGTGTACCGAAGGCTCCCGAGTCCGGGTCTGTACTCGAGTCTCTTTTGGGCACCTGCCTGCAGTATGTCCCTCCTTGTATTTTCATCCCCTCTCAACCTGGAAACATTTTTCTCCACATGCAACAGGTGGCAATGTCTAGAGACATTTTTGGTGGTTACAACTTGGGACGGAGGATGCTACTGGCGTCTAGTGGGCAGTGGCCTGGAATCCACTAACCATCCCACAGAATACAGGGCAGTTCCCCCCACAAAGGTTCACTGAGGCACAATGTCAACAATACAGAGGTTGAGAAGCCCTGTCCTATGCACTTCCGAGGGACAGGGCCCCAACTGAATTCCCTCTGATCATCTCCCACTGGGCATGCCACTATATTCTGTGGTTCCGAGTCTGTCCCTCCCGCGGGGCTAGACGCTTATGGGCACACTGCGCTTTGCTCATCAGATAAAACATATGTCGTCTGAAGGCAGGGACCCTGCTACTCAGAAAGAGGAAGGGGACCCTTTAGAGGCTTTTATGGTGATCTCGAGTATAATATTGAAAAAAAATATATAAGAAAAGACAAATTAGAGAAATAGCTTACATTTCTGTCTTCCTTCCTTCCTGTGTGGCCACACAGTGCGTGGGAAACTTTAAAAAGCGAAAATAACAGTTTAGATTCAAGGACTATTTCTAAAAAATATGAAGAAGTTGAATGCCTAGGCATAATCATCTAGGCCTGTGTTGGTAAAATGGATTTTTTTTAAAATAAAAACTAATATTAGCAGAAAGATGAGCCCGGATTGTATTTGGAATGGTAAAGGCGTTGTGAAGTAAAACCAAAGGGGGAAAAAAACTGCCAAGAAAAGAAGAACACTGGAGGAGAAAAGGATGAATATGATATTTTGGCAGTGGACTGATTCTTCCATCTATCCTAGGACTCTCTTATGAAGTTCTCATTTGGGTAATGTATAACATCTTTGAATTCCCCAAATTACTTAAGCCTTTATGAAATGCTGAATGGATTGTACCTCTACCATTTTACCCCCAACTCTGCTCCTGCGTCTCCTTCTCGGGAGGCGCGTTTTAAACCCCAAGCTGCGAGCCGCACCTGTCCGCCCGCTCGCAGTTAACTCCATCTAAGGGATGGGGCATTCCATTTCCCTCCTGCCTTTTCCATGAGCCTCATTTTTCCTGTTTTACTCTGACTTACTACGTGGAATATATCTTTGTACGCTGAAAATTTATAACTAAGGTAGAGTATAAATTCATTTTTTCCCTTTTTTTTCTGAATTCATTTGGATGCCTTATGTGAGGGCTCTAGTTATGAAAGCAAAGAATTTTGGATTTAGGAGGGCAAGTCCTCCCTTGTGGATTAGGAGAGCATGAAGCATCCCTATGATTGCAGAATCCCCGCAGGGGAGGACACATTCGTCACCCACAGGATGGGAGTCCCCCGGGGGCTTGCTGGTGTAGCTACAAGCCCATGTTCCAGGGCCACACTCACCATCCCGGGAGGCCTGGGGTCCTTACAACCAGGGGGAAGCTGCGGCTGCTGAGAAAGGAGAAGGCTTTAGAGGCTTTTATGGTGATCTAGAGTATAATATTGAAAAAATACATATAAGAAAAGACAAATCAGAGAAATAGCTTACATTTCTGTCTGAAGTCAGTTCTTTTTTTTTTTAAAGATTTTATTTATTTATTGGACAAAGAGAGACACAGCGAGAGAGGGAACACAAGCAGGGGGAGTGGGAGAGGGAGAAGCAGGCTTCCCGCGGAGCAGGGAGCCCGATGCGGGGCTCGATCCCAGGACCCTGGGATCATGACCTGAGCCCAAAGGCAGACGCTTAACGACTGAGCCACCAGGTACTCCTTGTTTAGCTTTTACACTCAAAATAACACTAAAAAATATTCAAATTATCTTTCTGGAGGTCTAGTAATAAAAATATTGTCAGTGTGCTGTGTTCTATTCTTCTAGCCACATTGCAGCTTCTCACTAGCAGGCAGTCACATTAAATGTGAGCCCCTCTCCTGTCTGCCCCCTGCCAAATTTGCTTTTTCTTCCTCCCCTCTGTTGAGTATTTCTTTTTTTTTTTTTTAAAGATTTTTATTTATTTATTTGAGAGAGAGACTGAGATAGAGAGAGCATGAGGGGGGAGGGTCAGAGGGAGAAGCAGACTCCCTGCTGAGCAGGGAGCCCGATGCGGGGCTCGATCCCAGGACCCTGGGACCATGACCTGAGCCGAAGGCAGACGATTAACGACTGAGCCACCCAGGTGCCCCTGAAGTTAGTTCTTAAAAGCCACAGAAAAGTAGGTTTCCACCACGTCAAACATTTTGGTAGCATGTATTATACCCTGTATCCTTTGAAAAGAGGATAATTTATAGAAGAGAAACAAGTTCAGTGGTTAGACACGGAGCCATATTCACACTCCTTCCCCAGAGTTTGGCAAAGTGATAAAATTAAGAAAAACAATGACAGTTACAACTGGCGTGCCTCCCAGGTATACACCCCCATGTCACCACCGGCAGGGTGCACCAGCATCTTATTCTCAGCCTTGGGGATGAGGAATCTGAGTCTCGGGGCGGAAGTGCACTCAGCTTGTATGTGGGGGGCAGGGGGAGGGTCTGGTCCCAATTCAAGCTCTGGGTTTTTCCCAAGGAAGCATCTTTCCGTTTAGCTAGGGATCAAATAAACAACCCTGTAACAATTTCAGTACAAAGTGTTTTTTATTGACATTGTAAGAAACATTGTTCTTTCTTTTTGTTACAAAAGGACTAGGTGGTTCTGAAAGCAAAAGTAGAGTCCACGTGTGGCAGGACTGTGGCCCTAGGCATGAGGTGGGCGCGGGGGCATCGCACGGCTGCAGGCTGATCTGAGAAGGCCCAGGGCCGGCCACATCCAAACACTATGCCTACAATACTTAAATGTATTTACATGTGTTTCTTTTAAAAAAGGATTACACATTTTATTTTTTAAAAATCTAAAAAAGGTGAAAAAAAATGAACTTGTCTTTTATTTTACACGTTTGCGGGATACACAACAGTAACTGGTCAGAAGAGAACATCCTCCATCAGTTCAAAACAACACGGGAAACCAGGTTCCAAGACAGCTCAGACTCCACTCCGATCGTGTGCTCTTGGCTGCCCTGGGAGCGCGCGGCCTCGAGCTGCGATCGGGCAACACCAACTGGTCCCTCGCATCGACAAGATCAACGTAAAATAAGGCACATACATCGCAAGAATCACAACTCTGCGGCTCAAGAGGACGAGCCAACGTATGAGGAGCAGGTGCAGTCTCATTAGCTCTTTAGGAAATAAAACAAAACGGTTTAACAAATAAACACACGGTTCGCACAGACGTTCAATAGGAGTAGCATGTACGAGCCTGCATTGAGAAGTAGGCTGGGACTCTAGTGAGTTGCTGTCGTCACCCTCCAAAGCGAGGGTCGGAGAAGTGGGGAGGAGGCTGGAGGCTGGAGGCTGGGGGTGGGTCCTGCCCGAGGAGATGCCAAGTCTACAGACGGAAGGCTTCCAAGTGGCCCCAACAGACCTCCCTTCCACTGACTGTTGGGTCACATCATGGCACTCCTGGAAAAGTACACTTTCCTTCTCCCTCCCCCCGCTTCCCCATCTTTCTGAGATTTCCACAGAGAGAAGCCAAAGACTGCATTGAAGTAGGACTATCTCTGCAAACCTAAGGGCGGAAGGAAGGAAACCAAGTATGAAAAGGTGAAGAAAGGGAGCCACGCAGAGAAACACCTGAAACCACAGGACAAAGCAGAGGCACAGGATGACAACAGTCCTCCCCCAGCTGCCGTCCGTCCTTCCACGGAGGGCAGGCAAAGTAGGAACTTAGGGTAATTGTGAAGTGCAGGTCACATCTGGGAGTTTTACTGGGGAGGGACTCTGATGGAGGAGGAGGGCAGGGTGGTCCCGGGGACCACTGTCCTCACTCAGCAGGCTGCAGAACGCCCAGGTCACAAGCTTGGAAACCAAGAGCAGGGCCAGGCCAAACCGTGAGAGCTCATAAGATCAGATCAGGGTGCAGAGATTCTGCTGTTTGTGGAAAAAGGAGATTCAGGGAACGGACCACTGATTTTGTGACTGGGTCATGACCTGTTTGAGGAACACAGAAAGAGCCTGGCTCTTTTCTGTTGCGAAGTGGTAGACGCCACTCCACTGAGCTCACGCCAGTAGCTGTCTTTTGCTTTGGGGCTCTGTTCCAAAGCAGATGCGTCCTTTGACTTAAAAGCTGGTGCCGGATGGGGGTGGGGAGCGGTGGGAGACGTCTCAGCACCCCTCCCAACGGTTTCAGGAACATTCGGTCGAAAGCAAACCCAACTTTCTTAGCCACAAAGTCCCAAAAGGCAAATTTACCTCCACGCTGAGTTTCTTGGTTCAAATGAGAGATCACGAATGTGAGAAAAATGGGCTGGTGCTAACATTTTTTCCTATCATTTCATGTTTTATTTTACTTGACTTTGTCGAATACTAATTTAAATGGCAGGAATAAAGGGGGAAAAGCCACACAACTGACTCATGAGTCACTTTGGATAAATCCATCTTCCAGGGTCAATGGGACAAAAAAGAGCAGGTAGTCTGAGGTGTTAGTACTTTATTTTTAATAGTTTACATATTTTTAAATGTAAGATGCTGGATAATCCATGTACTCTGTACACACATAGTATGTCTTTTATGTGTATTAGCTGCACATGGCAAGTAGCTGCACTTTTTTAGTCTTTAAATGTTTTAATCCAAAACGAAAGTACAAATTCAGTCCGCATGAAGGACTCACTGCCTAGAACATTTAACTTAAATGGATGCATCATTTAATAGCTAGGGTGTAAGAAAAGGCATCCACACATCTACTAACCATCCTCCCTAGTGCTTTCAAATACTAACAACGGTCAAGGTGATTTATTCCAAATGTCATTGTATGTGAGCTTTTTCCTTTACAACTAAGTTTTATAAATCCCTTAAAATAGGGTACTTAGAATAGAAATACTCCTTCGCTATAGTGGAATTAACGTATGCTAATGAAAGAGCCGGTTGCAGGGTCGTTTATTAAATACCTAAATACTTAGAACTATATATAATCAATTCTCGGTTATCTATGATAACAGGTGAAGAGCTGGAATTATAATCAACAAATATAGCAAACCCACAAATGTTCCCCAAACTATTTCTATCCAGTAGCTTCACTCTACAATCTACCTAACTTCTTGCCAGAACAGATGGAAGTCGCAGACCCACTGCCCTTCCCCTCTCTCCCTGGAGTGCCGAGCAACATGGAGCGGTCGTAGAGACAGAGGGAGGAGAAGCGACGTGGATAACTGAGACGTGAGCACGTAGACAGACCTGCCCTGAGCACACAGACGGAAGGGAGGAATTCTAAACCCCAACCGTGAGCAAACTCGTTCATCTGCCAGAGCCCCAAATTTCCGCTTGTGTGCAACCATTGAAAGCGTGCCCTGACCTGAGTGGGGGCGGAGGGGTGCGTCAAAAATTGGTCATGTCTACTAGAGCCCACACACAAAGGATTCTTCAACTCACTATCCATAATCTGATTCTTGTGCCCAATGTGGGAATTACCAAAAAACAAAAACAAACAAACAAAAAAAACCAACAACCAAAAAAACACCCAAGAAAACAAAAAACAAAAAGAAACACAGAGCACATGTAAAGGAAAATTTAAAAAGCTGGAAGCGTAACCCCTTGGTCCAAAGCACACCAACTCCGATTTCCTTTGAGAAACAGAGAAACATGTCAAATCCTCTCGTTTGACCCCTCTTCGAAAAGAAGAACATGCACATCACACATTTACACTGGTTTACTAAAAAAGGGGGAGGGGCGGGCTTACAGTTAAAAAAAAAAAGGAAACAAAGAGGATGATTCGAGTGTAACAATACTGATTCAAAACTGAAATGGAAGACAGTTTCTCCCTAGAATACTTTAGGGTTGTTCAGAGTCCTTTTCCATAAAAGGAATATACTTGAAACACATCCCAGTTAGGTGAGATGAGATTGCTAAAATACATACAGGACTAAAAAAAACAAAAACAAAAACAACAACAACAACACAACAACAAACCAGCAAGAAACTGAGTCCATTTAATCTTTTAAACTGCTAAAGCTTCACGCTGGTTGGCAGCCTTTCTCCTAACACCTACTGCATCACTGCAAGGAATTTGCTTTCTTCCGCGAGGGAGGTCAGCAAGGAGCTCATGTCCCCGATGGCCATGTTGGTGGTGCTCACCGACAGCGCGGGCAGTGGGAGGGACGCGCGCGGCGTTGTGAGGCAGGAGGAGCTGTGGGAAAGGTTCTGAATGATACTGGGGCTCAGGGCTCCTGACATCAGGCTGGCGTGGTCCCCGTCGTCTATGATAGCGTCAAAGTCAATCTGCACCCCTTCCAGGTCATGGCTGTCAAGGCTGTCAACTGTGCTCGTCACCTGGTTAGCACCTGGGGAGAGTAATTCAGAGTTTTCGGCGCTGGCCCCCGGTAGCAGGCAGTTGGCTTCTGAAATGGAGAATGAACCAGTTTTCATGTCTTGCTGCTGACTGAAGCCAACGGTTTGGTCATAGAACTGACCAGAGTAACTCTGCGCGTTCGAACAGAGCGGATGGGGCTGCCCGTGCATCTCCATCTTGACGCCATTCACCCTGCAGGTCTGACTGGTGTCACTGAGCTGTCCCTGCTGCACAGTGAGGCTGCCCCTCAGCACGGCCTGGCGCCTGATGCCCCCGTAGCCGGCACACGCCTGGTAGCCCCTGGAAGCTGCCAAGCTGGACGGCTGGCTGCCGAGACAGGGGTGCCCCGGCAGGCTGCTCTCCGGCCCTTGATAGATGTTGATGTGTGAGGTAGCGCTAACCTGCCCTAGCATCTGCTGGCCGGCGCGGCCTGCCCCTTGGTGGTCACTGAGCAGCTGAGGGGCTGGGTACCCCTGGCCCACCAGGTCTTGGGGCGCCACGCCATTCACGGCGCCGCCCGCTGACTCGTTGGGCGCCACCGACAGGCCAAAATCTGGCTGGCTCCCGTTCGCCGGCACTGTGGCGCTTTTCAACTTTGCCGCTTGAATCCCGGCACCACAGGCCCCGTCGAGCAGGCCAGGGCCCCCGGGCTGCCTGTTGAGGCAGTTTCCATACGGCTGGGCCTTGTAGGGCTGTTCGTGGAAGGCGTTCCCGCTGGTGCCAGGCCCACCGCCTCCACTGCTGTGGCTCACCAAGTGCTCTGGGCTGCCGTAGGAGCTGCCGGGCTCAGTGAGGGCCGGGTACCCCCTGGTGGGTCCGGCCCCGCTCCTCAAGGGATGCTGCGGGTGGACGCCCATGTTGTTGTAGAAGCCGAAGGCTCGGGCCTGCTGCGCCGCGGCCCGGTGGCCACATTTCAGCTTGGAAGAGCACAGGTCGGCGCTGCCGGAGCTGACCTCGTTCCACTGAATGGGCAGGTCGGATTTGCTGGCCTCTGGGCAAGGCTGCTCGAGCGGTCGGTACTGCTGGCTGGCGTGGCCGGCGTGGCCGTCTGGCAGCCCGGGGGTGTCAAAGTCTCCATGCCCACTCCCCAGGCCGGGCCCGGGGGGCACTTTGCCGTCATCGGAGACGGCACTTTGGAAGGACTGCTCATACCCTGCTTGGGTCTGGGCATTTAAATACTGCACCACGTCGTCGGGCAAGAAATCCTCCTCGTTCAGGTTCAGCTCGGCGTCCATGGTCAGGGACTCCAGGGTGACGTTCTCAGTAATGCTCGGAGGACAGGGAGACGCCGGGAAATGGCAGGGCTGGCCGCCCTCAGGCCGCGTGTAGTTCTGAAGCGCGAAGTTGCGCTTTTCCAGGGAGGGAGGCAGCGCTGGAGGGCTGAAGCTCTGCAGGCTGCTGAAGCGCTGCACCCGTGGCAGGGAGAGGCTCTCGGACACCGTCCTCACCGGGTCACTGGCCCTCCTCACGCCGTTGCCCAGCCCGTCGGCGGGCAGCAGAGGGCGGCGGCCATGACCGTGGGCGCCCCCGTCGCTACACCTCCGCGGAGGGTGCACGGGGGGCAGGGCCCCCGCGGGCTCCCTGCTGTCCCCGAGCAGGGCCATCCTGGTCTTCAGGCTCATCCTCTCCATGTTGGGCAGCGGGGTGGGGGGCGGGCCGCCCGTGGCCGCTGCGTACTTGGCTTTCAGGCGGTATTGCTGGGCTGGCGTGAGGCTGAGCAGGCTGGGCAGCCCGTCTCCCTGACTGGCCTCGCTGGACCTGCGCGAGGCGTCGGTGGAGATGGGGTCATAGGAGTCGGCCACGCTCACGTTCTGGGGCCGGCCCTCGGCCTGGGACGCCTCGCTGGATCTCCGGCTGGAGAAGCAGGGGGAGATGCCCGAGGAGCGGCGGCTGCTCAGGTAGGCAGAGCTGATGGTGCTGGTGTTGCTGTCCCTCCGGTTGAGCATGTTCAACATGGTGATGTCCACGCCCGAAAGGTCGCTTCTGTTCGGGAGAAGAGTCACGGGCCCGCCCAAGCTGCAGCTGGTACTGGGCTGCGTGCCTGCAGAGAAAAGGGTGGGAGACGTGCAGTCATTTCGGGAGGACTGGAAACAGGTCAGGGTGCAGGATGGGGTGAAACCAGTTTCGGGTTCCCTGGGCCCGGCAGTGTCTGCCACAGCCCCCCACCTCTGCGGCGCGGCCCCGAAGTCCAGGGAACCGTGAAGGAGTGGGTGCGGCTGCGTTGCCAAGAATCTTTATTTACGAGTCCGCGGGAAAGTTTGCAGACCCCGGCTTAAACAGAACAGTAAACGCAGCCTGGATCACAAGCTCCTTCACAGGTGCAGGGCACAGTGCTCCGGGTCCAGGCAAGTCCAAGGCCAAAGGCATTTGGGGAGTGTCCTATCTACTCAGGGCTTCCTCTGACATCTGTGAAGGTGGAGCATGCCTGGGTTGGATGGTGGGGAGCTTCACCCTTAGGAATACGCTCCAGGCAGTGAGTGTCATCTCAGAAGCAAAACCTGACGTGGGGCTGCCGACGTGCAAGGCTGCCTGGCCTTCCTTGACCTGGGAACTCATCAGTCAAGGTGGCTGCTGAGCTCCCAGGTGCAGACGGGAAACCGGATGGCAGTGCTAACCCCGGATGTCTCTGCTAGGGGAGTTCCTCAGTCCGGCCCAACAGTTATGATCTCACCGTGAGAACATGAGTCACACACAGAGTGAGCATACTGGGCGCTACCTTCTGTGTCCGCAGTATCCCCTCACCACCTGCTTTTAAAATACGGACTCTCCCAAAAAGGCAACACCGATGTGTGTGGTGACGGTAGAATTTCAGGACCAGGTTAGGGGGACACACCAGCACACACCGAGCGGCTCGGGTGCGCGGACCGAACAGAGAGCCCGGGGCTGACGTGAGGTGGGGCACAGGACTCACCGTTTCCCATGAGAGGAGACACTGCAGGGGCTTTGGGGGGTAGGACGGGGTTCAGTCGTGGAAGCATTCCATTCACTTGTTTGAGTCTTTCTAGTTTTACGTGCTCCATCCATTTGGTCCCTGCCGGGTTCCTCCTGGCTTGCAAGGCCAGGGCGGTGGTGGCCGTGGAAATGGTCGAGTCCATGACTGGGGTTTCATCGATGGCGCCAAGGTCCCCCACACCACCTCCGTCGGTCAGAGGAAGCTCGAGCCCACTGCTGGAATAGTTGCTGATGGGGGACTGTTGGTTGCTGCATGAAGACTGACCACCAGGGCTTGGCTGAGATGTCTGCTGGGGTCAAGGGCAAAGGCAAGAGACGTCACCGGGAAGGAGAAAGGCAGGGGAGCTCATGCAGACGCTCGACCTGCAGGGGGCTCCGGGGGTGGCGTGAGGAGAACCGTGTGCCGGGGAATGGAGGTGGCCTCTCTCAACGACAGCGGCTGAGGGGATGCCAGGCAGATGTGCGGGGGGGGCGGGGGGCAATGGCAGCAGGGCGTGCTGAGGGGGGTGGGCGGTGACCGGCACGACATCAGCCACGGAACCCTGCCCCAGATGCCAACTCTGCCAAACAGGCTTCCTCGGCTCCAATCCCACTTGAACAACTTGACTTGATTCTTTGGGCAAATACTCAGTCACTCTAGACCTGTTTCCTTATCTACCAAATGGGGACAACTTAATCAGTTTTCGGGACTGTGGTGGGAATTAAGTGTCAGGCTCAGAGAGCACACGAAATATAAAACGACCTGGGAAACGGTTCCTGATTGGCTCCGCGGGCATTCGCGGCTCACCTGACCCCAGGGGGCTTTGGTCGGCAGGTTCGCCCTGCTTGGCTACAGCGTCTGTGGGAGATGGGCACTCGAGGCACATACGACCTCCTTTCCCGTGAGATCCTCTCTGAGCTGCTCAGGGCTGGTTCCCCAAGCTCTGTGCAACCTCCCCCCTTCTGTCTACACCTGCCTGCTCTGTAGAACCCCAACCAGGCTGTTCACAGAGGCAGCTGTAAGAGGCAAAACTTCAATCCCTTGGCTTCTGCCGTACCCAGAGGGGAAGAAAGGCTGCAGGTTACAGCCATCTGAATCTGGGGAATAATCTTACCGTTTCCCCTAAAGTGCCCCGGCGTTTCTCTGGGAGAACAGGGTAATGTTTCCCTCACCCCAACTGTGGACTGTATCAGCCAGTTCTGCATCTAGATAGAAACTTGATCCAGGGCCCTGGAGCTCCGTCAGGGAAAGGAACCACCCGCCCCAGGACTCCGGGAGACGGGGAGTGGAGAGCTGGTGATCCTCAGGTCTGGTGGGGTGGTGGGGGAACACCAGGTAAAATGGCCCTCAATGACCGGTCTGCACAACCTAGAACCGCTCTAAAATTGCATTGGTGAATTCAATTGGCTGACAAACAGTATAACCCCTTTTGTGTGGATAAGGAAAGCGACGTTCAGAGAAGTTCAGTGACTGCCCAAAATAACAAAGTCACAAAGTCAATGATAAGACTAGCCTAGACTCCCAGCCCGGTACCACAGGGCCCTCTCCAGCGTTACTGTAACAACTGGAACCTGAGAGCAGCCCCAAGAGCCCGTTCTCCAGGGAGAGAGAACCACAGGCACTCAGGTACGGACTCCCACTGTTGTCCCAGATGGGGTGCACAGCGCTGTTGGGAAGTGCTTCTCGGCACAGGGCTTCTCAGTAGAACCCCTCACACTCGTTCCGCAACCACACTACATACAGCCAAGCAGATGAACACTTTCTAAGTGAGTGCCATGTGATACACCGAGTCTGTCCTGGGCAACCAAGCAGAGCCAGATGAGATACACAAATCTGATGGTGAGTTCAGGAAGCCTTGCTCACGTTTTGCTTCAGCAGAATCCTGGAGGGCCAGGCCACCTGCTCCTTCCCAAGGTACTTGGAGCATGCGGGGCTTCGGAGGTCTTTGACTCTTGGACTGTCAGCTCAGACTGTGTGCCGGTGAATCTGTGTGTGCACGTGTGTGTGTGTGCACATGCACGGCAGACTTGCCTCCACAGGGCACGGAAGGGGGCACAAAGGCATTTACAACCAGAGAGCTGCTCAGAGGAGTCAGACATTTCCATACAGATTAAACTGCGAACAACAAATGGATCCAGATCGTCCTCAAAGAGAGTAGTATCGGTCTGGCCCCAAAGTGAATTTACATGTGTCAATTTGATAATGAAATAGTCTTTGAGAACATCTGCTTGGTTGGCCGGCTATGATTTGTTATGAAAACCTAGACAAAAAGAACAATGAATTTCACCATCTAACTCCACATTTCCACATGCTGAATGGTCAAAACACATTGCTTCTATGTTTGAAATGCAGCTGAGTAATGTTCTCTACCAAAGATATCACAAAGCACAAGAACTAAAGAAAAACCAAACGCATAGAAGTTAAATGTTAAAACGAACACAAAACAAAAAGAGCAGAGAAGCCAAAATTCCCTCACCTTATTACCCACTGTCCTTAGGAAGTGAGAACAAGACATTTAGGAGCATTACACAGAAGAGATGTGGAATTAATAAGAAAAAAGAAGAAAGAATTTAATTCATAGCACGATGATCAAAGACATGTTTTTAAAGAAAGAATATTAGACATGTAAATCTTATATGCATTAGTAAATGTCTACAAAGCGATCTATTCATATCTACATGTGTATGGACATATACAGACAAAATAATCCCCTGTGGGAAATTTGATTAATTTATTAGCCTTATCTATAAAATATGGAGCCTCGTCTCAATCTCTATGATCCCTCCCAGCCTGTTTCTGTGATTTCATTACTTTATAAAATAGTTCACATCTTGGGGCCTCTCAGATGTCACTGAGCCAAATCACTATACGTTCTTATTTCTACCAATTTTCTTTTTAAATAATGGGTGTTTAGAGAGGAGATGACAAGTTTTCTTGAGCTAGGGATGTACATTCAAGGTACAAGAGGCTCTGGGTCCTTAGGATGGCCGAAGAACATAAATCATTGTCTTTTGATGACATAATCTAGGAGACTACAAATTCATTTTCCTTGTTTCATTAAACACTTGAGGATAAACTGCTGAATGTTCTGCACATTGTACAGGTGGACTTTATTTTAGGAAATGGATATGTGGTCCCCCCAAAAAGTATGTACAACACCGCTTATGAACTGATTAATTTTACAGTATGGTGATGAGTCATAATACATACATCAACTTTTGACTAAGGTGCTTTTTATTTTTTTTTTATTTTTTGACTAAAGTGCTTTATATTTATTTTTCTTTCTTTCTTTTGACTAAGGTGCTTTTTAAAAGCAAAATATAGCTACCCACTGGGAAGTCATGATAAATCTGGATAGCTTATCTGTATTATTTTTGGCTACACTTAACGTCACCATCTAAAACTCTTAAAACAAACTCAGTAAGTCATTAAAATTCAACCGATGATTAAATTCCACTCAGTCAACTCTGGAATTGTACATGTGCATTATTTCCTATCCATAGGTACTGCTGCGTGGTGACATCACCCAGGAACTCCTAGGATGTCCATCCAATTGCTGGACTTTTCTAATTTTACGAAGAAACTTCCTGAAACTGAGTACAGCTACGTCTGGCTGACCACTCCCGTGCATCTGGAAATCCAAGCACACGACTTCTATCTGGTATGTTTCCTTCATATACAGAGTGCCGGAGGAGACCCCAACACATTCGCGGAGCTGACTCTGTTACGTATGCTGCCAAATACAAATGTACCGGAGCTCTTCCGATAGCTACTCTTTTCATTCTTCTTGTTGCCTTTCTTACAGTTTTAGACGTTTTAGTATGGCATGTCCTTAACCAAAAAAAAAATCACCAAGGGAGTTTGCAAGAAGCTGCAACAGTAGCATAATCCATACAGCAGTCTGGTGACTGATACGGCCCCAAACCAGAATGATCTCTCCTGATGACAGCTTTCTGTCATCCCCTGCTCTTCACCTCCTTGGTTCGGGTGCCACTGCACAAATGGTCTTCAGTCTATCAAGCCCATCCCGAGCCTGGCAAAGGGGGTTGGCTTTTCTAAAGATCAGCCGTGCCAGGTCATTCGCCATCACCGGTAAAATATAACCTCTTTGTCCTCCTCACTCCTTTTTACTCCTGCACATGGTCCTGGGGCCCCACGGCTCCTGTTGCAATGCCCTGCTCCCCAGGCCCTGCGCCTTCCCCCCCCCAGTGCTAAACTTGAGGGCCACCCACTCCGCCGCCCCCATCACATCCTCAAGTGCACTGGCAGTTTGTTCCCCTCTCGAATGCTCTCACACACACTCGTGGGAAAGACCCATCACACTGGGTTGTGAGTATTTGCTTTTTGGTGGTCTGTCTATCCCACGGGACTAAACAATAGGGACTGTGGCTTTTTTATCTCAGGGTCACCAGGGCAAAGCACAAAGCAAAAGACTAATTTACAGAAAGACAGAATGGCTGATTTTCTACATTACAGGTCTACTGAAAATGTAGACAGTCGTGCCTTTCTTTCTACCTGCCACGATGTGGTATGGTTCCAGACTGATACCAGTTAGCAAACGCTGACACTCTTTTCTGAGTTATTCTATGCCGATGAACCTTAAGTAAGGCATCCGGGTTTCTGAGCTCCTGACCCCTTCAATCAGAGAGCCCAACGCAGTGAGGACCGGGGCAGTCTAGTCCCTCCTCAAGCCCTCGCTGACTTTCTAAAATGACCTAGGATGGCTTGGGGACAAGCAGAAGGAAAGTGAATGACATACCATGGGCTTCTCTGCCTTGACTGCTTTCACTTGGAGGCATTCATCCCGCTTTGAGGTAGTATTGCTGAGGTCCTTCTGCTCCCCAAGGGCTCCCTGAGTCTGCCGGCCAGGCGACCGGGACTGTGAATGGCTGCCGGAATCACGGGGTGGGGGGGGGCGAGGATGAATGTCCCCACGCTGCTTCTTGGTCACATGAGCCTCTGGGCCATGCACTGTCTTCACGTGCTTCCGGAGGGAACTCGGGTCTGTGTAGCGCTTCGTGCAACCTGGGATTTTGCACACATACGGTTTCTGCCAAAAGCCACAAGAACAAAATAAGAGATTGTTATCAAAGTGCTAATGCCCCAGCCCAACAGTCTCATGGACGCACACCGCAGCCTTCTTTCAAAGCACTTCCACAAAGCTGGGAAGTATTCAGATACCTCTGGGTACTAAGGGTTTAATAAAGGCCATTTGAACACTGCTCAGGGGCCAGTGTGAATCTAGTTTTAATAGACTATTATTTTAGAGAATGCTCAAGGAGAGCTACAAATGTGCAAATCGCCTGGATATGCTTGGAAACATTTATCCTATGAGTAGGAAGAAGGATCCTGGTGTTGGGGTAGCTTCTCAATAGGTATTTGAAGATGGTGATGGGGAAGACGATGATGATGATGATGATGGTGACAACTATAGAAGGCTCAGACCCCCATCACCTCATCAGAAGACTGCTATATGCCTTTGGGAGAACTTGTATGAAGAAATTTCTTAGGGACTCCTGGTTCTCAGATCAAAAATCACTACACCCGTTGTGAAAATGTGCACATAGGCATCGTAAAAAAAAATTGCCTATAGCCTCTTCCGTGTTAGATATGACTAAAACATGTCCATTTGGGTCACATTACAACGGTGTGGGATGTTCGGGGCTCAGAATATCCAGAACTTTTCTGATCCTCAAAGCTGTAAAGCCCTGTTCAACCACCTATGAATGCTCACTCACAAACTGAGAAGGGCTGATGGATGGCGGCCTGGAAATGAGGATTCCTGTCTGGCTCTGCTCCTGAGTACTAAGGCCTGTGAATTATTTATTCCATGTTCCATGTGGGCCGGTGACCAAACCTACAAATGCAGTCATTAAAAACTCTATAGATGCTTATAGCTACATTATTTACTCAAATCACAGAATCGTAGGCATTTACTCATGACCAACGTCAAAACTGGGATTTTGTTTACCTGGCTTGAAATATAATATAGTCACGAATCCTTACAAGAATATGTATCTGTGTATGTAGTGAAAAGAAGGGCCATATGCACCCCAATGTTCATAGCAGCAATGTCCGCAATAGCCAAACTGTGGAAAGAGCCGAGATGCCCTTCAACAGATGAATGGATAAAGAAGATGTGGTCCATATATACAATGGAATATTACTCAGCCATCAGAAAAGATGAATACCCAACTTTTACATCAACATGGATGGGACTGGAGGAGATTATGCTAAGTGAAATAAGTCAAGCAGAGAAAGTCAATTATCATATGGTTTCACTTATTTGTGGAACATAAGGAATAGCATGGAGGACATTAGGAGAAGGAAGGGAAAAATGGGCAGGGGGATTTGGAGGGAGAGATGAACCATGAGAGACTAGGGACCTGAGAAACAAACAGGGTTTTAGAGGGGAGGGGGGAGGGGGGATTGGTTAGCCCCGTGATGGGTATTAAGGAGGGCACGTACTGCATGGAGCACTGGGTGTTATACGAAAACAATGGATCATGGATCACCACATCAAAAACTAATGATGTATTGTATGGTGACTAATATAACATAATAAAATTTAAAAAAATAAAATAAAATAAAATAAAATTTGTTAATCACGGAAAAAAAAAAAAAGTATGTATCTGTGTAGACCAGAAGATGAGCTATTAGGTAAGCGATAGTCATAAAAAGCATGATTAGTATAATGTACCCATTATATTAAAAAAAGATATCCTGTCTTATAGAATGTATGTGTCTAAAAGATGCTTTTTCACTAAAAGCCCAAGACAGACTGAGTGCTACATAAAATGATGAAATGCCCTAATGTAGTGAAGACTCCGAAAATTATCCCGAGAGACTTCACCTCCAAATTTGAGATTCTTTTGGGGGAGAATTGATTCCCATTAACTATGAATTACTTCTATTCAGGGGCTGGTGTGATTTGCAGCACATATATAATGAAACGAGCGCATTGACTTCTATGCATTAGGGACAGAAGAATGGCTCCAGCAATGAGTGCTATTACCTTACGGCGTCCTGACATCGGCCCAACGCCGGCTCACCGCGCTGCCGTGATGGACTGTTCTATCAGCGGGCACGCCGGGATGCATGGCGCAGGTGTCGGGGGCAGGGGGGCGCAGGGAGAGAGCCGGGCCCGCATTACACGCCTGAGGAGCTACTCTTCCCATAAGTATATGCATGTGTATACCCTGGGTTAGCTTGGAAAGGGGGACACAAATAGAGGTGGAAAGTCTTTGCTTGCCATCAATGACTGAAATGAAATATAAGTGTACGCAGGGATAATAAATGTTGTCAGTCTCACTGAGTTCCCTGTGTCTCCCGTCCTAGATGTTCAACTTTTGCCATGGTTGTTTCCTTTTTGACTCACTCAGCTGAAAGGTACTTCGTGAAAGTAATTGCTGTGTTTTTTACTTGACTTTGTAGCATTTATCCAACTAAATTTTTCAATAAACGTTTAATGGTCCTCACTATAGGCAAGACTCATATACTGCAGGATTTAATGTCCAAGGTTACAAAATGTGCAGGAAAAATAAGACAGCATGTAATTATCACCAGGCCCAAGTATGAATGCCACAGAAGGATGTGGACGGAGGACAATCATGTTTTAGTTGGGATGATTGTGGGGAGCATCGGTTACTACGCTTTTATATCTGGGTATAACACCCAGCTCGTGGGGTCTGAGGGTGAAATAAGACGATATATGAAACGCTCATCACGATGTGTTTGTGGCACAGAGTAATTACTCAGTGAACCAAACTTTATTAGGAGAAGGCTCTGTAGCTGGGTCCTGAAAGTAGACCAAAATTCTGAGGGATAAAAATGAAGGTAAGAGGATGTGAAAGGAAAGCCACGGTCCAGAGGCAGGACCGCTTAACGCATGCGGGTGTGGCTGTCCCGTTCCACTCATGGCCACAGAGGTCAGAGGTCAAGCCTTGAAGGGCAGGCTTGGGCCGGGTGCCAGCAGGTGCAAGCCGAGAGAATCTGAACTTTCCCTCTAGGAAAGAGGAAGCCACTGGAATGTTCTGGAAAGGGAGATACAACTGAGTCAGAGCTCAAGGATACTTGCCTAGTGTGGCTTTGGGGGGACATGAGCTGTGTGGTCTAGAGTCGGGATCCCTGGCAGAGGCCACTGCTATGGCCCCAAATGGGTGAGGCAGACTAAGGGTGCAGGAGGAAGGCCAGACTGGCTTCCCCAGCGGGAATGACGCCCCTCCTGTTCAAGTCCATGGTATTCTTTCTGTTCTATACCCACAACAGCAAAGCGTGTGCCACCTAACTAGCTATCGATATTTGTTTAGGGAATGAATGAAAGTACAAATAAATGAGAGCAAATAAATGAAAGAAGATACCCAGATTTATCTAGGACCGGCTCATGACACAAATCTAGATTCTTAATTTTGGTGGATGTGAAGCCGTCCATCATTTACACGGAGGGCCAAAGCCTTGCGTGGTCAAGGTGGTTAACTTATTTTAGATACACTGCTCAACACTGGCGAAAGATATGATTGAACAGGATAACTTTTAATCTCATAATGGATAAACGCTCACATGGCGCTACACTCTTGACCTCACGGAGGTGGACAAGCTCCACTCTAATGCATTTAAGCAAAGCAAACAGCTATGCACATAATTTAACTCCTTAAGAAAGATAAAAAGCTGAGTAAGTATGTGTGTATATGTTCACTGCTAATCCTAACACACCCACTGCCCCAATTTCTCCACAATAACAGGAGGGAAACTTGTCCTAAAATCTATAGGAATGAATACCTTCTAAATTTCTAGAGTGCAGTTAAATATATCAATTTAATTCTAACTTAATCGAATCCCCTAAAACATTTTAAATTGAGATATAATCCACATACCATAAAAAGAACCCTTTTAAGTTGCACAATTCAGTGGCATTTAGTACATCCACAATCTTGTGCAACTATCACCATTTATCAATCAAATTCCAGAATATTTCCAACATCTTCCAAAGAAATCCTGTATCTATTAGCAGTCACCCCCTATTCCCTTCTCTCAGCCTCTGGCAACCACTGATCTGCTTTCCGTCTCTACGGATTCGCCTAGACTCCCTAAAACTTTGCACAAAACAAGAACAGCAGATTACATAGCAACTTCTACATGTAGTAAAGGCGTTTTTGACATAAAAAAATGGAGATGTGGCAACTCCCCTAAAGCATCCTCCAACAGTTGATTAATAATAAGAGACTCCAAATGACGTAAGTCTCCTTATTCTGCCATGACCCTTTCAAAAAGAGTCTGTACGTGTGAACCTGCATGTATGAGCTGAAGAGTGAGTGTGGTCTTTTTAAGAAAAGTGTGGCTCATCCCATTAAAGATGTGTTTGCTCTGTCCTGTAAGCTGAAGGGACACTTGGAGAGGACCTTACAGCCAATGGTCCCTGAGCTGCTGAGCCAGGTCATGTGCTCCTTCTCTCACATTGTCAAGCAAACTGATGACCTCCTTAGTGGGGCAGAACTATGTCTCATGTTAACAAATTCTGGCTAAATATCCCATTTCTATGCAAAAGGCAGGGAGCCTTTTTGTTAATCTCTGGATTCATTCAAGAGAAGGTTTCACAGAGGAGCCAGAACTTTGCGCTAGACCTTCTTCAAAGAGAAGTTGGAGGCCTTCAGGCAGACATGCATTAAAACCCAGGCAAAATAATTTGAAACCACTTTCATTCTTAAGGCTGCTCTGAAATTCTGGGGGGATGACTATGGACAAACCACAACACAACAGGAACCACCACCAACCTTGAAGCTTTATCCAATATGCGATCTTAAATGACTGACTAGAAACCATTCTGGATTTCTGAGAATAGCTCAAGAGCCTTTGGAATTTAGAATGCCTGGAAATCATGTTTGGCCATGGCTGGCTGCCCTGTAAAGGTCTTTTTGGCCAGAACGCATGTGAAGATACCACCTGGAGAAAGCAAGGAAAAGTGGCCGTCTATCCTTGCTGCTTACGGGGTCGTCCTCTGCAGGGATTCATGCTATTCCAGGCAGAGCAAGTGGGTGGAATGCCAAAGTTAAATGCTCCTACTGTTTGACCAGTAGGTGGCAGTTCTGAACAAGGCGAAACTTGCTTGCCAGGGGTTTGAAGTTCCCTCTGGGTCTGCGTTACTCACCAAACCAGGACCCTTTGCAGCCAGCCCCATGGCAGAGGAGGCTCTAGGCCTTCACCTGCAGCCTCAGCGCCCAGTCCTGCTGGGCCAAGAGGAAATGAAACGGAATGGTCCTTGTCTCCAAGTGCATTGCCCGTGAGGGCTCTTTGTTTCCACCCTGAGCTCGGGGCCCAAACAGTGTCTCGTGGGGGAGCCTCACCTCATTGGAATGCGTCCTGTTTTGGTGCTTGGCGCGATCAGAGGCATTTGAGAAAGCCTTGTTGCAACCTTCGTGCTCACAGACGTACGGTTTCTCTCCAGTGTGAGATCTCAAGTGCGTTTTCAAGTTTTCTAGTCTCGAGTAGGCCTTTGTGCAACCTTCAAACTAAGGACAACAGGTAAATCTGCATTACCCCACACAATAACGGCTTATGCCTAACACTCCCTCAAAATTGATGAAAGACTGACATTTCGAGGGTCAGCAGCTTTTCAAAACCGAGGAACAAAAGTCTACTAA
Source organism: Neomonachus schauinslandi (assembly GCF_002201575.2). Classification (NCBI taxonomy): domain Eukaryota; kingdom Metazoa; phylum Chordata; class Mammalia; order Carnivora; family Phocidae; genus Neomonachus; species Neomonachus schauinslandi. Next base: position 11,451,851 of record NC_058414.1, on the reverse strand, counting down.
ACTCTGCATTTATTGGGATTCAGATGGGGCTCAGTGCAGTTCAAGAGACAGCGTTTTCAGGGCTACTAAAAAGTCCTGGAGGTTTTTTTTTTTTTTTTTTCTTTTTTTTTAATAGACCACTCAATGTGGACAATGGGTTTCATTATCTGCTCATTGATCTCCTCAAGTTCCCACTGATTTTAGATTCAGCACAAAGTTCACTAATATGGCTTTGTGTCCATACAAAGGCATGGAATTTGATCGTGTTTGTAAAGGGCCTTTAAGATGTAAAGCACAGGGCTGAGCAGTGCCCAGTGAGCCTGGAGGCACCTCGGTGAAAGGAGGCTTAGTCCCAGCCCTCTTGTGGGTCTACACAGGGCCATGGGGGTGGACTAGGAAGGCAAAGTTAAACTCTGAAGTCACGTGGGTTCTGTTTTTAAAAGTGAGCTTAAGGGTTTCAAGTCAAAGCTGGCACCTCCCTCTGCCCTCCGGGTCCTCCCGCGTGATGGGCATTAGTGCTGGGCAGGATGCTGGCCATACACTCATTCCCAGTGCCCACCAGTGCATCCCAGCTGCCGCCCGCCCGCCTGCCAGTCTGCTGTCCAATGTGGGAGCCACGTGCCACCAGAGGCTGTTGATATTTACATTTTTAAAAAATGAAATTACAAAAATCAGTTCCTTGGTTGCTCTGGCCAGGTGTCCAAAGCACCCGAGGGGCACATGTGGCCTCCGGCTACCGTGTCGGACAGGGCAGGTCAGAGCGCTTCCGCTGTCCCCCGAAGTGTGGTTGTCAGGGCCCCTTCTCCACTTCTGGCCTCCCCCCCATCCCAGAACACCCTCTCAGAACTCCAGGCATTCATCACAGACCCCGGCTCCTCCCGCCGCCTGGCCGGGTCCATCTGCACAGCGTGCAGACGCCCCGCCCCCCGCGGAGGAACCCGAACCCCAGCCTGACACACGCCCCTGCCGGGTGGCCCCCCGCCCGCAGCTCGTGCCGCACACTCACAGTGCATTTGTGAGGCTTTTCCCCCGTGTGCCTCCTCATGTGCACCACCAGCATGTACTGGGCTTTGAAGGGCTTCTGCTCTCTTGAGCAATCCAACCACCGGCACACGAATTCCTTCTTCTCGCCGTGAATATGGTCGTTATTTATATGCTGGGGTGGGGAAAAAGAAAGGGAAAGTGCGTGGGAATGCAGGACTCATTTCTGAAGGTGACAGAAGGGAGGGCAAGAAGTGCCCCAACCCTCAGCCCTAAGGAACATAGGATAACTTTATATATAGATGATCTTTTTTTTTTTTTTTGATATGTTTCTTAAGTAAATTTGCTCTTAGTAACCGTGCACATACATTTCCTAACCAGCGGGAGTGGTGCTATTTGGAGGAGGCCTGGTGGCCCAGAAAAGGTACCGCACACGGCCTCTGAAAAGGGGAGCTGTGAAATGGGGTGAGCCCATGCGTCCTCGCCGGGCCTCCCCCTTTTTCACCGGCCGAGTGGGGGTCAAGGTCAACAGAGCACAGGGGAACTCCCCAGCTCCCACCGCTCGGGTTAGCGCTGCGGCTGAGATCTCAGGAAGGGAACACACACACACACACACACACGTGTGCACACACACACGTCATTCTGTGACAGGAGCACCAAAAACCGAAGCGCTTTCTCAAACTACACTTTAGTTCCAATTAGTGGGATTTTTTTCTTCGATGAATCACAGACAAATAAACCAAATACTGAAGAGAACCAGGAGACCAAAGAAATGCTATCGTCTCTGGATCGTAGCCTTCTTGATGTACAAAACACAGGGATGGCTCACCTAGGCTCCAAGGTTCCTTTCCAGCTCTATAGAACTCTCTTAACTTCATTTGTAAAACAAAGATGAATTTCCCTGAATGCCTCATTAATTCAGTTTTAGAACCATTTTTTATATAGTTCCTTGGGGTCATATCTCAAGGGTTCTACAACCGGAAGACACAAAGAACCCTACAGAAACACCCAAGGAAGAGAAGGTTCTCACCTTGGATCAAATTTAAGTCAGTTTAAGTAAGACGATTATGTGATTTAAATGTCCATTTAATTACTGAGGAAATCAATGTCCTGGGTGGATCCTTTTGGTTTTATTCTCTGGTTACCCCACATTCTGTCTGCCTTAATGTAAGATTCTTGCAAGGACTTTCTCAACGTACGTAAAAACACACCACAAATGAACCTGTTCAGTGAGAGAAAGCCCCCTTCGGATTCCATGCACTGCGTGGTCATAACAGAACGTTTAATTACTTTCTTGCGTAGGCTCTGACTCCTGAGTGAGTGGTCTCTGGGGGCCCCGCGGGTAAGATTCCACCCTCAGCCGGCCTTGCCCGGTTCCTCTAGGAGGGGGCCTGCCGCGGCAGGAAAAAGTGACGTGTGTTCTGCTTCCTGGACTTGAACACTGGGTGAGGGCAGAGAAAGACAGTTGCTATGAACTCCCCGCTCCTCAAGCAGCTCCTGCCAATCACACGAATCCATCCCATATAAACTGCTCTTGGTTCACTTTTCCCCAAGCTACTGGAAATAAGCTCCTTGGATTGATGGACACGAAAGAACAAAGAGAAAGGATGGGAAGGAGGAAGGAAGAGGGAGGCAGGCGGAGCTGGAAAACGGAGTTAGAACTCGGGCTGAGTCTACTCCTAGAGGACAGGACCCACAGCTTCTAGCTTCATAGTCTCAGCAACTGGCCGGGGGTCCCTGGCACCTGGCAGGTCCTCAGTAAATATTTTGCTGAATTGATTGGACTCATGTGGCAAACTGAACTTTCACTGGACAAAAGAGATTGAACTTGATGCTTCTGCTTATCTTAACTTAGCTTCATTTCACCTAGTGTCCATACAATATGATTTTAATGTAATGTGTTTGATCACTTTAAGATGATACACTATCAAGAAGTCAAAAGGATGTGAATGATATCCAAACACGAATCCTACCTGGCTGGGTCGAATAAGGGAACACTGGGTGAGTGTACTCTTTTTGTTCTGCACACACACTTCCTGAACAGAACTGAGTGCTTGTTATCTAAGATCCCCAGGTCTCCAAGAGGAGACGGTGGGATTATCAGAGTATGAGCTAGAATATCTAGAGTTTTCTGAGGGGATGTTGCATTGAGCCGAGTCTCAAGTTTTCTAGAAATACTTTTTCTCATCAGTTAATAAATGCTTACTGTACATTACGTGATTGCAACACCCCATTCATCTGTCCTGCATTTACTCGTGCATACTGAGGTCCACTCCATACCAAGCCCCATGCTGGGGAACCAGACAGACATGCTTCCTGCCCTAAGAAAATGATAGTCTACCGGAGCCAAGCAGATAATGTCTTAAATTACTACACAATTATAGTTGTGATCAGTGTTGTGAAAGGAAGTAAGAGGGTTTTCTAAAAATAATTAATAGGGGGTCTCAAATCCGTGTGATGCACCGAAGAGGAGGGTTAGCTTCTTCAGTGAAGGGGCATTTATGGTAGGGCCCAAGTGATGCATGGAGACCTGCCAGGTGTGCAGATAAGAGACAGTGTGGGGAGAAAGGGTCACCATCGCAGAAAAGCGAGACCAATGGGACAGAACAGGGTGAGGACCATGTGTGGTATGTAAAGAACACGCATGGCAGGAGAGGGTGGGTCTAGCAGACCCAGGAGGCATCCAGCATGGCCACTCCCTGGTGCGGTAAGAAGGCATGAGTTTCCACGGGCTGGGTGGATGCCACCAACACCCCACCAGTCCCCTCAGGTGCACGCCTGGCCAGAATAGAGATGGAAGGCTCCAAAGCAGAGGTTGAAACTGGCTGGCTGGCCAAGTCCTAGAAGCTGCCTACCGAGGTGTGGAGGGACCCACTACTAAGCTGGAGGAGGGAGTGGACAAGAAGCTGACGAGAGAGCAGTAACTGAAAGATCCCATTTCCTATTTATACCTCACCAACTCTCGTCGACCTTGGCCTCTGGGACAATGTCTGAAAATTCCAGGGCCAGGAATCGCATGCCGATCAGCCAGCCGATCTGCACGTGGGGAGGGACGAGGAAGAACCTTTGCTAGGCAGTAGGAGCAACCTCACTTTCAGAAAGGTTAGCGTCTGGGGGGTCTTCCCTCTCAGACCCCGTACAGGAGACCTGAGTAATGTCTAATAGGCTTTTGTAATTTTCTGAAACTGCTCTTGAGTGCAAACTTGGATTGAGACCACAAGTTATTTTTCTTGAAATGAGATTCTACCACCTCGGCTGGTGGGGACGGGGTCCAAGTGCTGAGCACGGGATGTAATCAATTACTCTAAAGAAATACGAAGACATCCTTCTGTCTACTTGGGTAGTTCAAATGCATTTTAGGCTGAATGCATTTCCTGACTCTAGATTTCAAGTGAAAAAAATAATTCTAAGAAATACATTTTACATGTCCATGTGTCCTAAACATTTACTTTTCTTTCACAAGCTGCTTGACCTCTGCAGCGAGGCAGACTCTACACTACAGGGGAAAGAACATGCAGTGGGCATTGGAAGAAGCCTCCCAGACCAACTTCTGATGAGCTCTGTATCTCTGGACAGGTCAGTTCTCCTATTTGAACCTTAATTTTCTCATCTGTTAAATCCCGGTGATGAACTAGATTGGGTGTCGGCAAACTTTCTCTGTAAAAAGCCAGACAGGAACTACTTTAGGCTTTGCTGGCCAAAAGGTCGTAGGTACTCAAACTCTGCCACTGTTTTAGGTGAACGGCCATAGACAATGTATAAATGAATGGGTGCAGCTGTTTACCTTTGACTTTATCTTTGACGCTGAACATTTCACGTGTCAAGAAACAGTCTTAAAATTTTTTTTTTCAACCATTTAAAACTGAAAGAACCATTTCTTCCCTCATGGGCTGTGCAAAAGCAAGCAGGGGGTCAGAGCTGGACTGTGGGCCATCAGTTTGCTCATCCCTGACTAAGCGATTTCAGTTTCCTTCTTGGGCTAGCAGAGCCCATGACGTTCTTGGTCAGGCTTGTCAAGCCTGAGGAAGTGAAATTAGAGCAAGGGAGGTGTCAGTGCTAGGGAAAAGACAAAATCCACAGGAAGGAAAAAAAGTCAGGATCCTAGGCTAAACAAGGGGAAGGAGGGAGGCCAGACAGACTCCCCCTGCTCTGTGCTCCTAGGACCCGGTGGATCTTGCTCACCCAAATCCCCAGGTAGCTAAGACTACACGCAGCGAATTCTTAGCATTCCACCGACAGAATGCTCCCACGTGAAGCTGGCCTGAAATTCAATGGGCATGTGTTTATTTGTGGTTTCATCGAACATTTGACTTCCTAGCAATGAAACGTTAATCAAATATATAAATAATTTAATTGGAGGGAAAATAATGCATGATTAAAGTCCAAACTAATCCAACACAAAGACATGCAATTTGCCAGTGGCGCAAGTTCCAGAAAGAGATAGATGGCGTAAATTATAGTGCCGTGTGCCAACTCCCTCGGCTCGGCTGCTCGGAACTCTCCCCATCAGGACAACCAGGACAGGGACACCAGGACCGCACTGCACCACCCCCCCCGCCCCCCCACCCCCACCCCCCCACGCACAGCTTCTGCAGGATTCCATCTTCCAAGCAGGACTGGAAGCATCTGCCTCGGGAAACTGATGGCTGTTGGAACAAGTAAATCTCTCAGGCACCCACAGCAAACCAACAAAGTTGCTGTGTCCCCAGTGGGACGTGTCTGCAGCCAGGTGAGCCAAGACCCCGCATTCCCATCCCTTCTGCTCCCCGTGGTGCCCCAGGGACACAGGGAGGAGGGAGAAGCCTCTCTGTTGGCCTGGCCTGGCCATCGAGGCAGCCTGGGAGGCTTCGGTGCTGTGGGCAGAAAGACCTGAAGGAAAATGGGGGAGAGGTAGCTTTTCTGTCACGGACAGCAAAATGGATGCTATAATGGCCTTCGCTAAGCTAATCAGAATCATTCTTCTTGCATCGTTATTTTGCTCCCAGGAAAGAACAGGTAGTTCTTCCTCAGTCTAACTGCAAACCCTTCGGATGAAGTGCATTTGTGTGCCGTCTATCGGTCCCGATTGTTGGTGGCCCTCCAAATAAAGCTGCTAGTCAAGCGGTTCAGGAACCTGGGAAGCATCCTTCTGCTTGCTCTCTGTCTCCCTCGCCTTCGGCCAGATTCCCCGCCGATTCCCACCCAGAAAGCGCAAGTTTTCACGATGGGTAAGCACCCTCCATCGAGGCAACTTCCTCAGAGGAGAAGCGACGGTAGGGCTCGAGGGGAGCGTGGAAGCTTCGCACACACATCCCCGTGCAAACTCAGTTCTAGGGGAGCGTGGAAGCTTCGCACGTACATTCCCGTGCAAATTCAGCTCGAGGGGAGCGTGGAAGCTTCGCAGGTACATCCCTGTGCAAAATCAGCTCGAGGGGAGCGTGGAAGCTTCGCACACACATCCCCTTGCAAACTCCGCTCAAGGGCAGCACGCTGATCAGTAGACAGACGCCCCGCTGATCAAGGTCAGTGCACTCCTAAAACCAGACAGCTCCTTCCCATGCAGAAGGTGAATTCCTCCCGCTGTTGTAATGAAAATATTACCATTGAGCACACCTAAAACCAGGGAAGGCAGGACATGTAAAACTTTAGACTCGGCCCTCGCCATGATCTTCCTACGCCTCCCCTGTGCATAGGCATTACACACCTGTCTTTCTGTCCGTTCCTACTGTTTCTCAGGTAACACAGGATTTTGTCACCAATTTATAAGTTTTCTACAAAGTACACTGACAAGTTTTTCACAGCAGGAGGTACAAAGAGCATGGTCTTCAGTAGCATGGTGCTCAAGGAAATATGATCTGTCTCCACACAAACACCCATGTGCATATGTACACACAAACACATACATGTCCGCACACACATACACAGTGCTACTGCTTTGACAGAAGAGAAAATAAAGACTGGGAGAGTAATGTATTTTGTATATGAACGCTCAAGACATCGGGATCTGCATTATGGGCATGAAGCCTACAGATGCTCGCTGGACCCTCAGTTTTATTTCTGACTCATCCCTTTGCTACATTTCTCTGTATCTTAACCCATAAACACGCCACTATTTGATGCCATTATTTTATTTTAAACTGAAGGAAATAAAACCGAAACCCTGCCTTCTCAGAAACTAGAAATGCTTGATGCTTTCTACATCTTTTCACACTGCTACCAGCTGAGCTCAGAAACCAGGCTCAAGTCAGTGAATATGTTTCGTAGAATTCAATAATTTGTAACTTTTAAGGATGTGCTGAGAGTGTATGTTAAGAAAGCATCCTATTTTAGCAGAGGATGGGATACAAGCAAGTAAACAATTTTAAATAAGCTCAATTTTCAATTTGTTTCCTGACTTTATATTATCAATTTATTTACAGTTGATTCTTGGACAACACAGGAGTTGGGGTGCTGACACCCGGCACACCCAAAAATCTGCATGCAGGTTTTCACTGCTCAAGAACTTAACTACCATTAGCCTACTGTTGACCAGAAGCCTTACTGATAATATTAACAGTCAATTAACGCATATATTGTATGTTATGTGTATTATACACTGTATTCTTTCAATAGAGTAAGCTGGAAAGAGAAAATGTTATTAAGAAAATCATAAGGAAGAGAAAACACATTTACAGGGTTTTCCTGTATTTATCAAAAAAAAAAAAAATCCACATGTAAGTGGACCCATGCAGTTCAAACCCACGTTCAAGAGTCACCAGCACTATCTCTTAGTAGTCCAGAGATATTTCTGTAAAAGAGAAAGAGAAAAAATACTTTATAAGGCATTAAAGCTTCATGTACATTAAAACTGATTTGAGAGAGAAACTGGCATCGTTTGCCTATAAGAAACTATGCAAGAATCCTTCGAAACTTTCTGTCTGAAAGGAGGCATATGCCTTCTTTTATTTATTTATTTATTTATTTGAGAGAGAACGAGAGAGAGAGAGCATAAAAGTGGGGAGGGTCAGAGGGAGCAGACTCCTCACTGAGCAGGGAGCCCGATGCGGGACTCGATCCCGGGAGTCCAGGATCATGACTGGAGCCGAAGGCAGTTGCTCATCCAATTGAGCCACCCAGGTGCCCGGCATGTGCCTTCTTGTTGCGGGTATTTGATTCATGTGCCATATCTGAAAAGTTATACAAGTTTCGTGACACAGATTCTATTAGGGACAAACTATGGATTCCTAACAGCTTCATTAGGCAGAAGTAGGAAAAAGCAGCAACCACTGACGATCAGGGCTGAAACAGGCCTTTTATCTCCATATGTGCTTTAATTTTAGATAAATAAAATAATTTAAAGGGTTTTGTTGGCACCATCAATCGTCCTAATAGTATTTACAATGTGATGCTTGCTGTGGGAGGGATCGCCCCGAAGACCCCCCAACACAACTGCTTGAATCCGTACTGGTTTATAAAATATCCAGGCACCTTAATCAAAAATGGGGGCGGTAACTGCTAGGATAAATGAGGCAGAAGAGAGAATCAGTAATATAGAAGACCAAATGATGGAAAATAAAGAAGCTGAGAAAAAGAGAGATAAACAACTACTGGATCACGAGGGCAGAATTCGAGAGATAAGCGATACCATAAGACGAAACAACATTAGAATAATTGGGATCCCAGAAGAAGAAAGAGAGAGAGGGGCAGAAGGTATAATGGAGCAAATTATAGCAGAGAACTTCCCTAATTTGGGGAAGGAAACAGGCATCAAAATCCAGGAAGCACAGAGAACCCCTCTCAAAATCAATAAAAATAGGTCAACACCCCGACATCTAATAGTAAAACTTACGAGTCTCATAGACAAAGAGAAAATCCTGAGAGCAGCTCGGGAGAAGAGATATGTAACCTACAATGGTAGAAACATTAGATTGGCAACAGACCTGTCCGCAGAGACCTGGCAGGCCAGAAAGGACTGGCAGGATATATTCAGAGCACTAAATGAGAAAAATATGCAGCCAAGAATACTCTATCCAGCTAGGCTGTCATTGAAAATTGAAGGAGAGATAAAAAGCTTCCAGGACAAACAAAACTAAAGGAATTTGCAAACACAAAACCAGCCCTACAAGAAATCTTGAAAGGGGTCCTCTAAGCAAAGAGAGACCCTAAAAGCAACATAGACCAGAAAGGAACACAGACAATATACGGTAACAGTCACCTTACAGGCAATACAATGGCACTAAATTTCTATCTTTCAATAGTTACCCTGAATGTAAATGGGCTAAATGCCCCAATCAAAAGACACAGGCTATCAGACTGGATTAAAAAACAAGACGCATCGATATGCTGTCTGCAAGAGACTCATTTTAGAACCAAAGACACCCCCAGACTGAAAGTGAGGGGGTGGAAAACCATTTACCATGCTAATGGACACCAAAAGAAAGCTGGGGTGGCAATCCTTATATCAGACAAATTAGATTTTAAACCAAAGACTGTAATAAGAGATGAGGAAGGACATTATATCCTACTTAAAGGGTCTATCCAACAAGAAGATCTAACAATTGTAAATATCTATGCCCCTAACATGGGAGCAGCCAATTATATAAGGCAATTAATAACAAAAGCAAAGAAACACATCGACAACAATACAATAATAGTGGGGGACTTTAACACCCCCCTCACTGAAATGGACAGATCGTCTAAGCAAAAGATCAACAAGGAAATAAAGACTTTAAATGACACACTGGACCAAATGGACTTCACAGACATATTCAGAACATTCCATCCCAAAGCAACGGAATACACATTCTTCTCTAGTGCCCATGGAACATTCTCCAGAATAGATCACATCCTAGGTCATAAATCAGGTCTCAACCGGTACCAAAAGATTGGGATCATTCCCTGCCTATTTTCAGACCACAATGCTTTGAAACTAGAACTCAATCACAAGAGGAAAGTCGGAAAGAACTCAAATACATGGAGACTAAAGAGCATCCTACTGAAGAATGAATGGGTCAACCAGGAAATGAAAGAAGAATTAAAAAAATACATGGAAACCAATGAAAATGAAAACACAACTGTTCAAAATCTTTGGGATGCAGCAAAGGCAGTCCTAAGAGGAAAGTATATAGCAATACAAGCCTTTCTCAAGAAACAAGAAAGGTCTCAAGTACACAACCTAACCCTACACCTAAAGGAGCTGGAGAAAGAACAGCAAATAAAGCCTAAACCCAGCAGGAGAAGAGGAATAATAAAGATCAGAGCAGAAATCAATGAAATAGAAACTAAAAGAACAGTAGAACAGATCAACGAAACTAGGAGCTGGTTCTTTGAAAGAATTAACAAGATTGATAAACCCCTGGCCAGACTTATCAAAAAGAAAAGAGAAATGACCCAAATCAACAAAATCATGAATGAAAGAGGAGAGATCACAACCAACACCAAAGAAATACAAACAATTATAAGAACCTATTATGAGCAACTCTACACCAGCAAATTAGATAACCTGGAAGAAATGGATTCATTCCTAGAGATGTATGAACTACCAAGACTGAAGCAGGAAGAAATAGAAAACCTGAACAGACCTATCACCACTAAGGAAATTGAAGCAGTCATCAAAAATCTCCCAAAAAACAAAAGCCCAGGGCCAGATGGCTTCCCAGGGGAATTCTACCAAACATTTCAAGAAGAATTAATACCTATTCTTCTGAAACTGTTCCAAAAAATAGAAATGGAAGGAAAACTTCCAAACTCATTTTATGAGGCCAGCATTACCTTGATCCCCAAACCAGACAAAGACCCCATCAAAAAGGAGAATTACAGACCAATATCCCTGATGAACATGGATGCAAAAATTGTCACCAAAATATTAGCCAATAGGATCCAACAGTACATTAAAAGGATTATTCACCACGACCAGGCGGGATTTATCCCTGGGCTGCAAGGTTGGTTCAACATCTGCAAATCAATCAATGTGATACAATACATTAACAAAAGAAAGAACAAGAATCATATGATCCTCTCAATAGATGCAGAAAAAGCACTTGACAAAGTACAGCATCCTTTCTTGATCAAAACTCTTCAGAGTATAGGCATAGAGGGTACATACCTCAATATCATAAAAGCCATCTATGAAAAACCTATAGCGAATATCATTCTCAATGGGGAAAAACTGAGAGCGTTCCCCCTAAGGTCAGGAACGCGGCAGGGATGTCCACTATCACCACTGCTATTCAACATAGTATTGGAAGTCCTAGCCACAGCAATCAGACAACAAAAAGAAATCAAAGGCATCCAAATCAGCAAAGAAGAAGTCAAACTCTCACTCTTTGTAGATGATATGATACTTTATGTGGAAAACCCCAAAGACTCCACCCCAAAACTGCTAGAACTCATACAGGAATTCAGTCAAGTGGCAGGATATAAAATCAGTGCACAGAAATCAGTGGCATTCCTATACACCAACAATAAGACAGAAGAAAGAGAAATTAAGGAGTCGATCCCATTTACAATTGCACCCAAAACCATCAGATACCTAGGAATAAATCTAACCAAAGAGACAAAGGATCTGTACTCAGAAAACTATAAAATACTCATGAAAGAAATTGAGGAAGACCCAAAGAAATGGAAAAACGTTCCATGCTCATGGATTGGAAGAACAAATATTGTGAAGATGTCAATGCTACCTAGAGCAATCTACACATTCAATGCAATCCCCATCAAAATACCATCCACTTTTTTCAAAGAAATGGAACAAATGATCCTAAAATTTGTATGGAACCAGAAAAGACCGCAAATAGCCAGAGGCATGTTGAAAAAGAAAAGCAAAGCTGGCGGCATCACAATTCCGGACTTCAAGCTCTATTACAAAGCTGTCATCATCAAGACAGTATGGTACTGGCACAAAAACAGACACATAGATCAATGGAACAGAATAGAGAGCCCAGAAATGGACCCTCAACTCTATGGTCAACTCATCTTCGACAAAGCAGGAAAGAATGTCCAATGGAACAAAGACAGTCTCTTCAACAAATGGCGTTGGGAAAATTGGATAGCCACATGCAGAAGAATGAAACTGGACCATTTCCTTACACCACACACAAAAATAGACTCCAAATGGTTGAAAGACCTCAATGTGAGACAGGAGTCCATCAACATCCTAAAGGAGAACACAGGCAGCAACCTCTTTGACCTCAGCCGCAGCAACTTCTTCCTAGAAACATCGCCAAAGGCAAGGGAAGCAAGGGCAAGAATGAACTATTGGGACTTCATCAAGATAAAAAGCTTTTGCAAAGCAAAGGAAACAGTCAACAAAACCAAAAGACAACCACAGAATGGGAGAAGATATTTGCAAATGACATATCAGATAAAGGGCTAGTATCCAAAATCTATAAAGAACTCATCAAACTCAACACCCAAAGAACAAAGAATCCAATCAAGAAATGGGCAGAAGGCATGAACAGACATTTTTCCAAAGAAGACATCCAAATGGCCAACAGACAAATGAAAAAGTGCTCAATATCGCTTGGTGTCAGGGAAATCCAAATCAAAACCTCAATGAGATACCACCTCACACCAGTCAGAATGGCTAAAATTAACAAGTCAGGAAACGACAGATGTTGGCAGGGATGCGGAGAAAGGGGAACCCTCCTACAGTGTTGGTGGGAATGCAAGCTGGTGCAGCCACTCTGGAAAACAGTATGGAGGTTCCTCAAAAAGTTGAAAATAGAGCTACCATATGATCCAGCAATTGCACTACTGGGTATTTACCCCAAAGATACAAAAGTAGGGATCCGAAAGGGTACGTGCACCCCGATGTTTATAGCAGCAATGTCCACAATAGCCAAACTGTGGAAAGAGCCAAGATGTCCATCGACAGATGAATGGATAAAGAAGATGTGGTATATATACACAATGGAATATTATGCAGCCATCAAAAGGAATGAGATCTTGCCATTTGCAACGACGTGGATGGAACTGGAGGGTATTATGTTGAGCGAAATAAGTCAAAAAGAGAAAGACATGTATCATATGACCTCACTGATATGAGGAATTCTTAATCGCAGGAAACAAACTGAGGGTTGCTGGAGTGGGGGGTGGGGTGGGAGGGATGGGGTGACTGGGTGATAGACACTGGGGAGGGTATGTGCTCTGCTAAGCGCTGTGAATTGTGCAAGACTGTTGAATCACAGATCTGTACCTCTGAAACAAATAATGCAATATATGTTAAGAAAAAAAAAGAAGAAGAAGGTAGCAGGAGGGGAAGAATGAAGCGGGGACATCGGAGGGGTAGACGAACCATGAGAGACGATGGACTCTGAAAAACAAACTGAGGGTTCTAGAGGGGAGGGGGGTGGGGGGATGGGTTAGCCTGGTGGTGGGTATTGAGGAGGGCACATTCTGCATGGAGCACTGGGTGTTATGCACAAACAATGAATCATGGAACACTACATCTAAAACTAATGATGTAATGTATGGGGATTAACATAAGAATAAAAAAAATCTTAAAAAAAAAATATCCAGTCACCTTTCAGTTTTCTGATACAACTCAAAAATTATACAGAAAAATATCAAAAGGACTCAAGACTTTGGGTACAAAACACCATTCTCTTTATAAAAATAAAATATTTGCTTCTTTCTGGTCTGTGAATATTAAGAATTAGGCAGAGATGAAAAGCAAAAATCTGCTTCCTGGTTAAGAAGGAATAAATAAATGGAGTCTCTCTGACAGGTAATCAAACCTTGTGTCTAGGTACAAATCAATGACAAAACTACTTTCTTTTCCATGTGTAAGAAAAGACAAAGTTCTCTGAGAAGGTAAATGTCCGAACAGAGGGCTTCACAGTGTTGGATTCAGAGAATGGACTCTAACGCAGCCCCCCACCCCACCCCTGTAGGCTGGACACACAGCTTCCCTACAGTGGAGGCTCATCACGCTCTCGACACGCACCACCACGTGGGTGAGCTAAGTGAAGGAAGGCAGCCACCAAAGGACGCAGATTGTGTGATTCCATTTATACAAACGCCCAGAATAGGCAAGTCTATACAGAAGGGAGGTAAGACTAGTGGTTCCCTGTGGCTAAGAAAGTATTGGGAGGTGGGATTTCTTTTGGCGGTAATGAAGATGTTGTAAATTTGGCTGAAAGGATGGTTGCACAACTCTTTTTTTTTTTTTAAAGATTTTATTTATTTATTTGAGAGAGAGAGAATGAGAGACAGAGAGCATGAGAAGGAGGAGGGTCAGAGGGAGAAGCAGACTCCCTGCCAAGCAGGGAGCCCGATGCGGGACTCGATCCCGGGACTCCAGGATCATGACCTGAGCTGAAGGCAGTCGCTTAACCAACTGAGCCACCCAGGCGCCCCTGCACAACTCTTGTGTATACACTGAGCTGTAGACTTTAAATGGGTGAATCACATGGTATATGAATTTGGGTTTCCGTAGTGCAGTGGTTATCATGTTTGCCTCACATGTGGTGTATGAATTATATGTCAATAAAGATGTTAACCCCTCATTGCTCTCCCCAAAAAAGAGAGAACCATGAAAGTGTCCATTTGACCTTTGAACAACATGGGTTTGAACTGCGTGGGTCCTCCTATATGCAGATTTTTTAGAGTACATTATTATAAATGTATTCTCTCTCCCTTATGACTTTCTAGCCTATTTTTTCTAGCTTATTTTATTGTAAGAATACAGTAAATAATACATATACAACATATGTCCTAATCAACTATTTACATTATTGGTAAGAATTCCAGTCAATAGTAGGTTATTAGTAGTTTAGTTTTGGAAGAGTCAAAAGTTATACACAGATTTCCCACTGCACGGAAAGGTCAATGCTCCAACCCCCCATGTTGTTAAGGGTTGACATATTTGGTGAGGGACTCTGGTGACAGAGGGGACAGTGGGGGGAGAAAGGAAAAGTGGGTGAAGAACAGGGAATAGCCAGGTTGGATCTGACTTTGCCCTGCATCCAGCCCTCAGACAGAGGTCAGCCCTAGCAAATGGTTTCTCATGGAAGGACAAGGGGGCACCTTAATCACAACTTCTACTATAGAACATACACTAACACACACACAAACACACACACACACATGATCCACAGACAGAGTTAAAACAGAACATACTTCTATGACACAATATTTCCTGGTGGATTTCACACTGGACTCAGAGTTAACAACCTGACAACGTCACATAAATGACAATTTCTTCTTACATCCCTTCCTCATCTTTCAAGTTGTAGAGATGAGTGGAAAGATGGACAACACTGAACTTTGTGCAGAGTTGGAAACAAAGCTAAAACAACATACGCTCATATTAGTTCAAGTGTGTGAAGCAAAACAGTGTATGATTTGAAAAAACTGGTATTTTCTAAGACATGATATAGTCTAAAATTTACTAAAATCTCATGGAAAATTCAAGTACAGTTAATTCAGAATCTGTAGTTTTGGTTTTGTTGTTACCTTGAATTATAAAATTACTAGGTGTAAGTCTAATTTGTGATACAATCTTTTTAAAGATTTTATTTATTTGAGAGCAAGAGAAAGAAAGAGAGAGAGAGAGAGCATAAGTAGGGCAGAGGGAGAAGCAGACTCCCCGCTGAGCAGGGAGCCCGAGGCGGGGCTCGATCCCAGGACCCTGGGATCATGACATGAGTCGAAGGCAGATGCCTAAACGACTGAGCCACCCAGGCGCCC